>NW_024081460.1:0-600000 GCF_003009895.1 Hyaena hyaena | reverse complement strand
AGGCTAATTATTACTCCTGGCCATGTGTATCATTTAATATAAGACTAAATTCCATAGATTTGAATAGCTAGCATTCACATCCTCAAAAAATCTACTTATACATTCATTCATCCAGGTTGTATTAGCATCAAAAATATATATCTTGTTGGATCAATGATCTACAGATGTAACTCATTATCTTTCATAAAAGGAAATAGCTATAATTAATCAACTATCTTAATCTATCAGGAACATTTATACATTCACAGACACACACAGACACAGACACACACACACACTGTGTTGAGCACTTAATGCCTTCAGTTTAGATGACCTATTAAGAGCTTACATATATTGCTGATCAGAATATATCATTTTATTTAGGTATCAGATGTTTTAATACACTAAAACATATTACATGGCCTAAATCCATTACAAGACAATTCTGTTTCTAAGAAATAATGTGTATTCTGAAATTTATAAATACATTTATAAAGTGATTTCTTAGAAGAATTATTGACAGATTTTGCTAACAATCATTTCCTATGGTTTGTGTGGGCAGTTTGAAATACCTACACTGTTAAGCATTTAAAATAAAAACACCAAAATTTTAAAATAAGGTAATCTTTTATAAAGCAGATGAAGAAATAATTAGAAGATGGATTATGGCAAATTACATAGGAGATGAAACTTTAACACCTGAGGAAAGAAAAGCAACGTGGGTTGAATCCTTACACCTCCAGCAAATCCAAGAACAAGCTAAAAGTTACCTATGCTAAAGCCATATTTAAAAAGATATATAAGAACTACTAGTTGTACTTCTGGTACTTTCATCTGTGACTTATGGAAGCAACCTTTTGGTAGGCGCCAAGGATGCTCTGTGAGGTCTACCTGCCACACAGCCAGAGGTAAACAGTGCTCCATTATCAATCAGGCTAGAACAAAGATAATGCATATGTTTTCTTTACTGCAGTGATTAATGATTTTCACTGTGCCTTGGTTAATTTGCTCTGAATTATTGTACTTGCTCTCTTTTCACCAAGCTCATTTGCCTTCCTAACTGAGTACAGCACATAGACAATAACACTATGGTCCCATTAGTTCAGATGGCAGGTGGGCTTTAGAACAGAATCCAAATGGTAATAAGTAGTACAATTGAAAAAGATCAGTTGGGGCACAAGAAGAGGGGAAAAGGAGGAAGGAAAGGGACACTTATCCTTTTTTAAAGGAAGCTTTGTGATTAAAGAAGAAAAAGACATAATGAGGCAATTTTATACATGTCATTTTTCATATGTAGAAACAACACAAAACTACTGAAAAAATAGATTATTCTCAGAGACTTAGAAGAACTTGCTCTAAAAAAACAGGAGTTGGTATCCTTATGGAAAAAACAAGCCTCTTCTGTTCCTGTGCAGTAAATTTACCAATAACAAGAGGAAATTAGCATGGAGATACTGGCTGTTAGCATTAAGATTTGATTTTTGCAAAGGATAAACAAGGACTTTTTATTTTATCTTTGCTTAATGAGCAAACTGGCTCCAAAGACATGCAAAACTCTTTCGGCATTGTGCCTGCAACTTATGTCATAGCTTTAGGGAACAAGGTGTCAGCCCTGATGGTGCTCACACTAGGGACTTTATAGCTCATTCATGTCTGCCATGCTTCCCCCTCACCCAGGGTTACATGGCCACAATGGACAATGCACCCTTTGGACCATTTGTGGTTTATGAATTGTAAATCCAAAGAGAGGGAGAGACAGCTTGACTGAACCCAAATTATGTTACAATAGATGGTAATGAATGTCCTGTTTTAGCAGGATAATAGAACCCCTGCTCATTGGCAGTCATTCAGACTCTATCTCTCTCATCCATTTTCTCTCTTGGCCTTGACCCTAATCCAGCAATTGCACTTCCCCAGCTGCTCTTTAAGCTGCCTCATTAGCAGCGCACCATTGGGCAGCTCCCATGACAGTCATCCAATGGGATGAAAGTGACATGGGGCCAAAGACTGTAACTGATTGGCAAGCATTGCAATGAAATATGAGACAGGGTTAGATGAAGAAGGCTTTTGAGAGTGTTTGTAGAGGCTAAACAGTTAAGGAATTTTAGTCACATGTTACCTTCACTATTCAGCCTTTTGTTTTCCTAAACTGTAGGGAAAAAACCCACAAAATTCTCTACATATAGTCATAAAGAATGCATTTGGCATTAAATACATTTTTTACTAAAATGTTAAAAGTTCATTTCACCACATAATATAGATACTTTAGCCACAGAAATAGCTTAAATCCCATTGATATTGTCATAAAATTCTTATAGACAGAATAGTTGAAGATTGTAATTCAGCAACATGCTATTTTTAGAACCATTTAGAAACAGGCAAAAAAATATATCATCTGAGAATCTATTGAATTTGTTATCTATTCTTTTCCTGTTATAAATCTAGTTTACATTTTTATAAATTCAAACAGAATGTAAATTTGTAGTAATAACTTGGCACTAAATTAACACAACTGAAAATAACTTGTCCAGAAAAACTTTTTCATCATATATTATCTCCACATTAACTCTATATCACTGAATTTATTCTAGTTATTTCAACACTCATGTAATCCCCTACTTTAACTTCATTCTTATAACCTCCGTGATATGAATTGTCTTAATGTTTATTTATATTGTTATTAATTCTTTTCATTGTCAAACTCTTCTACATCAAAGTAAGTAATTCTTTCCTGTGGAGTCATAAAAAACACATTTGTCATGTCTTGAAACTTCTTAGCTTTCAAATATTTAAATACTAAAAGCATTACCATTTTTATTCACCCGATAATTTTTGAGTCTCTGTAATGAGCCAGGTCCTGTTCTATAAGTCCCAGAGCTTCACAAATTAGTCCTATAATGAACTTGTTCTCAAATCGTACTGTCTGGAGGAAAAATATATTTACTGGGCCACATAATAGAATGTGGTAAATGTGATAGAGTGGGCATGACCTTAAGTGAAATAGAAGTCTAGATGAAAACACAATAAGCATCTTTGAAGTGGTTAGAAAGGCTTCACCACGAATGTGCATCTGAACAAACCCTTAGGTTCATAGATACAAGCTAACCAAAGGTAAGATTAGGAGAGTAGAAAGTATTTTAGGCAGAGAGTAACTACAAGGGCTTCCAGAACATGCTTTTTTAAACTCTTGGAATGTAATGAACAGACTTTATCAAGCCAGCTTAAAAAGTTAAGAGGTCAGGAGATGTATACAAAGGGAAGTAAATAAAGTGCAACTTTATGGAAATACAAACATGGGAATCTTCATATAGGAAGGCCTCATAGTGGTAAAAGAAATATCATTGACAAAGTCTGGTCCAGAGACCCAGTAGTAGCAGAAATATACATGAAGATTCAGTCAGATGCTCTGCAATAATTCAACTGCATTCCCTAGCCCTCTGTTTAATTATCTTATTTATTTATACTGTCCTATTCTTACAAGTCTTTCGAGAAAAGAAACATGATGGTTTCAACATAATCAAAATCTTAGTTGCAGCTTTTTATAGCAATCTAAGTCTTAAATTTATATTAGCTGCCCTTGGATCATGTGTCATTCCTTGCTTACATGAATAGTAATTAGGGAGAAGGTTGGAGAGTTGAAGACTCAGTAGATTTTCAGGGTCAAGCTGCTTAAGATTGAATCCTGCAAGGCTGTGGGAGGCACAGTTTTTTTTTTGTTTGTTTTTTTTTTTTAAGGAGGGATTATTGGTATAACAAGCCAATTGGTATAACAACGATGCTAGAATTCTGGTAATAAAAGCCATGGAAGATTTCTGCAATCTATAGATCATGTGACATTTATTTTTTTAATTAAAAATTTTTTTAATGTTTTTTATTTATTTCTGAGAGAGAGAGAGAGAGGGAGATAGCTTGAGCAGGAGAGGGTCAGAGAGAGAGAGGGAGGTACAGAATCTGAAGCAGGCTCCGGGGTCAGAGCTAGCTGTCAGCACAGAGCCCGATGCAGGGCTTGAACCCACAAACCATGTGATCATGACCTGAGCCAAAGTCAGATGCTTAACTGACTGAGCCACCCAGGTGCCCCATGAGATTTATTTTTTTAAAAAAAGTTTATTTAAACAAGTTTTATGTTGCCAAGAGTTAAAATTCTATTAGTTACAAATATCCTACCATGCTAGTGGCAAGATAAGTTAATTTTCCCTTGAAAATATACTCTGGTGGTTTTTGGGTGTCTCAGTCAGTTAAGCATCCAATTCTTGGTTTTGGCTCATATCATAATCTCATGGTTTTGTGAGGTGGAGCCCACATCAAGCTCCAAGATGACAGTGCTGAGCCTATACTTTGTCTCCCGTTCTGTCTGTCACTCCCCTTCTCATGCTGTCTTAGTCTTTCTCAAAATAAATAAACTTAAAAAACAAAAGAGAAAATACACCTGGACATTCAGTAATTAAAATATTGTCTTGTGGTTATGTACAAGGTATCCGTCATCTTTCCCTATACTTTTATTATCTTTGTTTCTAGTTAAACTTGCCCCTCTTATGGAGTCTTCCTTTATTACTTCATATTGAGTCTCTTTATACTTATACCTTTCCCATTTATTCAGCACTTAATCACCTGTTTCATTTTACTTTAATTATTTTATGCATTCCCGTATTTTTTCACTCCAAGAATTCTCAATAGCAAAGATTTATTTTATATTTCATCTTATTGGCTCTACAATGCATTGCAAATTTGTTTTTTATATGGTAGTAATGTAATAAATACTACTTTACTGAAGGGGTTGAATCTGATAGAAAGAATTTGGAGAGTACAAGATTATTTAAGAAGCCGTTTGAGGCCAAATAGTAACCTAATTTTTTGTGGTCCTTCAGAAACGTATAGTTTTACAAACTATAAGCAGAAATGGGTTTTTTTCTAGATAGATCTTTTGCTTTGAATTTAAAAGTTTTTACCAAACACTAACATCTCACTTGAACTTTCTTAAATAGGATGTCTCATTCAACATAATGGCTGTTTTCAATAAAACATGCTCACTAATGACCACAGTCTTTCTTTGGTAAACTGGAACCATTTGCAATCAAAAGTCCCCTACAGCTTATTTCTTCTGTAATAAGAATGAGTGCATTTGGGAATGTCTGTCTGCTGACTCAAGGTCTCCTGAGCATAGTGAACAGCCAATACTGATAGTGTGCCTCAGCCATTGTCAATCTACTTTAGGAAAAGAACTGGCTTCTCTAGTGTAAAAACAAAAGCATGGATAATATTTTTCCCAATAAAATTTGACTCGCTCAGAGTGCACATCATGAACAGTCAACATGTAGTCCTCTGCTGAATTGAAAAGACTAGTAAAAGTCAAAAGAGCCTATTTCAAATATAATAAAGCTAATTACACCTAGGTTATGTTTTGAGTACTCATTTCATTGTATTAAACTATCATTAAATTTTAAAGTGAAACACAGCAAATCACACAATATTGTTATCTATATTTTCAAGAACTTAAATGACTTAAATCTCCAAATTTTCTAAGAAACATTTTTAACATGCAATGTGATGGGAAATGGGAAAACAAGCAGGTAGTATACCAACCTGCAACCTCAAGAATGTGTAAAGAAAAGATTGTGTTTAACAACTATAATGCAAGAGTAAAATGTGATAAATATGCAGAAAATATTACTGGATCCGAAGAGCCTGAAATTAAGTCCTCCATTAAGAGCACGTAGCCCCAGTTCCAGGAAAAGCTTCAGCTGAAGCCACCCTCAGGACCACCCTCGGATCAGCCAATCCAAAGAAATGTGTAACATTCCTGTGGTCTGAGTCAGGGCTGGGAACTGCAGTTGGTTACTCTGTACAAACTAGCCAATCACTCACTGCTTGCCTAAACCCCAGGTAGGCCCTTTGAGTTCACCTTATAATTGGTCATTTTCAAAGGATTCTCAAAGGCCATGATTGGGTCCCACCAAAAGTAACGGATGCCTCACGGATACTGAATGGTCAAAACTATAACTATGGGTTTTGTACAATTATGATTGGTGCTTATGTGATGATGCAAAACGTACAACGTGTGCACTGTAACACCCCCGTCCCTTACTCCATAAAAACCCTGCTCTCCATTGTTTGAGGCTTCTCCTTGCTGCCACTGTGCCGGTGGACAGGTGAGCCCCTGCTCAAGCTTGTAATAAAGATCCTTATGTATTTGCATCGGTGACGGCTCCTCAGGGGTCTCAGGGTATTCACGATTCTGGCACAACAGATCCACATTAAAGATAAATTTTTTGTTGCTTTTTAGAAAAGTAAATTAAAATAATTTGTCCTGAGTCCCGAGGAATGCCTGGTTTCCCCAGAGTCAGAACAACAGAAGTTCCCAAAGAGCTCTATAATCAAAGATTGAGATAAATGAGAGTTCTCACTATATTAGTGGAGTGGCTTGGTATAGGATGACTGGAATAAACAGGCTGTGCTTTTTTGCAAGTCAGTTATTTGGATATTCCTTCCATCTCTTCTTTCTAACATCTTGTGTACTAAAATGTATATAAGTGTCTTTCTTTTTATTTTATTTTTTAATGTTTATTTTGAGAGAGGAGAGAGAGAGAGGAGAGAGAGAGAGAGACAGAGTACATGAGCAGGGAAGAGGATGAGAGAGAAAGAAAGAATATCCAGAAGACTACATGCTGTCAGCACAGAGCCAAACCTGGGGCCAACAGAGGGCCCTACACGGGGGTCAGTCTGACAAACCAAATCTTGACCCTTGACCTGAGCCAAAGCCAAGAGTTGGACACTTAACTGATTGAGCCACTAGGGGCCCCACTTTTTTTTTTTTTTTAAGTTAAATGGAGGCCAGAGTGGGGCCTGGGTCTAAAGCAAGGA
Organism: Hyaena hyaena; assembly: GCF_003009895.1. NCBI lineage: Eukaryota > Metazoa > Chordata > Mammalia > Carnivora > Hyaenidae > Hyaena > Hyaena hyaena. Next base: position 593,160 of record NW_024081460.1, on the reverse strand, counting down.
AAAGATAGCGAAGCCTTGCTTTACAATTGTTCTTAAAGGATTCAGTAGTTTTTTTTTTTTTTTTTTTTTTTTTTGATATAGGATTATGGAACACTAGAGTTTATAGAGATTTTTAACAAAACTCTGGCTAGGTTAACAAGATGTTAAAAAGAGAACTATCCTTTTAATGTTTTCATAGTCTTAAAAATAAGCTGGATCAACCAGGCTTACATTTGAAAATGAGTGCTGAACACCCATCCAATGATGGGACTCAATCACACAAAAACATACAGTTGTAAAGAATTCAGTAGGCAATTAGAAAAATAGATCTTTCTGAGACAACTTTATGTATGCTGATAGTGCCACCTTTGGATCTTTCAACCTATTCCTGCAAGGATGCAAACTCCTACCCGAACATTTTAAGGAAAACAGTCTGTGCCTGGAGTACTATACCAGGCAATTAAAGAGAAAGAGGTTGCACTTGATTATTGATTATCTTCTACAAATGGTGAGTCAAGGACACATTTCTGTGGATTGTATATGGAATGAGTGCTGGAAGTAGAAGTTTTTTTTTTTTTTTTAACTTTTTTTAATGTTTATTTCTGAGAGAGAGAGAGCGAGCACGAGCAGGGGAGAGTCAGCAAGAGAGGGAGATACAGAATCCGAACCAGGCTCCAGGCTCTGAGCTAGCTGTCAGCACAGAGTCCATTGCGGGGCTCGAACCCACAAGCCATGAGATCATGACCTGAGCGGTCAGACGCTCAACCGAGTAAGCCACCCAGGTGCCCATAGAAGTTTTAAAGTTCTGTTCCAGAGGACCCCATCAGGGTTTTGGAGCACTTAGCAGAAAAGGATCCAGTAGTACTCCCAAATACCCCCATGCTAAGTGAGGAATGAAGAATATAGGAGTGATGCATTCTCCTGAATCAAAGGAACAGTGTATTAATGACTTGTTTTGAAATGAATTTCCAAAGGGTTTATCAAAATAAATGTAGGAACAAGAGTCTGCTTTTGACAGCTGTCCAGCCTAGGGATCTCTGTAGCCATCTCATGAAGTTACATGTCAGAAAGATACTTCCCATGGCCCATAACACTCCTATTTCACCCCTTTTAAATTCTGGAGGTGTTAGTGGTACAACTAGCCAGAAGATATGTAGTGCTAATGGAATAAAGAATAAAACTAACAAACCCCATACTCTTTTCTGGCTGCAGGCTTCCACAAATGAAGGAATGAAGAAAGTAAAATTTGGAAGTTTTAAAAAAGTTGTTTTAAGAGTTAACATTTTGTTACTGATCTGTTAGAGGATTAATGTGACCTAAAGTCTTTTAGTATCTGAGAATGACTATAAATTGTGAAGTCCACCCTTGATACAGCCAAAGGGATGATGAAGAAACAGGACACAAAATTGTTATGAAAGTACAGTCAGGATAAAATACTAAAGGTCTAGGTTTTATCCTGTGAGTCATGTGGATTCAAAATGATTGTTACATTTGGAATAAGGCAAATTTATTATTATAGATAAAAAAGCTAATGCACTGCTCAATGGTAAATTATTTGAAATTCTAGTTATCAGGATATCAAACTAATGAACAATATCAGAGTCTATATTGGGTGCAGGAATCTCAGATGGAATGAGGACTAAATGAATTGTTTTATTTGGTAATTCAGAAAAATTTGGGAGTGGAAGATGAGATTATCTTAAAGTGGATAGGAACTAAGAAATTGAAGACAGATATTAATAACTCTTATTCTTATAAAGGAGACAAAGTCTAGGATGTGAATTACAGTGCAAGATTTTGCTTAGCAATGAATCAAGCCACATAGGATGTATCCTAAATTAATCCATAGGTGGTGGTGGTAATAATAATAATCATGATAGTAACAATACCAGCTTATGTTTGTTGGTTATTCACTATATTTCAGGCCCTAGCCCAAGTAAATTATTACATTATATCATGTAAGAGTCAAAACATTTTATCACTATTTGATGATTAGATGATGAAGCCTCAGAGAAGCTAAAGAGCTCACCCTCATTGACCTAATAAATAATAGATCCAGGATATTATCACAAGCAGTCTATTTCCATACTCTTAACTTCTTGAAAATAAGAAGGAACATCTCTTATTCTGAGGAAGAATGGAAAGAGAATCAGGTAGTGTGCAGATGAGGAAGAAGACAATAGAAAGATTTCATTCCTGAAGTTTAAATGTTATGAAGATCTAGGGCATTCCTATATCTATGCCCAACTTAAAATTTAGAACCTTGTTTTTCAAAAGGATCTGCTGGATCTATTAGATGGGGAATCCACTTGAAGCAAGACTGAAGAAGTACCCCCAACTCTGATTGGGTACTGGCTGCCTCTTATCAGGGAGAGAAGGCGTGTATATATGGCACCCAAATAGTACTACTCAAATATTGTGTAGCCCCAAGTGCTATATATAAGTGATGAATCACTAAATTATACTCCTGAAACCAATATTACACTGTATGTTAACTAACTAGAATTTAAATAAAATCATTTTTAAAAAGTATATAATCCAACCCATTGCCAGTATGCTGTTTGTTGAGAAGAGACTAATCCCAAAACTGAAAGGATAAATGCATTCCTTAGAAAGCTTAATCCATTATTTTTGATATTTTGGATATCTGTGTTCATCCTGAGCTCTGTTTTATGTAATACTGGTAACTCTGTAAAATAAAAGGTCTGTATTTATGTCTCTTAAGCACCTCTGTCTCCGTATTGAAATGGTAACAGTGACAGAGGCAACTCTTGCTGTTTGCAGGTGTTAAGTCATGGATTAGATATTTTCCTAGGGGAGACACCAAAAGGTGTTTGAGGCAGGCAAATCTCTTGAGTGAAAGGGGTGTATTATCATTCTTATTACCGTCAGCTCTGACCCAGACAAGGAAAGACCATTGGGTCCAGCTATGACACTGGCACTGTAAAAGTTTGCTCATTTGCTTTACAATAACCAAGAAGTGATCCAACTTCCATGCTAGTCTGAAATAGTCCTAATCTATGTTTCTGGTAAGATAACATAGTTCATATTTGTTATTTATTATTTACTACATAGTATGGATTCATTCTATTTAAAAATATCGTCTGTTCAAATCATTGCAAAAGTCCTGTAATGTAAAAACTATCATTATCATTTTTAATTGGTAAGAAAAGTGAGAGGAAAGTAATACTTCTGTATAGTTAATAGAAGACAGGGCCTAGGTTTGAAAGAAGTTTTATTTTACTTCATATCTAGAGCTTTATTTTGGAAACTTTAAAAATATAATTTACTGTCAAATTCGCTTACATACAACACCCAGTGCTCATCCCAACAAGTGCCCTCCTCAATGCCCATCACCCTCTCCCCAGCAAATCTAGAGCTCTTAATCAATATACTAAGATAATATTTAATTGGCAGCAATAGTAATTACAGGGCAGATGTAACCTAATGATTCTAGGACAAAAGGAAGGTGATTCAACTGCTTGTAACTGACATCCAACTGAAGCAGAAGAGATTACTTAGGCCCAGGTCTTAACCTACACCTGAATGATTCAAGACTGGATTGATGAGAAGCATTGTTCCTCAGAAATTTTATGAGGTTGGTGGACACTAGGCATTGGGCTTAATGCTACATGATTATCTAGAAATTACCCATTGGTGAATATGGTCTCCTAAAACACTGCCCACTTGATCAGGATTGCCTCAACAGTGGTCTGTATCCAAACCCTATGGGTGATAGGCCTAAGTGATTGACATATATCTACCCTTATTTTTAAATTTATCTTGCAACATTGGTGTGGCCCAGAACTACAGATTACATGTTTTACAAGATAATTTATAGCTTGCCTCTCAAATACATACGCATGTAAGTAGCTGGGACCTCCCACCATTATTTGTTACTGAACAGCATTTCTTGTAGACTTGGTCTGTTTTGGATACAGTGCAAGACACTGTTATTTACTGAAGCATAAAACCAAAACTTACAAAAAGATTTCACTCAAAATTTAAAAATATTCTAGTCTAGGGAAACCTGGGTGGCTCAGGTGGTTAAACATCTGACTTCAGCTCAGGTTATGATCTGACAGGTTCATAAGTTCAAGCCCCATGCCAGGCTCCATGCTAACAGCTCAGAGCCTTGAGCCTGCTTCCAGTTCTGTGTCTCCTTCTCTTTCTCTGCCCCACCCCTGCTTGCCATCTGTCTCTCAAAAATGAATAAAAGTTTAAAAATATTTAAAAAAAATGTTCTAGCCAATAGTCAAAAAGAATTACATAGAAACATCAACCTACTGAATGAGGGTTTATATCTCTTGTCATTTCAGTGCCGTTGTAGTTTTTTGGCTGTTCAATTTTGTTCTCTAATGTATTGGAAGGTTCAACATGTATTGATACGTAATAGATGGATCTGAGAATATACCTCATCTCAAAGCTAGGGGAAAAGGCAGTTACATGTTCTTCCTAATACACAGCCTAGAGCCTCCCAAACTCTTGCATGTTTTTTCTTTACTTTTACATCTATAGCCACCCTGTAGTGATCTCAAGTAGGTACCTAACTTAGGGGTGAATAGATTAAAATGCCAAATGTCTTGAAATTTCAACACGTTGAGTAATTTTGTGCAGAGTCAAGGAATAATTCCAATACCAACCTTTTCTTTATTATCATTTTCTTTCTTTGAATAGAGTTTCCACTGAATTGAAAAGAAACCCCATGTACCAAACGATATAGGGCACAAAAAGGAGACTTGTGCCTAACGATCTATACAGACATATAATCAAGTAGTAATTGTAAACCTAGCTGATATGCGAGTGGAGTACAGTGTTAATGAAATTTCACAGCGGTTCTGGTAAGATGGTGATGGTTATTAAAGCTGACCCCCTTCAGCAAAGTAAATTGCCTTAGGTTTTAATTTTATTTTGACAGGATCCTTTATTACTTTTTCTGAAATCAATATTGACACACACAGCACACTGTAGAAAAAGCTAAACAATGCAGTACTCTTAACAGTGAAAATCTGAACAACAGGTGGTTTATATTTTTAGTTGCTACATATATCATGCACTACACAAAAATTATATGTGACACATTGAAAAAAATGCTATGCATGCATTAATGCCATTAAGTACATTTACTGTAGGCTCTAACTTTATATCCAATCAATATAAAAGGCAGTATAATCTGTCACCACCTTTGAAGGCTTCTTTAAAATGGATGATTAAGAAGGGTTACTATAAGTTTAAAAACATTCATATATCCTGATTCTGCTTTCAAGCACAATGGCAACTTGGTAGATCTTAAGTTTTGAAAATTTTTTTAAAAGTGAAACTCGGAGAACAGAATATAATATTATATATATAAACTGGATCTTCAAAATTATCTTACTCATTCAGCTTTCACAAGTTGACACCTAGAGCTTCTTTAGTTGAATAAATTCAGGTTACATTGTTAAGTGGAAAGAGAACCAGAACTAATGTCTCAGATAAGGTTGTCACTCTTGAAACAAGGGTTACACATTTCAATAGGCAAAGTTGAAGATGGTTCAAATGAGAATGTAGGTATATTATAGATACATTTATATGTATTTGCATATTTCTGTGTATGTATGTGTGGGCACCATTAATTTAACCCCATATATCTATTATTCCTATCACATTTCAAACACGGCTTCTTACTGACAGATCTAAGAAAATCCATTTAAAAATTAATTTATATTCATTTATTTTGAGAGAGAGAGCAGGGAAAGGACAGAGAGAGAGGGAAAGAGAGACTTCCAAGAAGGCTCCATGCTGTCAGCACAGAGCCTGCTGCAGGGCTTGATCTCACAATGGTGAGATCATGATCTGAGCCAAAATTGAGAGCCAGTCGCTCAACCAATGGAACTGCCCAGATGCTCCAGGATTTTTATACTCAGAATAAAGTATTCATAAATTATGTTTCTGCAGTCACATGTGTTGCAAAAAATGTTACTTTGACCACTGAGTGTCAAAAGACAAAAGCTCTCTGATAAACAGATCAACTTTCCTATTTCTTTTTCATCTGGGTGAATTCTGCTTTTCCAGTGCCTTGTTACCATCACTGTCTTCAACTTTTCCTAGGAGCCTCTGCTTGTTTATGGTTGTTACCTGTACAACTTTTCCAATATCTCTAATATTTTTTTCGATGAATTTCACTGACTTATAGTCTGTTCTCATTTACCCAAAGTGCTTTCAAAGAGTTCACTAATTTACTCACATTTAGCTCTGTGTGATCTGCTCCATTCTAAACCTCTCTAAATTCTGCATATCTTAACTACTTTCTTTCAGAAGACTTAACTTGTGGAGCAATAGTCAATTTAATTTCTCTGTAAGTTTCTCTCTTCATTCATTTTCTTTAATGCTACTGCTTTGTAGCCTCCAAGCCCAGACCTTTCTTAGATATTTTGTCATTTCCTTTGTGTTTCCACATTTTTGCATCTTGCCTTTCTGAGGATTTATCTCTCCTTCTGTTCCAGATTCTTTATTTTTTGTGTAGGCATCACTCTAAAAAAACCTCCAATTTTGCTCTCATCTTTAATTAGACACTAGTGATTGTTTTTTCAGTAATTCCATTAAAAAGCATCTGGGATAAAAATACATGTAATGATTAGAAACAACTACCCAAGAATGAGCTTGCTCTTTTGCTGGAGAATGTCACCAAAGCTAGCAAGTATTCAGGGATCACTTTTGAATAATTGAATAGATTTCAATGAATGTAACTCATACATCAAAATAAATTCTGGAAAAAAAGATGATGCAAAAATATGGAAAATAGATTATATTGTCAAAAGCTAAATAGATTAGCTTGATTTCATGGCATTAGGCAAACATAGAAATTAAATGGTGAATTATCCTAAAAAATACATAATATTTTCCTTCATTTTGTGTAAAGGCATGACAAAAAATCTTTAGAAGCTGTGAAGCACCGCCATCATATTTATGCTCACTAAGCAGTATACCATAATTATTTAACTACAGTTTCAATGTTTTCATGTATGCGGCATTGCTGAGCCATTAGAAACTCCATATTATTGTGTTCTTTTTCAATTACCTGAATATCCCCTGGGTCCAAAAGGATGAATAAGTTTTCAAAGATTGCTGACTCTCTTACTCTGTTAGAAATGATTGTATCTACTCTTTTCACTTATATGAACCTATTTTTATTGGTGTTTATTTAGTGACTTTAGACTTTTTATGAAGTCAGTTAATAAAAGCCTTTTAAAAATTTAAATATAATGGGCAGGTAGCTATTTTCTTCCTAATAATGTCATTCAACTCTTTATACACAAAATTAAGATCACTATAATATAAACATTTCTTGTTTCATCCAAGCAATATTTTTTGTTTTTTCTCTATGACTGTAAGAGCCCCTGTTTAGTTACTCCACTGAGAATATACAAAGAATAAATAAGCTGAAATTGCAGCATGTGGGATTTAAATGAGAAATAAATATAATATTTTTTCACAGAAGACACTGTTAAATAATAAACCTTATTTGTGGTTATTTTGTTAACTGATGGACTATACAATATATTTTACTCTCTTTTACTGGTATTTAATTGGCTTCTGTTTGGAGGAAAAATATGAACAAAATGACTCAGTGTTAGTCTTCATTCAAAGACAAGTGTGAAAACTCTGTGTGAAAAATATCAAGAAAAAATGAAATTTTTTACTCACCTAGATTTTTAAAAATGGTAATTGTTACATAAATGTTTTAACCTTAGTCAAAAATTTTGAATAAAAAAATGAATAGAAAAAGCAAAGTATCTTCTGCTCTCTGACATGGGAATAATGCTTAAATACTATCTACTACTTAGCATTACTCTGCATCAGGCATTTTTAAGCATTTAATACATGTTGCCATATTTAATCATTTCAACAGCCTCTTTAGGTATAGGTATGTTTTACACTGGCTTGTAGGTGAGAAAAAGAAACCTCAGAGAGGTTCTTTAGCTTGCCTTATGTTGTTCAGCTAAGAATAAATATAAAAGTAATTAAAATTCAGATTTGAAAGTAGGTATTTTCTGATATCATCTTAGACTCTAAGAGAAAATTAGGAATAGACAATAAAGAAATAGGAGTTGAGACAATAAAGAAATCATACTAAATATGATTATAGTATCTTCAAATGGATGCACTTCTAATGCTGTTAAATGAATAGATCGAATCATACATTTTGTTTTAGTGTGCGCAATTGCCAATTGTTGTTGAAATGATTAAGTGTGACAATATGTGTAAAATGCTTAAAAATGCCTGACTGGAATTTTGAGTTACTTTTTGTGTAAGATGTAAGATTCTGGTGCTGTTATATTATTTTGCATGTGAAATTCCATTTGTCCCAGTACCATCTCTTGAAAAGACTATTCTTATCCCATTGTATATTGTTGGGCTCCTTTGTTGTAAATTAATTGACCAGTTATGTGTGGGTTTATTTCTGGGCTCTCAGTTTCATTAATCTATATGTCTGTTTTTATGTTCTATTACTATAGCTTTGTAATATAATTTGAAATTAGATAGTGTAATGCGTCCAGCTTTGTTTTTCTTGCTCAAGATTGTCTTGGCTATTTGAGGTCTTTTGTGGCCCTGTAAAAATTTTAGGATAGTTTTATTTTTGTGAAAAATGCCATTGGAATATTGGTAGGGATTGCATCGAATCTGTAGGTTGTTTTGTGTGGTATTGGCATTTAAAGACCATTACTTCTTCCAATCTATAAACAAGGATATCTTTCCACGTGTCCAAAGACACATTTCTATTGTGTCTTTTTCAGTTTTTTTCAACAATGTTCTGTAGTTTTCAGAGTACTCATTTTTCCACCCCTTGCTTAAATTTATTCTTATAAATTCTCTTCTTTTTGATGCAGTTGTAAATGGGATTATTTTCTTAATTTTTTTTCTTTCTGATAACTCTATGTTAGTATATAGAAATACAGCTAACTTTTGTAGAATGACTTTATATCCTGTAACATTATTTAACTCATTTATTAGTTCTAATAGTTTTCTGATGTAGACTTTAAGGTTTTCTATATATAATATTCCACCTGCAAGAGGAGATAGTTCTACCTTTTCCTTCAAATTTACATGATTTCTTTTTCTTGTGTACATGCACTAGGTAAGTAGGACTTCTAGTACTATGTTGAATAAAAGTGGTGAAAGTGGGCATCTGTGTCTTGTTCCTGATGATAGAGGAAAAGCTTTCAATTTTTCACCATTAAGTATGATATTAGTTTGGGATTGCTATACATGGCTTTGTGTGATTATATTGAGGTTCCTTCTCTCTATGCCCACTTTGCGGAGTTAACATGAATGGATGTTAAATTTTGGCAAATGGTTTTTCTGCCTTTATTGAGTTGATTATATGGTTTTTGTCCTTCATTTTGTCAATGTGCTACACTACATTTATTTGTGAATGTTGAACTATCCTTGCCTCCTTTAAATAAATTCCACTTCATCATGGATAGGATTCTATTAATATGCTGTTGGATTTTTAAAAAATATTTTGTTGAGAGAATCTATGTTCTTCAGGGGCATTGCCTATAATTTCCCTTTCTGTAGTGTTGGTCAGATTTTGGTATCAGGGTAATGGTGACCTTGTAAATGAGTTTGGAAGTTTTCACTTCTGTTCTAGTTTTTAGAAGAGTTTGAGAAAAATTGGGATTAGTTTTTCTTTAAATGTTTGGTAGAATTTACTAGTGAAGCCACCTTACCTTGTCTTTGTCTTTTGTTTGTTCAGAGAATTTTGATTGCTGATTCAGTCTCCATACTAGTAATAGTTCTGTTCAGATTTTCTATTCATGATTCAATCTTAGTAGAGTGTATATTTTTAGGAATTTGTCAGTTTCTTTTAGGTTGTTTACTTTGTTGATGGATAATTATATTAATTATCTCAAGATCTTTTTTATTTCTGTAGTATCACTATCATGTATTTTTGTTTCATTTCTGATTTTATTTGAGCATTCTCTTTGTTCAGTTTAGCTAAAGGTTTATCAGTTTCATATCTTTTCAAAGAAACAGCCCTTAGTTTTATTGATCTTTTCCATAGACCTTCTAGACACTATTTTATTTTCCACTCTGATGGTTTTTATTTTACTAACAAAGATCCTTTCAATGACTTTGAGTTTCCTTTGTCATTCTTTTCCTGGTATTTTGAGATCTAAAGTTAGGCTATTTGAGATTTTTCTTTTTTATGTAAACACACATCACTATGAACTTTCCTCTTAGAACTGCTTTTGTTTCATCCCATAAGTTTTGGTATGTTGTATTTCCTTTTTCATTTGTCTGAAGATTTTGTTCTTTGATACATTTATTGTTTGGTAGCATGTTTAATTTTCACCTATTTGTACATTTTTCATTTTTTCCTTAAAATTTCTAGTTTCATGACATAGTAGTCAGAAAAAATATTACTTCAGTCTTCTTAACACTTGTTTTGTCAACCTACATATCTGTCTTGGATAATTTCCATGTTTTCTTAATGTATATTTGGCTTTTGAATGGAATGTTCTGTAAATGTCTGTTAATTCCATCTGGTCTAACGTGTCACTGAATCCCAATGTTTCCATATTGATTTTCTGTTGGATATTGTATCAACTAATGAAAGTAGGTTATGAATGCCCTTTCTATTAGATTGCTGTGTATTTCCTGCATTAGGTCTTTAATATTTGCTTTATATATTGAGGTGCTACTATATTGGGCACTTCCTATTTATAAATGTCATATCCTCTTGTTGGATTGAGCCCTTGATTATATATAATGACCTATTTTTTGTAACTTAATATAGCCTTTGTCTTTGTCTATTTTGTTTAATACACTTAGAGCATATATTGCTCTTTTTTTTTTTTTTTTTTTTTTTAGTTATCATGCACATCAGAATATCTGTTTTCCATTTCTTCACTTTTAGTCTCTGTTTTTAAACTTGAAGGAAGTCTTTTTGTAGGCCCCACATACTTGTGTCTTGTTTTGTAATCCACTTAGTACTGTATGTCTTTTGATTAGAGAAGTTCGCCATTTATGTTTAAAGTAATTTATATTTAAAGTGTATTTAAATTTCTGACATTTTAAAATTATTTTCTGATTGTTTTATAAATCTTTCTTTCCTTCTTGTTCTCTTCCTTTTTGATCTGATGACTTTATTCCTGAGTCAATTAACACCCAAATGACTCCTGTTCTGTGGCTGGCTGTCTCTTTCATGGTAATTTAGGGGTCTTCATTCCTTCCATTTCACGAGGCCTCAGTCATCTAGGGCTTCTGCATCTGGATACAAATGAGGAAAGAAGTACAGAAAGCATATCCCTTTCTTATCACATATTCCAGTCATGTGGCCCCTACTAATTTTAAAGTTGTGAGAAGAGGAAAGAAGCTGGGAAATCTAGTCCCTGGCTGAGGATCCATTTCCCAGCAAAAATATTGCAATATAGTATTGGACTCACCTATTTGTTGGAAACTTAGCCATTTCTGCCCCAGGAACGAAGTTGATTGGTGGAACTTTTGGAAAACAGTTCCAAGGTGGAGGGAAGACAGGTAAGCAGGTGCACTATGCAGTATTTAGTTACCTAAACAATGGGACCTTAATGAAAACATAAAAGGGAATCTATCCAGAGATAAAAACAGTGTTAATTTGAAGAATCAAGAAGGAAGTACTGTATACTTTATTTTATAGAATATGCTATTAGGAGGTTTGTGTCCCTCAACAATTCATATGTTCAAAGGTTAACACCCAAAGGTGATGGTATTGATAGAATACTTAGAGAAGTACTTAAATCATGAGGGATGAAACACTCATTAATGGGATCAGTGCCTTTAAAAGAGAGAGATCCCTAGACCTTTCTACTGTTTGAGGACACAGTAAGAAAGCTCTGCCTGTAAACTGGTAACAAGTCCTCATCAAAATGTGACCATACTAGTGCCCTGATCTTGGGCTTGCTAGCCTCCAGAAATGTGATAAATTAGCTGTTGTTTGTAAGCTACCTCTTCTGTAACATTTTGTTATAGTGATAAAAAAACAATAAAAATTATTTTCCAGTCTTATGGAAAATCTATGAAAGACCAGAACATGGGGCGCCTGGGTTGCTCAGCCGATTAAACATCTGACTTCAGCTCAGGTCATGACCTCATGGTTCATGAGTTCGAGCCCCAGAGCCTGCTTTAGATTCTGTGTCTCCCTCTCTCTCTGCCCCTCCCTGCTCATACTCTGCCTCTCTCAAAAAAATAAACACTAAAAAAATTTTAAAAAAGAAAGATCAGAACTTTATTATTTTACACAATGACATGAAATTAAGTAATTTTGTTTTGTTTTCAATGATAAAGTGGTGGCCTAAATTTACTCTATCCAAAAATGGTTAAGAAGTGTTTCTAATTCAATGCCCAATAGCATTTGTCATTCATTTATACCAGAACATCCTTTTTCACATGATAGGTAGCTCACTCATTATTCTAGACCTTCATTAAAAGAGAATGTTTCATTAACATAGTTGTTGCTGCTTTCTCAACAATCAAATGTTGACAGTGAGTTTTTAAATTACAGACATTTGCCAATTGGAATGATCCTTAAAAGTTCTCAGAATTTACTGTCTCAGAAAAGTATGAAAAAGTTAAAAACCTATTTCAGGATATCATGCAGATCATAGTAGACTGAATTTATGCAAGCTTCTCAGAGGACTTTTTGAAAGCATTTCTCTCCATCACCCACTGCATTATAATATTTTTTTAAATAAAAATACCATTGATGCCATTAATAACACTCCTTTAAACAATGTACTTCTTGAGTTAACAATGCTGGTATAGAAAATTCATTGTAAAGCATATTGCATGTAAGCCTTTTTTAGCAAGGGCCTTAAGACTAAACTAAGAAACAAAATATTTTTTGTAAAGCTTGTTTATTTTTGAGACAGAGAAAGAGAGACTGACAGAGTGTGAGCTGTGAAGGGGCAGAGAGAAGAGGTAGACACAGAATCCAAAGCAGGCTGCAGGCTCCAAGCTGTCAGCATAGAGTTGGACACAGGTTTTGAACCCATGAACCATGAGATTATGACCTGAGCCAAGTCAGACACTTAACCAACTGAGTCATTCAGGCACCCCAAGAAACAAAATCTTAAAAATTGTTGTTTCCATGCACATTTCCTTTTTGGAATTCTCTTAATTTCTTCCACAGTCTCTCCTTTGTGTTTTTCATTTCCTCGTGGGAAACTTAGTGGAATTTGGAATTGAGGAATTGTTCCAAAATCAATAAACACAGAAACTGATTCAAAATTATTTAGAAGTTAAGTGTTTCAGCCTTTTTTCTTTTTCTTTTTTTTTTTTTTATATTTTTATTTATTTCTAGGAGAGAGAGAGAGACAGCGTGAGCAGGGGAGGGTCAGAGAGAGAGGGAGTCACAGACTGAAACAGGCTCCAGGCTCTGAGCTGGCAGTCAGCACAGAGCCCGACGCGGGGCTTGAACCCACGAACTGCGAGATCATGACCTAAGCGAAAGTCGGACGCTTAACCGACTAAGCCACCCAGGCGCCCCCAGCCTTTTTTCTTAGTAAAGTCTTCCCTAGTGACCAATTCTGAAAATTGAATATACTTTGCCTTATAGATTTTCATTTATTTATTTTCAAATAAGCTGGAGATCATTTTATAAATACCCATATTGAACTATAAGTTTCCTTTTTCAGCTAGCAAACATAGGACTTTGTATTTATCCTTTCATTTCCCCACTCATGTAGACCTCAGACTATTATTGGTACATTTATATTTGCACTGTAAAGTCAAAGTTAAAACATTTAATTTAAAAGGTCAGTTCATGAAGGATTATCTAAGGCATATAGTATATGAGTCAGGGACCGTGTGACTGCTCTGCTGGATCCTTCATCAAACCATGCTTCCTGTCACCATAAGGTTGTACTCAAAGCAATGGCATTAAGAGACTGGGCTTGAGTCAGAATTGCCAGCACAGATCTGACATACCTGTTGCGTATTAACAGTAAACCAACTGGCCTATTCAATGCCACAATTTAACTAGAACACTAGCTTTTATTGTGCATAGAGTTTAAAAGTCTCTGTTTTTAGCAAAAAGCTTTTCTACTAAATAACTAAGCCTATTTAGCTTAGCTAAATAGTTTTTTGGATATTCTTTAACTTAGGATATCCTTATGAGGAAGGCAAATGGGGAAAGCCCATAATCCTTACCTTAAGAAATGGGTGAGGTGTCAAAAGGTGAGAAAGGGTTCCTTCTATTTCATCAATTGTCAAACTGAAAATAGAATTCATGTGAATATTTACTTATCCATGTTTTTTCTCTGCAATTGTCTTTCAGTTTGAAAGGACATAAAGATCATAGTCTATACACAATGTTTAATGTTTGTATTTGCTTGTATCCAATTTTGGTCTTCAGAATTCTCTGTCTATATGATCTTATTAATGCAATGAACACATAATAATTTTTCACATAAAAACTGTTTTAGGTCAGCTAGTGAACAAAAGCTTTGTCAAAAACCTTAAGCACAATGTCTAAGGAACATTTAGAATTATTTATAGAGATTGGACTACTTAAATACTAGCTTTTAAGTTATATATTATGAAGCATAATACCAATGGCTTCTAGAGCTGGCTTATTTTGGTTCACAAAGCATATTATTAAATTTTCAGCAATTTACAAATACAAGCTGGTAGTTAGTAATTATATGCATGAGAGAGATCATGCATATTAAAATACATTTTATTAAAGTTAAGGGTAGTAAGTACTCAAAATTTGTTTCCTAATTGTTACTGTACTTTTCTCTATACCTTTTGTATCTGTACGTTTGAAATTCTAGAAGACCTTCTTCTACTGAGTATCTCTTCATAATTCCTCTTTCAGTGGTCACTTTGATAGCTTAAATCAGCTGTGGTGGGAGTACACCACCAGAATCAACAAATTCTACAAATCATGACTTGACTTGTTATTTCATTTTTCTAACTAGGGGTTTAGAAAACTACCACCTGTGGGTCAGTAGCCTGCTTTTATACATAAAGTGTTTATGGACCTTGCCACGGCTGGTTGCTTTTGTACTCTAATGGTGCAGTTGAATAGTTGAAACAAATACTGTATAGCCAGCAAGCTTGAATTGTTACTATCTGCCCTTTGAAAAGGAGTTTGCAAAACCCTGGATTTAAGAAAACAAAGGAAAAAATGTTAATTATGCATTTGGAATTTAAAAGTGTGTTGACTTTGGCCATCATATCGTGGATAGTACAAAAAAATAAACTATTATTCTGTTACTCAAAAAATTCTCCAATTCAACAACAAAGTCCCTAACATTAGGAGTGAAGTTCCAATGTATGCCATCTTTGGCTTATTAAGGTAAATAAAAATGTCCACCAGCATTTGTCAGAATAATATTAATCATTGGCAATCATACTGCCTATAAAGTTAGCAAAAAGTCAACAAAAAACATACTAGGAGAATCAGTTGGCTATATGAAACTTAGAATACAGAGTACTATAAATTTTACTATTTGTATATTGTTTGCTGCACAACCTTTTTATCTGTAAAATTTCTAATAAATATGCATTTGCATATATGTATATATTTTGGTTGAGGGCCATTGCTATCCAGTTAACAGTACACTACTGCTTAAAGTTATGTGCCTCTACCTCTATTAAAACTACTTCAGAGATATCTAATTGTGTTAATTATTATACATTTATACAATAGTAGGTACTATACAGGGGAGCCTAGGTGGCTTAGGCAGTTGAGTGTCCAACTCTTGATTTTGGCTCAGGTCATGATCCCAGTGTCACGGGATTGAGCCTTGTGTTGGGGTTGGTGCTGAGTATGGAGCCTGCTTGAGATTCTCTTTCTCTCTCCCTCTGTCCTTCTCCCCTGCCTGTGCTCTCTCTCTAAAATAATAATAATAATAATAATAATAATAATAATAAGTACTATACAAATACCTAATGTGTAGTTGTATTATGTATTATTTTTGCCTGTGTAGTCACAAAACATTTTACAAAATTGGCTTTACAGGAGTTTGATCCCTTTCAAATTGAAGTTACTTGAAGAACTAAAGAATTTGGAATTAAAATATTAGCAAAATTTATACACAGAAAGAACTTTATATTTATACTGCTAAGAAGCTGTTACATCCATTGTAATTTTATGGAAAAAATCATATTATTAATTTTGATACATCTTTCAAAATATTTGTCAATGTGTGCAGAAAAGGAGTCAGCCCTTTTAGTCTTTTTTTTTTTTAGAATTATCAAACACTATCTTGCCTTTTAATTTAATCATTAATAAGTAGCATGGAAGATATAGCCTGTAAGTCATTGTTGAGTATAAGATCCTATTTAAAAACAAAAACAAAAAAACAACTTTTCTACATTAAAGAAACAAGGATATAGGCTTCATTTTTCACAACACAGCAGAAATCACCTCAGTAATCATTTTTCACTATAAAGACTGAATTACTTCCTCAATTTGTTAGGATTCTAGGTGGAGTCAATTTTACACTCATTGAAAGAAATTGAAGGAGACAGTCTATAATCTAGAGCTGTATAATTTAGCATTTTGAAGAATTTAATATTCAGCATGAACTTACAAATCTTATATGATGAGTATTTCAGTTTTTGAATGACTCCCTTGCAGTTGGATTGTGAGTATGCTATTCTATAGTGTATTCCAGAAATTAGGTTTTGAAGATTTAATGAAAGTAAGTTTCAGTATTGTCAACCATAGCAACAGAATGTAACAGGAGAAAAAGTTGAAAACAATAAAAACTAAAAACAACTTAGTAATATATTAAGTAAAACTCGAAACAGGTAATTCCAAACAGTTGGTGAAATGTATATCTGTGCATAGAAGTAATAGAATGTCAACTATAAATTCTGGAATGATTAGAGAAAATCAATGAAGACTGGAAGGAAACACCTGGAGAGATTGGACAATACAATAACAAATTGAGAAGTAAATTTTTTCCACAGGGCAGTGGAGGCTATAGAACTTGGAAGTGAAGGGTTGTGTCTACAGGGATGTGTGGATATATTTGTCACATTTTGCTGAGGAATTAACCTGACATTGGTTCAGGAGATTGTATGAGTTGAGGGATTCTTGGGGAACTGAATTGACCTAGGAGTTCTCCAGTCTGGTTGCGCGATGCCACACTGAATTTTCATGACTAAGAAGCAGACTTTGTTTTGTCCTTCTGTGTTTGGTGGGAACCTGCAGAATCTCATTGGAGTACTCTGTGCAGCCATCCGGGAGGCGATGACATGAATGGGTGCCCCAGATTAAGTGAGAAGGACAGGATATTTCCTAAGGTTTCAAGTGGATAACATGAATCACGTTTGAGAGATGCCAAAATGAAAATGTGAAGATAAGGTTGAGCATCAAGGTTCAGATGCAGTAGCAACAATGGATTGAAACAATTGGCTCACATCTGGACCAAGAAGAGCATAAAGACTGCTACAATTTTCTGGTGACTGAGGCAAGTAATCATTTCAGTGAATGGAATCATTTAGGGAAATTGAAAAACCATGATGTCCTGGTCATGGCTAGAACAATTAAATTAGAATGGCTGGACATAGAACCCAAGCATCCTTTTTTCTTTCTTAAAGTTTCCCAGGGGTGCCTCGGTGGACTCAGTCAGATAAGCATCAGACTTCAGCTCAGGTCATGATCTAGCAGTTCATGGGTTTGAGTCCCATGGGGCACTCTGCTGACAGCTCAGAGCCTGGAGCCTGCTTTGGATTCTGTGTCTCCCTCTCTCTCTGCCCCTGCTCCTTCTCTCTCTCTCTCTCTCTCTCTCTTTTCCAATCTCTTTCTCTGTCTCTCAAAAAATAAAACATTAACAAAACCTTTAAAAATTCTCAGATCTGTGCAAAGCACAATGAGACTGAAAATCTTGTTTTAAAGGAATTTAAAGAACTGATTGCTCATTAGAATCACCTGGGAGATTTGGCTTATCAGTGTGATTCCCTCCCCAAACTCATCTATTCAGAATCTATGGGAATAAAAGCCCCAGAATAGGGATTAGTTGAGATCCAGGATTTTGTAGTTTAAACAGCAAATTATCAGGTCTCATTTTTTTTTTTTCCACTGAAGTGGTTCCATGCTGGGAGAATATGAAAATTAGCCTCAGTAAATTGAACAAACTATAAGGACTCTTTTTCTTTTATCTTTTTTTTAAAGACCATGCACATTATGAAAGCTATCATACTCTTCTTCATATTTGAACTTTACATTTAAGTGTCAAAAGTTTTAATTTGATTACTCTGTGTGTAAAAGTGTATTAAATACAGATTTTTATTGTTCCATATTATAATTCTCATGCGAAAAACACATTTGATTAAAAATTTTTAATGCCAAAAGGATGACTATTTTTTAGTACAGCGTAGTTAAAAAACTAAAATAGAAACTCCTTAAAACCAATTCAACCAAGAGGATTCAATTCCTTCTTCCCCCATTTTGTAATTATTCATCATCATGAAAGTCAAAGCGTGTGAGTAATACCGTACTTGAATACTCAGAAAGGAAATTGTTGCGTAAATAATTAATGTTCCAAAAGGTTAAATTTAATTTGAAAGTAGGTGATTTTCCCTTGCCAGAGTTATTGACATTGAAGGTGAATAGTTCCTGACAGACTTCCTTATCATAGGAAAATTAATGTTATTATGAGCTTTTTTGTGTCCTGTAGATTTACCAATATACTATCTGTCTAATAATTTATCAACTATGAACAACCCCCCTTTTTTTACTTGGAAGAGAAAATTTAGAGTATTAGAGAATTTAGAACCGATTTTTTGAATTGACAAAAAGCACTATAATAGTACATTCATCTTAAAAGCTTTAATTGAAATTTCAGGAACAAATAAGTAATAGAAATAAATATAGTAAGATTTTCCTTTCTGAGATAATTGTTTTTCTGATGCTATTTTAAGATTTTTAAAATACTTGCCTTGTTTTAATTCACAAAGTTTATTTAAAGATAAATGATTTACTCACTAAATTCAAAGAAAAATGGCACAAAATTGTAAGATAAGCCTCTAGTTATAAGAATTATTGGAAGAAAAGGAATGCAAATGAAAATTTAGCTCTCTAATAATACCTGATTTACTGGATAAATTGATTAACAACACTAATTGTATCAAAGTGCATCAAAATTTAATAGTGAAAACCATTTTATCCAAATGTTAAAAATACATTTTATGTATACACTGAACTTCTAGCACATTTTATTATGTTATTAGAATTTTGAAAGAAAATAATCAATAGTTTGATCTGTCAAATGTTAGGAATTTGATTTATGTAACATTAAAGACTATGTCTTTACCTTTCTCACTTAAAAGATGGTTTCCTTAATTTTGGTAATTTTATGTGTAAACAGTGGTACACACAAAAATAATCATTAACCGCTAGGGTTCATACTCACTGCCAGTCATTTTGGAGTGAGTTTCAGAGTGTGAAGGGAAATGTATCGATTCCTTCATCATAAAAAAATTTTTCAAACACAACTTTATTTTCAAACAAGAGAGATTGGTCTATAATTCTTCTCTTGACCTTCTTAATTAAGTCACTTCCTAATGAAAATCATTAGTAAATCAAAATTGATTTAACCACCAATGAAAGACTTTTCTGATCTTACAAAGTAACCACTGAATAGTTCTCATTTTAGTTACATGTTAGGATAAAGATGTACCATGCTGAACAGAAAGTTTTCATGGTTTATTTTATACAAAACAATATTTTGATTAAAGTCTAGAATATTTTATGTCATGAAGGTATATTAGAAATTTTGACATGTACATTGAAATAGGAAATTAAGAGTACCATGTGAATGTGTCACAATACTCACTTGAAGATATGAGAAGTAATATTTTTGGACTTAGCACGGTTTCTTGCCAAAACTAACTTCATGATGCATCTCACACTAAAAGAAATATGTGTGTGATTTATGCTATCCTGAGTTAGTAGAATACTATCAATTTCACCTGGTAACTCTTTGCTGAAAGCAATAATAAATGAGTCTTGTCATTAAGACTGTTTCAATTTCCATATAAACAATATTTCAAAGAAATTCCCTTGTTTTATTTCATCCACATATGAACCAATGAAACTACAAAAGTTTTCAGTAGCTTCCAATTTCTAAAGCCTCTCTATGGTCATTTTGAAATGGATGAGTTAGCAAACATCTCTGATAGGTTATGTCCCCTTAGACTGTCTAACTATTCACCAGTAACAGCTTGAGAGCTATGAAAATTGAGCAATTATCTGAGGAAATGCTTTGTGGAGCCATGACCTTTGTCCCTTGTTGTCTCCATGGAAACTAACAGAAAAATGATTATGTGTACTATCTAAATAAATGTTGATAAATATTATGGACAGAAAAGGGCAACCATGATAAAATATATATCAAATATTTTTCCTAACCTTTTACTTATAAGATTGGTAATTATCTACTTTATAGTTAGAAACATTGAGCCCCACATCAGGTCTTTTTGATGTATATAGAATCAAAAAGCAAACCTAATAAATATTTTGAGTCTCCTATAGTGACCTGTCTATTGGTTTTACAACTCTGATTACTAGGGATAAATATATCAATTATGTTTGTAAAATGTTTTAACAGAATTATTTTCCACCAGATATATTTTTTACCACTATAAAGTCTCCATCACATATATGTATATAGGATCCTCTTCTTTGATCTCAAAAGCTTATCAGCATTACAATGTGGAGACCCCAAATTTAGAAGGAATCCATTTGGAAGGCGAAAGGAGTACACCTATTCACCAAAGCAGGTGACAATCAATAAATGGCAGATGCTCAGCCAGAGTTTTCTGTTATTTCTATTCTCAGGATTACTAAATTAGGAAAGCATGAGCAGGTGCCCCCAAAAATACTGAGAGTCAACTAGAGGGAATAGAAACAAAAGTGGTTTATTAAATTTTTATTAAATCCACTATCTCATTCTCCTTTGACTAACTTTCAAAATCTGAGGAAAGAGGTATTTAGCAAGTGTTAAAATGTTTGTCACTTAACACTTGCTTCAGCTAAGCCACCCCAGTTTGTATATGCATATGAATCAACATCAGAGATTTCTGCAGTTTTCTAATTTTATGTGCTATTTTGTTTTCTCAGACCCTACAAAGATAAGATGAACGATAACTATATAATTATGTAGAATGCAGAATAAATTTGTTCTCTCTTTTCTTAAAATAATCATGTAACAAGAATCAAATATTGACTGTGTCTATTCATTTTTCCTCTTCATGCATCTCCTCTTCATTCTACACTGAGCTGAGCAAAGCAATGCAGCTTACTTTCTCTTCTTTTAGCAGGAGTTGTGAATATATAAATTAAGGAGTCAGTCCTCCATTATACTGGCAGTCATGGTGTTCAACATTCAGAGATTTAGTGCAGGTCAAAAAATAGAGAAGTAAACTATCATGAACATTTTCTCTAAAAAATCTGCTTAGTATAGCATGATATAAATGATAAAACTTTCAAGGACCATTACTGTAATTGTGTTCTAAAAAATTACAGTAAAAATAATCAAAAGATGAATTATTAGGTAAAATTCGTCTCTAGTCATACATCACTATTTTATTAGAAAATCCTCTTTAAAATAAGTGGTTCATTCTGAATAGGGAAAAAATAACACTTGGAATAATTATACTTCAATGTAATTATTGCTAGATTTAAGATATTCTAAAAGGCACTTTGAGCACAGAGATTGCTAAGGACAAAAATCATTCTAACCACCTACTCAATGATTCTGTACTAAAGAAGTTCTTTGATTAATACCTAGTAGTGCAACTGCTGGGTCATAGGGTAGGTCTGTTTTTAATTTTTTGAGGAACCTCCATACTATTTTCCAGAATGGCTGCACCAGTTTGCATTCCCACCAGCAGTGCAAAAGAAATTTTTTTCCTCCACTTTCTCGCCAACATCTGCTGTTGCCTAAGTTGTTAATGTTAGCCATTCTGACTGGTGTGAGGTAGTATCTCATTGTAGTTTTGATTTATATTTCTCTGATGATGAGTGATGTTGAGCATTTTTTCATGTCTTGGTTGGCCATCTGGATGTCTTCTTTAGAAAAGTGTTCATGTTTTTTGCCCATTTCTTCACTGGATTATTTTTTTTTGTAGGTGTTGAGTTTGATAAGTTCTTTATAGATTTTGGATATTAACCAATATCTGATATGTCATTTGCAAATATCTTCTCCCATTCTGTTGGTTGCCTTTTAGTTTTGCTGATGTTTCCTTTGCTGTGCACAAGCTTTTTATTTTGATGAGGCCCAGTGGTTCATTTTTGCTTTTGTTTCAGGAATCTACTCCTGAAATCATTGTTGCACTATATGCTAACTAACTTGGATGTAAATTTTAAAAAAATTAAAATTAAAAAGAGTAAAAAAAAACCCTGAAATTCTTTGAGTGTTTGCAAGTCTACAAAAGAGAGCCCTATCAGGAGTACAAGCCAAAACTTCCATTTCAATATTTTGCTTGAGACATTAGAATTAAAATTTACATCATTAAATAAAACCTGTCACCTTTAACAGTTATGAAAATGCTGTTGAAGCATATTCCTCTGGTCACATTTTTTTCATGAAGAAATATTGTTTTTATTTGTTTGCTTTGTTTTTGTATTAGGAAGAGAGAGAATAAATGGGGGAGGGACTGCACTGACAGCAGCAAGCTCATTGCAGGGCTCAAGCTCACAAGCTGAACTGCAAGATCATAACCTGAGCAGAAATCAGAGGCTCAACCAAATGAGCCACCTAGGCACCCCCACATTGTTTTTATTTACATACACAATTAACATTCTTACATGTTTTTTACTAGTGACTTCACAAAGTATGTTAAAAGCCATGTATATGGAAAACATATTCTTTCTCTAAAATAACATTTACCTGGAAGTAGTAAATTTTTATTATGGTTACAAACGGTTTTTAACATCCAGCATTGCATAGTATATTCCTTGTCCCACAGTGAGAGGTATAAACGCTTTTTTTCATTGGAGTTGACACGCAATGTTACATTAGCTTCAAGTGTAAAACATAGTGGCTCAATAAGCTTATGCATTTACAACATAGTGATTTAACAGATTTATATTTCATGCTTTGCTCTTCACAGATATAGCTACCACCTGTCACTATTCAGTGCTGTAACAATACCATTGACTACATTCCCTATGCTGTTCCTTTTTATCCTCATGACTAACTCATTCCATAACTGGAAGCCTGTATCTCCCAGTCCCCATCACATCACCCAATCATTATGTCCATCCCCTCATTCCTCTCTCCTCTGGCATCCATAAAGTTCTCTGTCTTTATGGGCTTCTGATTTTAGTTTGTTTACTCATTTTTTTTTTTTAGATTCCATGTATAAATGAAATCATACGATATTTGGTTTCCCTATATGATTTATTTCACTTAACATAATACCTTCTAGGTCCATCCATGTTGTCTCAAATGGCAAGGTATCATTCTTCCTTATGGCTGAATAATATTTCCTTTTACACACACACAACTTCTTTATCCATTCATCTATGGAAGGACATTTGCCTCCATATCTTGGCTATTGTAGATAATGCTACAATAAACAGACAGGTGAATCTATCTTTTAGAGTTAGTTTTCATTTTCTTTGGCTAAATATCCAGTAGTAGAATTATCCCATCTTATGGTATTTCTATTTTTATATTTTTCAGGAAGCTCCATACTGTTTTTCATAGCAGCTGCACCAAATTACATTTCCATCAACAAGGCATAGGATTCCTTTTGTTCTCCACATCTTCAACACTTGTTATTTCTTGTCGGGGTTTTTTTGTTTTTGTTTTTGTTTTGTAATTTTAGCTATTCTGACAGGTCTAAGATATGTCCTTATAGTTTTGATTTGCATTTCCCTGATGATTAATGATGTGGAGCATCTTTATATGTGTGCTGGCCATCTATATGTCTTCTTTGGAAAAATAACTATCCATGTGGTCTTCCTATTTAAAAAATCAGATTATTGTTTTGCTGTTGAGTTGCATAAGTTCTTTATATATTTTGGATGTTAACTTATTATCAGATATGCAATAGGCAAACATTTATTTCCATTCAGTAGGTTCCCTTTCCATTTTGTTGTTGATTTGATTTGCTGTGCAAAAGCTTTTTATTTTGGTGTAGTATTGATGTTTATTTTTACTTTTATTGCCTTTTCCAAGGAGATAGATCAAGAAAACTATTGCTATGGTTGATGTCAATGAGATTACTACCTGTATTTTTCTAGGGGTGTAATGGTTTGTTTCACATTTAGGTCTTTAATCTGTCTAGAGTTTATTGTTGTGTATGGTGTAAGAAAATGGTTCAGTTACATTCTTTTGCATATAGCTGTCCAGTTTTCTTAATACCATTTATTAAAGAGACCATCTTTTTGCTATTGTACATTCTTGCCTTTTTTGTCATGTAGTAATTGACCATCTAAGTGTGGGTTTATTTCTGGACTTTCTATTCTGTTCATTTATTTATGTATCTATTTTCATGCTAGAACCATGCTGTTTTGATTTCTAAACATTTGTAGTATACCTTGAAATCTGGTATTGTGATACCTCCAGTTTTGTTCCTCTTTCTCAAGATTGCTTTGGCTATTTAGAGTCTTTTGTGGTTCCACATGAATTTTAGTATCATTTGTTCTAGTTCTGTGGAGAATGCTTTGTATTTTGACAGGGATTGCTTTACTCTATAGATTGCTTTGAGTAGTATAGGCTTTTTAACAGTATACTTCTTTCAATCAATGAGTATGAAACATCTTTCCATTCATGATGTCTTTAATTTGTTTCATCAGTGTTTTATAGTTTTCAGAGTTAGTTCTTTTACTCCTTTTACATAAGTTCACTCCTAGATATTTCATTATTTTTCATGCAATTGTAAATAGGATTTTTTCTTCATTTTTCTTTCTGGTAATTGTTATTAGTGTATAGAGATACAACCCATTTCCATGCATTAATCTTGTATCCTGAAACTTGATTCATTTATTACTTCTAATATATTTTTTGTAGAGTCTTTAGGGTTTTCTATGTATAACAGCTCATTTGCAAATAGTGACAGTTTCACATCTTCCTTACCAATTTGGATATCTTTTATATCTTTACTTTGTCTGATAGCTGTGGCTAGGACATGTAGTACCATGTTGAATAAAGTGGCAAGAATAGATATCTTTGTCTTGTTCCTGACCTCAGAGAAAAACACTTTCACTATTTCACCATTGACTATAATGTTGGCTATGGGTTTTTCATTTATGGCCTTTACTATGTTCTCTTTAAACCCACTTTGTTGAAAATTTTTGTGGTGGATGGATGTTCAATAATGTCATATTTTTCCTTCAACTATTTAAAATATCATATGATTTTTAAAGTATTTTTTATGTATTCTGGGAGAGAGAGAGAAAGAGAGACAGTGTGTGTGTGGGGGGGGGGGTTGGGACAGAGAGAGAGAGGGAAATGGAGAGAATTCCACGTAGGCTCCATGCTGTCAGCATAGAGCCCAACATGGGGCTCAAACTCTCGAATTGTGAGATCATGACCTGAACCGAAATCAAGACTTGAATGCTTAACCAACTGAGCTACCCAGATACCCTGATTTTGTTTTTTGTTTTTTGTTTCATCGATGAGGTCTATCATGTTGATTGATTTACAAATATTAAGCCATCCTTGTATCCTGGGAATAAATCCTGCATGATTGTGATAATGATTTTTAATGTACTGTTAAACGTAGTGTATTAATATTTTGTTGTGGATTTTTGCATCTACATTCATCAGGGATCTTGACCTGTAGTTTTCCTTTTTTATATGTATTTATCTGGTTTTGGTAGCAGGGTAATGATGGCCACATAGAATGTATTTGGAAGTTTTCCTTTCTCTAAGTAATAGTATTCAACTATGAATCCATCTGGTTCTGGACTTTTGTTCGTTGGGAGGTTTTTGATTGCCAATTCAATTTTGTTTCTAATAATTAGTCTGTTCAGATTTTCTATTTCTTTCTGATTCAGTTTAGGAAGGTTTTATGTTGCTAGACATTTATCCATTTATTCTGTGTCCAGTTTGCTGACATACAGTTTTTTGTAGTACGCTCTTAACAATCCTGTGTATTTCTATGGTGTCAGTTGTTACTTCCCTTTGGGTGTCCTTTCTCTTTTTATCCTGATAAGTCTAGATAAAGTTTTATGAATTTTGTTTATCTTTTCACAGAACTAGCTTTTGACGTGCTTGGCTGGCTCAGTTGGTAGAGCATGCAACTCTTGATCTTGAGGTTGTGAGTTTGAGCCCCACACTGGGTGTGGAATTTATTTTTTTAAAAATCTCTTGGTTTCATTGATCAAATTATACATGAACCATTTAATACATTTCTCATTCTTTGAAACTAAAAACAGAAGTTAGGATTAGAGGAGCTATAGAAACATTTGGAGTTGTGGACTCAGGGTGTCGAGTACCTCTAAACCTTACACATGCAGTGGTCTCAGCCAAGCCAGAGAAAAACTTCACTGTTGAAAAAGTGACAGTGACTTGGTAGGTACATTAGGAATAGTGGTGAAGCTCTGCAATATGTGGGGAATAGATTTTAGGATTCCAGAGGTAGGACCATTCTGGAAGATTTGGCCCGGGGTAGTACTGTGATGTGGCTTGCTAAAATAAATATATATAAATAGTATGATATCAAGGAAGTATAATGACTTTTAAGTTGGTGGAACTAAACTACATAAAATAGTTATCAAAGTTGTCTTTGTTAATGAAAGAATAGTTTATAAAGGTCTTTGCATAACTTATAGGTAGAGTCCCTATAAGCCATTAACATTTTTATTTTGTTTTAATACTACATAATTTAAGAAAAAATATTTTCAAACAATTATAGTTTAAACCTGAGGAATAATTTTTAATTTACAAAGTATAATAACATACATTTTCTTGTCTGCATATAACACAATGTTTCTGTCCCTAAATCTCACATAGTCCTTAACATTTTAATAGGCACAGGTACCACTTACTTTGCAATTACTAAGTATCAAACACTGCATTAAACACCTGACAAATAATTCTCACGTAATATATCAATAAATCCTATACATGTTATGCCACTGATATTCTGGTTAGAAAAGTTTTGCTAAGAATAGACCCTCAGGATGCTTAGGAAGAGTTTCATGGGAAAAGCAAGATGCATTTCTCTAGAGAGTATTGTCAAGATTAATGACCTTAAGAAATTTGCAGACATTTTTTACACACTTGAGTTCTTCAAAGGAATTTGAATTGAGAAACTTATTTTTAAAAAGTTTAAGTGAATATTCAGTAGAAAACTTTATCATATTGAAATGATTTAAACTAATAATAAAAAGGAAAATGCAGAATACAGTAAGTAGTCTCACATAATATTCACAGGATAACATTGTCTGCAGTCAGAATCTTCTATGATGGATACCATTCCAGCTCACAAATTCCTTGAGAAAAACAGAATACCTTGGATGTTGAAAGAGAAAGGAGGGAAAGGGGAATATGTGAAGCTGCCATATTGACTGTGTTAATATAAGTTAAACATAATTTGAGGACTGCTGAAGACATGTTTTCTAATAATTTTTCCATTAATTTTACATTTGATGATATTATTGGTATAAATGATTTTGTCTATTTGAGATATTATAATCTTGAAGAAAAACCTATTCTGTTTTAAAATTTCAGGAATTTATGTCAGCATAACTATGTCTTATATTATTCTGTTAAAGTAAGTATGCCAAACATTGGCAGAACAGAAATATTTAAAATATTTCTCCTCTATGTGAAACCTTTTTATAGCCAAAGTGTGGAGATTATAGCAGAGGAATATGTACAAGTCCCCATTCCACTTATTGTCAGTGTTTACAGTGACAGACTCTGTCAGTCACAAGACATAAATAACAGAATCCAGAAATGCTCTTGAACTCCCTTTGCAGGGAGTAAAATTTGCTATTAAATGAAGTTAAATTCTCTCTAAATCTTAGCCACACCATTATTTCACCTCTGAGAAATAAACTAGCTAAAGCAGAAACATTTACGCTCACAAAACTGGGTTACAGTGTCAGCCCAGTGACATTCAGTCTTCCCTGTAGTCATGGTTGTTGCCACACAGTGGTGCCCTGCTGATTAATTTTCTTGTTAGGTCATAAGGGAGCACTTGGGGAAGAGTTGTAGTAGTTTGCTCCCTTGTACACTGGACAGATAAACCAGTGATCATGGATTATTTTTAAACCTTTTAACATTCATTTTAGAAGTAATTCCACACTCAAGAAAGATTTTATATTTCTTTCTATTGTTAGGATTTTTCATTAACAATAAGCCAGAACTCAAAAGGACATTCAACACACTCTTGCCAAAACAACAATACAAAAACCTGCCATACTTTGGTTTTGTCTTGGTCTTGTCTCTGGGCTAAAAAGAATTCTAAAGAAACTACAGTTCTCTTCTTGCCTAGAGATGAAGGCAGATGGTATGGAGTACATTTAGTTCTTCAACAACAGTTTTCTATAGCATTAGCAGTAAATCTACCATTTGCAATCTATTGTCTATTTAAATCTATTTAATTTACATTTAACAAGACACCTCTTATTCTTGTGAGTTAATTAAAGAGTTAGTGACTATTAAAAGGATACTAATTGAAATGCAATAAATAACTGAGTTGGTGTGTAATTAACCAAATTTACATAAGTAATAAACACAGTATTGCAGGCTTCCAGAATCAAGTTGAACTAATGCTGATAGTCTAATCTCATACAAGAGCAAATATCTAGGCATTTAATTAGCATAAAATAAAGTAGCTGTGGCAAATTAATTGTATATAATTTTTTAAGTAACTGCCAAAGAATAATGTAACTATACCTTATGTGGTCTTTTAACATTATGGTGATCCCTATTAAATTTTCAATGTGTCTTTTCAGGAAGAGAACAAGTTCAGGTAGGGAGCAAAGGATCACTCCTACCTTCACAGGACCTGTCATTCCTTGTAGCGACCACAATTCATTACTTTTTGCATCCCTAGTTTACCCTTCAAATGCCCCTCAGTACTCCATCTCCTACATATCATGGTTCTCAACTTAAGAAATATTTCTGTAGGACTCTCACAGAACAATCCAACTTATTCAGGAAATCTATGTCCCTCACAACTCCTAACTTGCGATAGGCCTATGTGTTTAAGATATGATTTAATAGAAAATATATAGTTCATAAGTCTTTATAGACTTTAGAAAATAATCCCTTTTTTTTCCAATGTGTGTGAATCTGCCTATAAAACACATTAATGCATCATAAAATGAGGCCTAAAAGCTCCATCTATGTGTTAATTTGGTGATGTAGCCTGTCTTGTTCAAGTAAATGGCCATGATATATTCTAAAATGAGGATAAATGGAAGAAAGATAGAGGCCAATAGTTAAGTACTTTAGTATTTAGTATGTGGTTATAGAAGACTATTTGCTGCTGTGAGATTTGTTAAGTATATTCATGGTTTTCCTTCTTTTTGCTAAATTATAAATCTCCAATATGCAGGCTAAACAGAGTATCTCTGAAAATGTATTTAGAATGTAATTTTTTTAGTTGTTGGTGACTCATATGCAAATATTCTGTACTTGAATATTTTCACTTGCTTGAATGAAAAATTAAGAATCTTCCTTCCTATTGTGTTATAATACTATACTGGTATAAGACCATGTTATAATTAATATATCATAATGTTAAAATTTACAAAGATTTCTACGATTTAATTCTAAGGTTGTTGCTTTTGTGGTCTAGGTATTCAGTTTTCACTCTCATTGAAGTTAAAAACAAAAACATTGGGTTAAAAATCAGATAAAAATAACCTCTAAGTGACATGGGTTTAGATAAAATAAAATAAAAATAAGTATGATTATATTCTTATTAAGAAGTAAATAAGAGCACAGCCACCAACTATATTGGTGGTTTCAATAGTAAAAGTATTTCCAAAGAATTTGTAGTCTTTAAAAGAAATATTTAAGGAATAACAGCACTATATACTGAAAACACTTTTTTTAACTTTATTTTGAGAGAGAGAGAGAGCGAGAGAGAGAGAGAGTGCATGCACGCAAATGCAAGCAAGGGAGGAGCAGAGAGAGAGAGAATCCTAAGCAGGCTGAGTCCCACAAGGGACTGGGGCTTGATCTCATGAACCATGAGGTCATGACCTAAGATCATGACCTGAGCAGAAACCAAGAGTTAGCCACTTAATCTACTGAGCTACCCAGGCACTCTTGAAAACACTTTTTTAAAAGTCTGATTTAAGCCTTCCAAAGGTTTCTGCTACTACCATTAAAATTATAAACTTAAATTGCCTTTGTGTTCACCTGACATGTAACAATGTAATGCAGAGAAGAATTATCTTCATTCTAAATATATTTAAGTCATTATAAAATAATAAAGACGAAACATATATTCAAGGGCAACAGGAGGTTTTAGTGCTTTCTGCTAAATGTGAGAATAATTTGATTATTTTTCTGAATTATTTTCCCTTCTTATTAAAAAGCATTTTCTATGGAGACATTTCTTGCTATGGCTAATAACTTATTTTGCAAATAGCCCTTTTTTCAAATTATAAAGATTGATTATACAATTGAACAGTACAAATATTCATAAGTTTAGATGTCTGTGAAATTGTTTTTCACAGTGTTGACTAATGAAGCTGACAGATTTGAGTGTGTGTGTGTGTGTGTGTGTGTGTGTGTTTGTGATGGACCCTGTCGGTTACTGGGATAGACTCCATAAAGTTGAAGGCTCTTTGCTCACAATCCATAAACCAATATCCAAGTTACTATAATTCTTTTCATTTCTTTTCCTTGTTTGGAAGCTTGCATATACTAAGCTAGGGACTCTCAAGCTATGCTTCTGCTGCATATAGATATTCTGTTATTAAATTTACGCAAGGAGTATTTTCCAAATTCATGGAGAAGAAAATAAGAAATAACATTTTCTAAATTAAGTGTTATTTCTTTTAAAAATTTTTTTTCTAACATTTATTCATTTTTGAGAGAGAGGCAGAGACAGCATGAACAGGGGAGGGGCAGAGAGAGAGGGAGGCACAGAATCTAAAGCAAACTCTAGGCTCCAGGCTGTCAGCACAGAGTCTGATATGGGGCATGAACCCACAAACTGTGAGCTCATGACCCAAGACAAAGTCAGAAGCTTAACTGACTGAGCCACCCAGGTGCCCCCAAGCATTATTTCTTAAGCCTTTGGCATCTGCTATGAAAGTTTGCAACTACATAGTGAGTGTTAGAGTAACAAATGCTAACAGGTAAGCTGAAGGCATGTTTAGAACTGTAAAGCATTTTGTTAAACCAAGTGTGATTTCCATTTGCCTTTATGTAATATAGGCACTTTCTGCTGGTAAAAAATGATTTATATTTTGAATCCTAAAATCCAATGTCAATATCTCCTAGCGTTCATCAAAGAATGCTTTGGCTTCCAGATGCTCAGCCTCGTGAACACTGAGATATCTGCACTGAGCTTTTAATTTGACACTTCCTCAGTCTCTTCATTTGCTTCTTTTTTCCTCTCTCCAGAATGCTGATTTACATTCTTGCTGTTACGGTTTGAAGTAATTCTACCTATTGTCTCTACAATTAGCTAGCTCTAACTTAACCGTCCTTCCCAAGGACAGAATGTAAGCACTCACCCTCATACCCAAATCTCCAGTAAAACAAACAAACAAACAAACAAACCCCCTGAAAATCACTGCCCTGCCCCCTTCCCCCAATGTCTGCTCCTATTTTCCTCTTCTAACACAGAAAGCATATTAGATTTTCTGGGAACAGACTCTGAGGCAGAGATTTGCATGCAGATCTCTGAGAGATTATGAGGGATACTCTCAGGGATAACATCTGTCAGAAGTGAGGGAAGGAAGTGGGACTGTAGAGAGATAAGGAAATTACAGTGTGGTTGGAAGCTTCAGCATTATTAATGCTCAGAACTCTGGGGTTAGGGTGACCATCAGAAATGTCTCAAATTGAGGTATGAGCCTGGGGTGACTTACTCTCACTCTGACGGTTCATTGGATGAGTGCTAGTCCAATGGAAGCATATGACTTTGGGTGAGGTCACTTTCACCTTCCAAAGTATTCCTGTCAGTGCTGACGAGAATGCCTTATTCCCAAAGACCTGTTGTATGGGTGGTGAACCAAAACATTCAACTGACTCTACTGACTAAAGTAGGTCAGGAAAATTTTCTGGTCTTTAATTTTCCTAATTGCTGTGAGATAGCTTTCTGTGTAAAGACAGTGCCATTTTGTTTTTATCCACTAAATAAGACAAATAGTTTAAAGTATTCAAATAATTAGTTTCAATCATTTGTATGTAAGTACACAGATAAGGATAGATTAAAAGGTGGATATAGTCATATGAAATAAATACTGGCATTTTGAAAGTGATTCCCAAATTCAGGTTATAGCCAATAACCAAGTAATGTTGCATCATGTGCTGAATAGGTGAATTTTTTTAAAATTATAAATGTTTTATCCTCACAGATTATCCAAATCAACAAAGTATTATATTATAAATCCATTTTCTTATTTGACCTGAAGCAAAGGAATATAAGAAAATATCAATTACCTATATCTCAATACTAATTGTACTGAGATATAATATATGTAGGTAACAGAAATCATTGTTTTCTACCTGAGAGATGTTATATTGGAATCAAAACTGGGGAAAGCTACTTAGTAATATAATAGGATACATGAGATCCCTGCGTGGCTTAGTTGGTGAGCATCTGACTCTTGATTTTGGCTCAGGTCATGATCCCAAGGTCATGGGATCAAGCCCCACCCATGTTGGGCTGTGCACTGAGAGGGGAGTCTGATTCAGATTCTCTCTCTCTCTCTCTCTCTCCCTCTCCCTCTCCCTCTGCTACTCTCCCCTGCTCACATGCACACTCTCTCTCTTAAAAAACAAAACAAAACCCCCCAAAACAGGATAAATAAACCATAAATTTATTTTTAGAACATTTATAAACTCTATTATGAGAATTAAAATTTTATTCTAACTTTCAATCAAAATTATTGTTTTGAATACACTCTGGTTAGATAAAATCTATCAGTACTTGTGTCTATTCTGAGATCTATTGTTATTGAGGAAACCTTATTATTTGACCACATTTTGAGGCATAACTTTGATTTGTACCATATTACTTTTCTCTTCCTGTATTCCTATAGCCAATTGAGAATTCTATATCAATATAATAAAGCAGATTCCATCATGTGTAATGAAATAAACCTGTTATGGATTTTATTGAAGTGAGGATAAATCCTGAATATCCACTTATGATTCTTACATATATTCACTCAAAAATATTTATTATTCACCTGTTATGCACATCTCATTTGGCCTTAACCTTTTGGAATATTTGGAAGTCTACTGAAAAATTATGTATCTCAGAAAGGTCAGTGGAATTGATGATTAATAGAGTCACTTTATTGAAGATCAACATTAGGTATTTCTAATGTCCATAAAATATAGAAGTTTAATAAATTGAATTAATATACTTAACTATTTATTGTCAAATAATTTCTATTGTTTAGCCATCTATCGTATCATTTATTTGGTTTGTAAAAATCATCTATACTGGAAACACTGATGAGAAAAACATTGTATTAATTTGTGGCCACATGTCATTCATACTATTTTAGGCAAAAGGTACGTTAAAAAGGTAAAAAGTTCTAGAAGAATGGTAGTACATTTGCAGTTTAAAATTTTGCCACAAGTCAAAACTATTGAAGCCTCAGGCTGTTCACTCTAGTGGCAAGGTGAAGTTGGAACAGTTACATGGTTTTTCAGTCATTTTGGAGCAGTGATCTAGTAATATACTGCTTGAATATTGAAGTGTAATTTCTGGGAGTCACAGTCATACTGAGTCACATCTTATAATTGGAAAAGCCTGACTCCTAAGTCAGAAACACATTTGTATGTTACATTTTCAGTGTGTTGGCACTGGCAGTTATAGAACTTAGGAAATTTTGTTCTTGTACAATTTCTATAGGTAACAGATTTATTCATCCTTTTTCTTTTCTTTTTCTTTTTACATGTGACATTAATTTAGGTGATACCATACATTTAGGTGTATTTGTAATTCTATAGTAGTCATTACTATAGCTTTAAGAAAGAAAAAGCAAACAATTTATGTTCAAAAACCCAGATCATAATAGGTTATCTTTTACATTTTGAAAGATTTTATGAGCTTTCACCTGCCACAAATGTCATCTAGAAATGCTCTGTTTAACACAAGTGTATTCTGCAGAGGGAAAATTTGCACATTCATGGGATATGCACAAGCCTCCTATGAAACACAGAGACTACCTGTCTCTTTCAGAAAAGGCTACGACCAGTTTTTTCTCCATGTCATCACTGGGTCTAGAATAGCAAATAGAAATTAATTCTTTCCAATGGACTATTACCTTAGAATAATTGATAGAAATTTCAATGAATAAAAAGAACCCTTGGCTAAGAAAATATCATAACTAGGTGGTACCTGAGTGGTTCAGTCTTTGGTTCAGCTCATGATCTCACAGTTTGTGGGTTCGGGCCCCATGTCAGAGCCTAGAGCTCACTTAGGATTCTGTGTCTACCTCTCTCTCTGCCCTCCCCCTGATTGTGCTCTGTCTCTCTCTCTCCCTCTTCTGAAAATAAACATTGGGGCACCTGGGTGGCTCAGTTGGTTAAGCATCCGACTTCGGCTCAGGTAGTGATCTCACGGTTCTTGAGTTCGAGCCCAGCGGGGCTCTGTGCTGACAGCTAGCTCAGAGCCTGGAGCCTGCTTAGGGTTCTGTGTCTCACTCTTTCTGTCCCTCCTCCGCTCATGCTCTGTCTCTCTCTCAAAAATAAATAAACATTAAATTTTTTTTAAAAAAAGAAGAGAAAAAATAAATAAACATTAAAAAAATTAAAAAGAAAATATTGTGATTAGGGAAATATTCTAAACATGCTTTATCAAAAGCATATTCATAAACAAGTAGACAACTTTAGAGAGATTAATAAAAATTACTTATATATATATGCTTTGCAAATTTACTTTAGTTAAAAGTGTCATCTGAGTTAAGTACCATGTTATACAGAGAATCCTGTATCCAAACTTAATTTAGGGTTCTATACTCATGAGCAACTCCTCAAATAGAGTACTTATTTTGAGTGGTAATTACACACACACACACACACACACACACACACACACACAAGTGATATTCTAGTGAAATAGAATTCTTGGGTACAAGACCTACCTTATTTTATATAATTAAAGTATATGCTGTGTCATCATTCTGACTATACTTGTGTTGTAGTTTGGACTTTTTTAGGCAATATGTTGCTCAAGGTAGGTAACTTCTCTGAGTTTTGAACCTAACTGAAAAAGAATAATTACAAATGGAATGTGTAAGTGAAGTAGAATCACGTTCTTTGGAGTTTTGCTTTTCTTCATCTATTTAAAATTACTGCCAGTTGGACTTGCCCAAACGTTAACCATAAAAAGGACAAAACACTCTCATGAGCTGGAAAATATTGTAATTTACAAAAATAATATGATGTCCATATTAGACTAACCTAAAATCAATGCCAGGTTACATATCAAAAAATTTTTAGCATGTTAAACTTGTACAAGATTTAGATATTTGCAGAGACAGAATAAAAGGTGACGGGTTAATTAAATATTGGAGATGCGCCAAAACACAGATCCCTCCTCATCACAGGGTTCAGCAGGTGCTTCCTTCTGAAGTGTTATTTCTCAGATGTAGGGAAGTTCACAAACTAATTAGGATCCTACTGGATGGCTGGTTATTACTTGAATAGGTTGGTATTTAGTGTTTAGGAATATTAGCATGATATAACACTGGAGGAGCATGCAAACATTTATCAATAAAGTTTGTATTAACCCACACAAGCGCTATGCTTGTGTTATTTAGAAATTTCACTTAAAATGAGTAGAAGTAGCACATGGGGAAACAAAGATGCAAAATCCTATCTCACAGAAAGCAATCCAAAGTAAACCTAAGAGATCATGATTTCCTAAACTTGTGATGATGTGGTTAAGGGGTTGTTATGTTGCCTGGTTAGCTTTGTCTGAATATCATCAATTCCTTGATTATTTTTTTGATAGACTGAATAATCTGAGTTATAATCTTGCTTACACTAGAGTATCAGAATTCTAGAACTTCCTAGAATTTCCTAATCAGATTATCTCTATTTATATTTTCTTTTGTATCTGTTTATACACTCCCACCATTCCACAGATGAGTATCTCTTTGAGGAACATTATCTTTCATGTTTGTCACAAAAATCTAGTATCAGAATTATTAAAGAAACTCATTATGTATTTAAGATAAATGAATAACAGATTACAATGTTAGAGATTTCTTACCTCAATTTATAATCTTTATATTATTGCAATTTATAATTAGTAACAGATTATATAAATTGAATTTTTAGTAGGTTTATTTTTTATGTGTTGAATTCAATTGCCTGAAGGGTATCCAAACACATCTTTATTCCTTACACAGAATCTCTTGTAAATCCTATATTTGTGTGGATTTTCAGTGAATCACACATACAAATACATACTATAAACACTGATTACATTTTATAGCCTTTTTCTTTTCATTCTGAAGTGCAATCAAGTCTCATTTCTGTGCACCCAATCCATGCCATATTAATAAATCTATATTAATAGAGCACTTTAAGAGTCATAACAAAAAAGAGTAAATCACACAAAAAGTCATTTATATTTACCATTTAGAATCTCTTCACTCAGAGGCATGCATATTTTATAAGGAAACTGTAACTGCACCAGATATTAGAGAGAAAATTATGACTCTTCTTGACCATGTGTTACCAGACAAATGTACCAGTTTTGGATCCCAAAATGGTGAAATGCCTTTAAGCCAATCTGAAAGAAATAATAGCAATTTGAAATAATGTGTGCTTAGTTTCCATTTGTACACCTCTGAGTACACTATTAATTTTGTGGTTAAAGGGCTATTACAGAAAAGAACAGAATGAAGTAATATTCAGCAGGTGCTAGGCAATATGTGCACCCAATAAGCATCAGGGAGCCACCTGGGTTTGTCTAACTCCAGCCAAATCAATCTTTTATCCAATAATAAAAGAAGATTCAGACATAGAGAGGAGAAGAG
The DNA here is from genome assembly GCF_003009895.1 of Hyaena hyaena. Taxonomy (NCBI): domain Eukaryota; kingdom Metazoa; phylum Chordata; class Mammalia; order Carnivora; family Hyaenidae; genus Hyaena; species Hyaena hyaena. The sequence continues at coordinate 556,037 of NW_024081460.1, read as the reverse complement.
CACAGAATTGTACATTATCCCAAATGCAATGATATACTCTTAGTGCAGATTAACTATTTGGAATCTCTCTTTTCCTTGCTCTCTGTGTATATATATATACACACACACACACAGATATATCTATGTGAAAATATCAATTGTATAAATATAGATAACTGTATCTCTAATGCCTTCTTCAAAAGTTGAAATGTCCTAAAAAGAACTGGCTAGACTGGAGACACTGGATACAGCCTTTCTTTTCTTTAGTATTTAATTAAGAAGGAAAATGTGTGTCGTTCCCCAAGCAATATCAATCAATAAGCATTTATAGCATGCTTATTAATATTGTTGAACATTATTAATGGTGGCTAGATCTGTGTAATTGGTGTCAGATTATATAATTAATATATTTGTTCCCCCCAAAATCAGAGAGTTTAGGCTGTGTCCAAAAAAGTTGATAACTGTGGAGTACATGAGATTCAGCTAATTGTGTCTTCATTTCCTTCTTCTCATTTACAAAATAGGACAATAATAGTTCTATTTATTAAGGTTGTTTAGGAAGATGTAACAAACTGATACAAAGAAAGTTCTTGGAAGAATGTCTACTACCACTTAGTAAATACTGATTATATGGTAGAATACAGATAACATGCTAATTGTTTGTTTTAAATAAAGAGATAAGCTCTGGTTAAATCTTCTTATACCAAATGCTGAGGGTATGTCCAGATTTCTTAGTTTATTAGATACTATTTAAGTGGGAAAGACAGGTATTTACCAGGTGTTAAAATATTTTTTTCCCTGACAGAATATTACTTTTATAGGCATGGTCCTTTATCTTTGTGAAGGAGTTCTTTTCAGTGGGAAAGATAAGCATGATGATTTTTAAGATTATGGCTTTGCCATTCAAACTTTTTTTTGTCTTTTCTATTGTCAACAGCTTTTTTATCCCTCAGGCTATAGAAGAGGTAGCACACATCTCTGATATCACTTCACAGGTGATAATGCTGTTTATAAACTAGGGCATCTGTGAGAAATGGTTGAATACCAATGTACAGTTTTCCTAACTTGTAGGAGGTATGAACAAAGGTAATACAGGGGATAAAAATTCTATTTCCAGTTTCCCAGTGGGTATTAAAGCCAAGTGGCTGAATGCTTTTATCCTTGGTAAGAAATAAGAGACTTGAGATGTAGTAAAGTTTTAGGATTTTGGTAAAATCATTAAATTTTCTGGGCCATTGTGTTATTATCTTAACGATGAAGATGCTGGTTTAGGAAGGTGCCATTTAGCACTAAAATGTTAGTAACTGTTTTATAAAAGAATGTCTCCATTTACAGTTTACTGCAGTAGATGTGGAGTGGCAATCATTCTTCTCATTGTCAGTCTTTGAGTAGACAAGCCTTATATAGAATTTTAAAAGAAAACATGAAATATCCTCAATATTTCATAGTCATGTCAATATAAAATATTTTAAACTATTTAAAGGAGTTGCAGATGTAAAAATTTCTGTCACTGTACAACTGCAGGACAGAAATATTTGACTCTTTGGAATATCAGTCTAGGTTTTCTGAATTCATTATAAACAAACTAAATTCTTTGTTTTTATGAAAAGTGTCCACAGAAATCCCAGAAATGGTTGTGTTACCAAAGAGTGTGGAGCAGATGATATATCAATGTTTCATATCCTACTGCATTAGATCTCTGCCTCTGAAGAAGATTATAAATTATTATAGATGTTTTCTCAATATGTAAGGTCCATTCTTTATTGAACAAACTAAGTTGAAGAATGTGGATTGAACTGTATTGAAAAATTAAGAAAAATTTATTAGGGGAAGAAGAGAATATTTTTTCTACTCTAAAAGTTGATTTAGAGAACATGAATCAATTTCATTTTTAAACCAAATTTATTACAGAATGCACTAAAGCAATGAACATGTTTTAAATGGTGTTCATCTTTTATGGGCAGAAAATAAGTTGCATTTACCATTTAATTCTAATCTATTTGATTAGGCAAGTTAAATGTGAGAGTGTAAATAGAGAACCTGCAGAGATGAGGAAGAAATCTCTTTGGAAATAGGCTGTTTTTTTGTGCCACTCTGTTAATATGTCAAGAGAAGGGTCTGAGCAAATTCAGGGTTAGAATGATTAATAGCGATTCATTCATTTTAATTATCTTTCTAAAGTTTTCAGTAAACACTACTCAAACTCCTTTGGTCTTTCTTTTTGGTTAATGGGCCTTTTATAAGAACATTGCATTGTAATTAAGTGATCAAATTCAGACTGCTACAATAGAAAAAGCTATAAACTGCTTTTAGATTTCAGGAAAGTGCAAAATCATCTCATTTCCTCTGACACCATAACTTTTGTTTGATTCATGCTTCTTCAAATTTTCTACCTCGTTTCTAAAACAGACCTTAATTAATATTGAAAAAATATATATATATATAAAACTGAAGATGCTAGAAACAAAGAAAAGATTGTTTCTGGGAGGATAATGAGACTCAACTGAGATTCTGGAAGAAAGACTCTTGGTCATGGAGAAGAGGACAATAAAGAAAAGCTCAAAAATATTGCTTATTTATTTCAATACTATAGAAGTTTTCAAATCCAGTTTTATTGCATTTATCAAATGCTCTTAGGAATGAGCATTTGAACCATAAATAATGGTCCTTTATTTTTAGAAGTTATCCAGGATTAGATATAATGATGTCTTCATGTGCTTCAAAGAAACTTATTCCCCTAAGCAATCATGATAAATAGAAAGCCCACTGTCATCTGAAACATTTAACTCTTCTATTGAGTTTCCCAAGTGTGTACTCATTTTCCCCAAAGTAAGATTAAAAACAATTGTATGAAAACATTTCTGTGTCTTACACTATTCTCGTTTCTCTGAGGTATAAATAATAAATTTCCCCAGTGCCTCACACATTTCCAGATCTTATTCTAAAAGAGTGCAAAAACTAATTAAGAAAAATGCATTTATTAAAAAAAAAAACAGGCATTTTTTGTTATCTCAGATGAGCACAGTACTTGGCAAAAATTAAAGGCCTGCTTAGACCTGCATTAAAAGCTTTGCCAAGGGGCGCCTGGATGGCTCAGTCAGTTAAGCATACAACTTTGGCTCAGGTCATGATATTCACAGTTCATGAGTTTGAGCCCTGCATCAGGCTCTGTGCTGACAGCTCAGAGCCTGGAGCCTCTTTTGGATTCTGTGTCTCCTTGTCTCTCTTCCCCTTCCCTGTGTATGCTTGCTCTCTCTCTCTCTCCATCTCTCTCTCTCAAAAATAAACATTTTAAAAATTAAAAAAAAAGAAAGCTTTGGCAATAGTAGCATCATATACTTCGTTACTTCCGATTGCTTTGATTTGCACATATATATTTTAAAAAACAATTCTGCAAAGTTTGCAAGTCCAGAAGAGGGAAGAAACCCTTTAAAAGACTTAGAAAGGGGCATCTGGGTGGCTCAGTCGGTTAGGCTTCCAACTTCAGCTCAGGTCATGATCTCACTCATAGGTTCGAGCCCCACATTGGGCTCTGTGCTGACAGCTAGCTCTGACCCTGGAGCCTGCTTCAGATTCTGTGTCTCCCTCTCTGACTCCCCCTTGCTCATGCTCTGTCTCTCTCAGAAATAAATAAAAAACATTTTAAAAAGCCTTAGAAATTCTATTTCTATAACTTTAAGGGTTAAAAGTAAGAAACTTTACAAAGATAGACTCAAAGTCTAAGAAGTTAACACTGATTCAACTACTACTAATCCAAAGTGGGGAAGAGCAGAGAAACGTTTTCAAAGACAGACTAAAATCCCTTAAGGAAAAATAAACCATTGAGATTTAGCAGCTTAGAAGAACTGCATACCATGAAAACTGAAGATAGTTGTGGCACTTCAAAATGGAAAACATTTCTTAGTTTTCTTACTAGACCAATAATCAGTAGTCTAACAGAAGTAGCTGAAGCTGACTCATTTGCATTTCATTACTGACACATGTATGTAAGTCTGTTCTTAAGAAAAAATCAGAAGATGAAAAATTAAAATCTCACCTTAACCATGTATCTTCAGATATTGTGCACTGAAAGGTCCAAACCTTAAGAAATGTTTCTGCAGGATATGTTATGACAAAGAGGTTTTAAACTTCTCAATGTAACTGACAACAAGGCAGGTGATTAAAAAGGAAGAAAAGACTATAAAAAATATAAGTTACAAGCATGATGAGGGAGATACTCAGACTGCATTAATTTACACATCTATCTTTCCATGTTTCTCCTTGCCCATGCTGGCTCTAACATGCTGTGCCCAGACAAGGACTAATTTTCTCACCCCTCCTTACATATAGGTGAGACTATCTGAATATTTCCCTCTTAATGACATTTGAGACATTTGAACTGAAGGAATATATGACACTTTGGAGCCAATGATTTTAATTATTTTCAAGCCTCTCCTTTTCAGTTTAAACTCACCTATGTTGGTGTTGGGAATCCCAGGTGGGTATCCTACAGTAAAATTTAAGAAGAGTTGCTTATATTTTACATGAGCATTCTGCCACTGGGAAAATTATTTTTTGAATCACTGCAATAAACTGGCTACTCATAATGACTTCCATGTAGCAGAGCTACAGTCTGAAGATCTGCTTGATCTGACATAAGTTCTGAATTTGGGGGCTTGTGACAACTTTATTTCTCACTTTAATTAATAAAATTGCAATCTGTTTTTTTCCTTCAGTCTCCACTCTTTAGTTAGCATAAGACAGTCCCTGAGGGACTGATTATCCCTGAAAATGGAAAAATGGGCATCCCTGAGCTTCTTAGGCAGAGAGCCAGATGCAGCCAGCCTTCCCTTTGATCATTTTATTATAATTTATATCTTCATTCAATCTAATGATTTCTAAGATGGAGATATAAATGTGTTTGTTTCCAAATAATTCATTTTTAGAACACTAGTTGAACAACCTTTGCCTTTCTTATAAAATATTGATGTTTTATTTTAAATCAAATATTAAGTTATATTGAGTGCATTTGATCAAAAGGAAATTTGTCATACTGGTACATAGAAATTTGTGAGGTTATTAATAAATATATAAGTTGAATGTGATTCACTTTTTTTGGATGTATGTGTTGAATGCTGCATCTGCTTTTATATTACTTGAAATCTTATGCAGTACATCCCCATAATTGGAAGATGTCATGATGAATGTGGTAGGTAGAATAATAAACCCTTAAAAATGTCCTAAACACAATCCCTGGGATGTATACTTTACATGGCAAAGAGTCAAAGGGACTTTTCAGATGTGAGTAGGGATATGTATATTGAGATGAGGAATTATTCTGGTTTATCCAGTTGACTGAATCTAATCTAATTTTAAGGACTGAGTCCTTAAAAGCAGGAACCTTTCTTGGCAGAACTTAGAGACAGATATGACAATAAAGAAAGGTCCAAGAATTGAAACGGTGCTGGCTTTGCAGACGATGGAAGGAGAGCTCAAGATGAGGGATGTGTAGACCTCTAGAAGGTAGAAAAGGCATGGAAACAGGTTTCCCTAGAGCAATGTGGGGGTGGGGTGGTGGAGAGCAGCCCTTTTGACATCCTGAAATCTGTGTGGGACTTTTGACCAAAAGAAATGTAAAATAACAAATTTGTGTTGTGTTAGCTGCTAAATTTGTAGTAATGTGTTTGGATGGCAGTAGAAAAGCAACATAGTAAATACTTTACACAAATTATAAGGAGATACTTGTGAAGACATCTTGTCATCTCGAATATGAAGGAAAAGAATGAAATAGAATAACTCTCAGAACCAACTGCACAAAATAGCATATCATCGAGTCTCTTAATGGGAATCTACAATTCACTAGCGACCTTTAAAGGAACAGTATCATTTGTACACAAATGTACAATACACTCTTGATAGGACAAAGATCGTATAATCTCAACTTTGGGAGAAGCATGAAGGCAAAGGATTTTGTGTGTTAAAAGATGATCCACCAAGTATAAAAATATTTAAAGTAGGATGCCAGCCTGTTTTTTCTCTCATCAATATTCTTACCAACAGGATGGTAGAGTAAGTATCCATGATTCCAATTGAAAGAAACCTGGAAGTCTTAACTCACTGTAGCCAGCCTGGACTCCACTCTCTCTCACTCCTGTTCTCCACATCCACTGATGCCACCTCCACGAACCACAATCATAGAGGAGATTGCTGGGCTCATCATAGACAATGGCTCTGACATTTGCAAGGCAGGCTTTGTTGGGGATGATACACCCAGCTATGTTCCCGTCCATGGTTGAGTGCCCCTGACACCAGGGCGTTATCGTGGTCAGGGGCCAGAAGGACTCCTGTGTAGGTGATGAGGCCCAAATTAAGCAGGGCATCTTGACCCTCAAGTGCTCCATTGAATATGGCACTGTTACCAACTGGGACGACTTGGAGAAGATCTGGTACCACACCTTGTACAACGAACTATGTGTGGCTCCTGAGGAGTGCTTCATGCTGCTGACTGAGGCCCCCATGAACCCAAAGCCTAACCATGAAAAGATGATTCAGATCATGTTCCAGACCTTCAACACCCCAGCTGTGTACATGGCCATCGAGGCTGTTCCAACTCTATATGCTTCTGTCCACACCACTGGTATTGTCATGGGCTCTGGGAATGGGGTCACCCACACTATGCCCATCTATGAAGGGTATGCCCTGCCCCATGCCATCCTGCATCGGACCTAGCTGGCTGGTTCCTGATGGACTACTTCATGGAGATTCTCAGGAGCTTGACTACATCTTCATCATCACTGCAGAATGGGAAATTGTGAGTGACATCAAGGAGAAGTTCTGTTATATCACCCTGGATTTCAAGCAGAAGATGGTCACTGCCACTCCTTCATTCTTCCTGGAGAAAAGCTATGATCTGCCTGATGGGCAGGTGATTACCATTAGCAATGAGTAGTTCCTCTATCCTTAGTGCCCCTCCAGCATTCTTCTCTGGGTATGGAGTCCTGTGGTATCCAAGAGACCATCTTCCACTCCATCATGAAGTGTGATGTTGATATTGGAAAGGACTACTATGCTAGGATGGTGCTGTCTGGTGGGACCGTTATATACCTGGGCATCGCCAACTGGATGCAGGAGATCACAGCCCAGCCTGATGAAGGTCAAGATCATTACTACTCCTGAACTTAAGTACTCTGTGTGGACCAGGGGCTCCATCCAGCTGTCTACCTGCCAGCAGATGAGGATCAGCAAGTAGGAGTATGATGGGTCTGGTCCCTCCATCATCCATCACGAATGCTTCTAAATGGAGGAGATGTGTAGCATTTGCTACATGAATGAATTCTGAAGTATACATTTGCCCAAATGTATACACCTCATGCTAGCCCCATGAAACTGGAACAAACCTTTGAAAATAAATTTGTCTTTGAATCCTATATCTGATATCAGCATTGGATTGTAGAACTTGTTTTTTTTTTTTCGTGGTTTTTTTGTTTGTTTGTTTTTGCATGTGAAATTCCAGTTTTCCTAATACCATTTAATGAGGATACTATCCTTTCCTCACCGAGTATCCTTGGCTCACCTGTCCACTATTAATCGACCATATATTTACTGCTGGACTTTTTATTCTGTTCCATAGGTCTCTGTGTCTGCTTTTATTCCTATACCACACTGTGTTGATTACTATAGTAAATAATTATTGTAGAATAATTTGAAACCAAGAGGTATGATGTCTACAACTTTGTTCTTAATATTGCTTTACATATCAGGGTCTTTGGCGGTTCCATTTGAATTTCTGTGATAAATGCCGTTGGGATTTTGATAGAGATCTCATTAAATCTATAGACTTGGGTAGTATATGTTTTTATTTTAAATAATATTAACACTTCTGATCCAGGAACACAAAATATCTTTCTATTTGTGTTTTCTTCTATTTTATTTATCATCTTATATTTTTCAGAGTTGAGATCTTTCTCCCCATAGGGTAAATGTATTCTTAAGTATTTCATTATTTTTGATGCTTTGGTAAATGGATTTGATACGATAGATAGATAGATAGATAGATAGATAGATAGATAGATAGATGGAATGTGGACAGGTAGATACCTTTATCAGTAAGCTTATTGTTGTATAGATACACAAATGATTTTTGTATGTTGATTTTGTATCCTAAAACTATACTGAGTTTATTATTTTATCTGGTGTTTTTAGTGTTATCTACATAAAAGATCATGTCATCAGCAAACATACAATTTAAATTTTTCCTTTCTAATTTGGGTGTCTTATTTTTTCACCTAATTGTTCTGGCTAGGACTTACAGGTCTATGTTGAATAGAAGTGGCAAGAGTGGGCACTCTTGTCTTGTTCCTAATCTCAGACAGAAAGCCTACAACCAATCATCATTGAGTATATTAGTTGTGGGCTTGTCATATATGGTTTTCAATATGTTGAGATATTTTTATTCTATGCCCAATTTGTTGAGAGATTTTAACGAGACAGGATATTGAATATTATCTTTTACTGCATCTATTGAGTTGATCGCATGATTTTTGTCCTTCATTCTATTAATGTGGTATATCACATTTACTGATTTGTATATGTAGAACTATTCTTGCATCACAGGAATAAATCCCCTTTGATAATGACATGACCTTTTTAATATGCTGTTGAATTGGTTTGCTACTATTTTGTTGAGAATTTTATATCTGTACTTACCAGAGATATTGGTCTATAGTTTTATTTTCTTGTAGTGGCCTTACTTTGCTTTTGTAGTAGGTAATGCTAGCATCATAAATTATTTTTAAAGTGTTCCCTCTTGATATTTTTGGAAGATTTTGAGAAGGATTAGTATTAATTCTTTAAATGTTTAGAATTCACCAGCAAAGGCACTTGGTCCTGAGGTTTTTTTTGTTGGGAAATTTTTGATTGCTGATTCAACCTTTTTATTTGTTTATTGATCCAATTTATATTTTTTCATGATTCAAATGTGGTAAGTTAAATGGTTCTAGAAATTTATCATTTTCGTCTAGGTAATACCATTGTTGTCATAATTATTCATAGTATGTTATGATTTTTAAAATTTCTTGAATCAGTTGTAACATCTCTTCTTTCATTTCTGATTTTACATATGGGAGTACTCCCTTTATTTTTCCTTGGTAATTCCATCTGAAGGTTTTTTCAATTTTTGTTTTTTAAAAAAGATTTTTAAAAAACCACCTTTTCTATTTTTTTATCCTCTGATTTATTTCCCCTCTGATCTTCTTTTTGCTAACTTTGGGTTTAGTTATTTTCTTAGTTCCTTGTGGTTTAAAAATAGGTTTTATGAGATCTTTCTCTTTTTTTAATGTAGGAATTTATTGTTATGAAAGTCCCTATTAACACTGTCTAGTGCATAAGTTTTGTTGTGTTGTGGTTTCATTTTTTTTGTTGCAAGATATTTTTTGGTTTCCCTTTGATTTTTTTCCTTTGACTCATTGGTTGTTCAGGGATGTGTGTAATTTTCATATATTGTAGATTTTCCAGAGCTCTTTTTGTTATTAATTTCAAGTTTCACACCATTTTGGTCAGAAAAGAAAACTTGGTATGATTTGTTACCTAAATGTAATCTCTCTTTGAAAATGTTCCATGTGCACTTAAGAAGAATATATATTCTGCTTCTTTTAGATGGAAAACTTTTGTATATATCTTAAATCTATTTGGTCTAAAATCTGACTCAAGTCAAACATTTCCTTTGTTGATTTGGTGTCTGGATGATTAACCCATTGTTGGAAGTGGGGAATTGAAGTGTCTTACTGTTATTGTATTGCGATCTATTACTCCTTTCACATCTGTTAGCAGACCTGATGATGACAGCAGAGTGCCTAATGTCGGGCTTCAACTCACAAACCTTGACATCACTACCTGAGCTGATAGCAGATGCTTAACTGACTGAGCCACCCAGGTGTCCTTATAGTTATTGTTCTTTTAAATACTTTTGTGTTTTAATTTTTATGCTAGAAGTATGTGGTGAACACACCACCATATTTCACTATTAAAGTATTCTGAATCTAACTATATACTTGACCTTACTAATATATTGTACATTTTTACATGTTTTTATGGTACTAATTACTATCCTTTCGTTTCAGTTTGAAGAACTTTCTTCAGCCTTTCTTATAAGGCAGGTCTAGGGGTATAAAATCCTTTAATTTTCGTGTGTTTAGGAAAGTCTTTATATTGCCTTCATTTCTGAAAGATCATTTTGCTAAGTAAAATATTCTTGGCTGGCATTTTTTTTTAATGTGTTATTTATTTTTAGGAGAGAGAGAGAGACAGACAGCGTGAGCAGGGGAGGGTCAGAGAGAGAGGGAGTCACAGGCTGAAACAGGCTCCAGGCTCTGAGCTGGCAGTCAGCACAGAGCCCGACGCGGGGCTAGAACCCACGAACTGCGAGATCATGACCCAAGTGAAAGTCGGACGCTTAACCGACTAAGCCACCCAGGCGCCCCTTGGCTGGCATTTTTTTTTTTTTATTACTTAGCACTTTGAATATATCATTGTACTCACCTGGCCTGCAAAGTCTTTGCTGAGAAACTTACAGCTTTATAAAGGTTCTTGCAGGTGTAAAGATAGAGTGGCTAACACATGTGAATCCAGTGGTGTAGACCAATGACTGGAGATAGGGTTGGATTCAGGCACACCAAAGTTGTGGGGCTTTTTCTGTGTGCACTTCTATGGCTGCAGGATGTCACCGTGGATGTGCATACAGTGCTGGAGACCAGTGACAGAATTCAGGCCAGTGGCATACAGATGTATGGCTGGAGGACTTGTGCCAAAGTGTGTACATGGTGCAAGGGTCTACCTTTGGGGTCTAGACTGGCATTTAGCACTTGTGCAGTAGTAGAAGCCTGGGCTATCTGCTTACCTGTTTGGATCCCAGGTTTTAGTGGGGTTAGGAAGGGCCTGGGAAAGATTTAGATGGTAGTGTCTGCAAACATATACACCTGTGAGCCTAAAACTGATGGAATCTGTGGGCGCTCCATAGAGGAAGTGCTGGCTACTGGTTTCTTCAGTGGCAAAAGACACTGGGGTCTTCTGTACAGCAGGTCACTGGAAATTGTGGTCACGCCCACTGCATGGTTGTTACTGGTAACCCCTGTTCTTGTTTCCAGTTATCTCTATATATCCAACAGTTGCTGGTTTCTGGGTGGGGTGAAAACTAAGTTGCTTCTTCCTATAGTGTCCTGAGTGGCTTCAGAGTTTGTTCATTTACTCTGCATTCATTTTTCCAGTGGTGAAAGGGGAATCTTTCTAGCTGGCTCATCCCTTCTTGGTTCTAAGCAGTGTGAGTCTGGGGATGCAGTGATGCAAGCAAAATGAAGATGTTGTTCCTTTTCTTGTGTCATTAGTATCAGGTTTATTGTTCTATCTTTCTTTTTAAAAATTATTTTTAATGTTTATTTTATTTTTGAGAGAGAGAGGCAGAGCGTGAGTGAGGGAATGGCAGAGAGAAAAAGAGACAGAATCCAAAGCAGTCTCCGGGCTACAACTGTCAGCACAAAGCCTGATATGGAGCTCGAATCCAGATATCATGAGATCATGATCTGAGCTGAAGTAGGACGCTTAACCAGTTGAGCCACCCAGGCACCCCTGTATTCTATTATTTTAAGTGAACACCTTTGTTCTCCCAAAGCTGTTTTTGTTTATAGAAATCTGTCTTAAATTTGTATCTCAGGGGGTGGGTGGGTAACAGAGGCTGAGTCTCCTAATTTACCATCTTGGTGATGTCATACTTCTTGATTATGTTTATTTCTTTCATGGAATTTTGGCTATCCATGTGCCAGTGGAAATATAGTGGCATTATCATGTACTTTAATATTTACTAAAATAAATGACCCTGATCATTATTCAACTGTTTTGGGTGTTCAAGCTATTCTTTTATTTTTTTATTGAAGTATAAATGACATACAGATAGGTGTACAACATATTGATTTAACAATTCTATACATTCCTTGGTGCTTACCAAGGTACATGTGGTCACCACCTGTCACCATACAATATTATTACAAGATCATTGACTATATTCTCTATGCTTTACTTTTCTTCTCTTTACTTATATATTTTATAAATGAAAGTTTACGTCTCTTAATCCCCTTTATCTATTTCACCTTCCCACCACTTTCCCTCTGGCAACCACTAGTTTGTTCTCTATATTTAAAAGTCTGCTTGATTTTTATTTGCTTTGTTTTCATTATTGTTTTAAAGATTCCACATATAAATATATGAAATCATATGGTATTTGTCTTTCTCTGATTTATTTCACTTAGCATAATTCCCTCTAGGTTCATCCATGTTATCACAAATGACAGGATCTCATCCTTTTTTGTGGGTGAATAATATTCTAGCATGTATGCGCGTGTGTGTGTGTTTGTGTGTGTGCATGCGTGCACACATGCACATTACATCTTACTGATGGACACTTAGAGGTTACTGCCATATCTTGTAAACTGGTATAGCCAATTTAAATTCCTACCAATAGCTCATGAGGGTTGCTTTTACTATCCACATCCTTACGAGTACTTGTTCTCTTTTTGATTTTTGCCATTTTGATGGGTCTGGGATAATATCTCCTTATGGTTTTAATTTGTATTTCCTTGATGATTAGTGATGTAGAACATCTTTTCATGTGTCTATTGGGCATATGTATGTCTTCTTTGGAACAAATGTCTATTCAGGTCTTCTTCCCATTTTTAATCAACATTTTTGTGGTTTTGGTGTTGGATTGTATAAGTTCTCTATATATTTTGGATATTAAGTCTTGATCAGATGTATCATTTGCAAATATCTTCTCTCAGTAGGTTGGTTTTTCATTTTGTTGTTTGTTTCCTTCACTGTTCAAAAGCATTTTATTATGATATAGTCCTAATAGATTATTTTTGCTTTTGTTTCCCTTGCCTGAGGAGACATATCTAGAAAAATGTTGCTAAAGCTCATATCCAGAAGATTACTACCTGTTTTTTTTTCTTTTAGGAGGTTTATGGTTTCAGATCATTATACCATTTTGAGTTTATTTTTGTGTATGGTATAAGAAAGTGGTCCAGTTTTATTCTTTTGCATGTAGATGTCCAGTTTTCCCCAAAGCCATCTATTGAAAATACTATATTTTTCCTGTTGGATATTTTTGCCTCCTTTGTTGTAGATCACTTGACCATTTGTCAGTTGGTGTGGGTTTATTTCTGGGCTCTCTATCCTGTTTCATTGATCTGCATGTCTATTTTTATGACAGTACCATATTATTTTTTGTGGTTAATTGGTGTCTTTGTGGTTCCACACAACTTTTAGTATTATTTATTCTAATTTTGTGAAGAATGCTGTTTGTTTTCTTGATAATCATTGCATTGAATCTGTAGATTGTTTTTGGGAAGCATAGATTTTTTTAACAATATTACTTGTTCCAATCTATGAGCATGGAATATCCATTTGTTTTGGAAAGCATAGATTTTTAAACAATATTATTTGTTCCAATCCCTGAGCAAGGAATATCCATTTGTTTGTGTTGTCTTCAATTTCTCTCATCAGTGTTTTATAGTTTTCAAAGTTAGTTCTTTTACTTCTTTGTTTATTTCCTAGATATTTTATTCTTTTTGGTGCAATTGTAAATGGATTGTTCTCTTAATTTCTCTTTCTGCTAATTATTGTTTGTATATAGAAACACAACTAATTTCCATATATTAGTTTTGTTATCCTGAAATTTTATTCAATTCACTTATTCTAGTAGATTTTTGGTAGAGTCTTTAGGGTTTTCTATGTATAGTAGGTCATCTGCAAATACTGACAGTTTTACATCTTCTTTACCAATTTAGTGCCTTTTATATCTTTTCCCTTTCTGATTACTGTGGCTAGGACAAGCAGTACCATGTTGAATAAAAATGGCAAGTATGGACATTTCTGTCTTATTCTTCATCTTAGAGGAAATACTTTCAGTATTTTACCATTGAATATAATGTTGGCTACAAGTTTACATTATTATTTTATTATGTTGAAGTATGTTCCCTCTAAACCCATTTTGTTGAAAGTTTTTATCATGAAGGGATGTTTTATTTTGTCAGGGCTTTTTCTGTATCTATGAGATGAACATATGGTTTTTATCCTTTCTCTTATTAACATGATGTATCATATTGATTTGCAAATATTGACCACCCTTCATGCTTGGAATTAATCCCATCAGATCATGGTGAATGATTTTTTTAATGCATTATTATTATGATTTACTAGTATTTTGTTGAGGAATTTTGGATCTGTGTTCATCAGAGATATTAGCCTATAGTTTTCTTTTTTTCTTTTTTTTTTTTTTTCTTGTCTTTCTTTCTTCCTAGTGTCTTTGTCTGGTTTTGGTATCACAGTAATGCTGGCCTTTTAGAATGAATTTGAAAGTTTTCCCTCCTCTTCTGTTTTTTGGAATAGTTTAAGAACAATAGGTATCTCTTCAAATGTTTGGTATAATTCATCTTCAAAGCTGTCTATTCCTGGACTTTTGTTTGTTGGGAGTTTTTGATTACCAATTTGATTTCATTACTTATAATCGTTCTATTCAAATTTTCTTTTAATGATTCAGTTTTGGAAGATTGCCTGTTTCTGGGAATTTATTGATTTATTCTAGGTTGTCCAATTTATTAGCATATAATTCTTGTTAATATTCTTTTATAGTTCTTTGTATTTCTGTGGTATCTGTTGTTATTTCTCCTTGATTTCTGATTTTACTTATTTATGTCCTCCCTCTCTTCTTTTTTTTTCTCTTCTTGATGAATCAGCTAAAGATTTATCAATTTTATGTCTTCAAAGAACCAGCTCTTTGTTTTATTGATTTTTCTGTTGCCTTTTTAAAATCTTTATTTCATTTTTTTCTGCTCTAATCTTTATTATTTCCTTCCCTCTACTACTTTTGGGCTTTGTTCTTTTTTTAGTTCCATTAAGTGTAGGATTAGGTTGTTTATTTGGAGATCTTTCTTGTTTTTTGACATTAGCCTGTATTACTACAAACTTCCCTCTTAGAACTGCTTTTGCTGTGTCTTACAGATTTTAAACCATTGTGTTTTCATTTTCATTTGCCTTCATGTATTTTTATATTCCCTTTTGATTGGTGTTTAGTAACATATTGTTTACCTTCTATGTGTTTGTGGGATTTTATTCAGTTTTTTTCTTGTATCTAGCTATTCTTATGTGGTATTCTGCATAAGACATTTTAGAATAATTTTGATATCTTTAAATTGTTAAAAAATTGCAATTACTCTTGGGATTTTGATATTCTTCAAAATATAAATATGCCTCCTACGTGTATGAATGAGAATTCATTCTAATTGTACACTGTGACATTAGAATTAGCTATCATACATTCACTTATTAATTCAACTATTGTTAAGTACCTGCTACATACCATTTCCTGTACTATGCATTGAGAATACAAAACCAATGCAAATGTGTGTTCATGAAAGGAACAGAAAGGAAGAGATGTAGGAAATAAAATAGATCAATATATTCCACATACATTTGTCAGCTACTGCCACAATAATAATTTATGACTTGCCATAATATATAGTGGCTTATAACAATAAATAATTGTTTTTCTTGATCTTTGGTCTGTCAGCAGACTCAGATGAATTTGCTTAAGGGTTTGTGTAGCCTGGGCTTGGCTTGAGGCTGTAGATTGGATTCTGTCCCACAGGTTTCTTCATTCTCTTTTGACCAGCAACTACTCAGACATGTCCTTCTCCCAGAATTTGGGAGTCCTAGGGCAAACCAAACCTCAAAGATGTCAACAGAGCCTCTGTTTACATCACATCTATTTACATCTCATTAGCCATGTTAGGTCAGGTGGTCTGAGAGAGATATTTTGCCTTAAGACACTTGACAAGAATGTAATCCATTGAAATGTGTTAGAAGATGATAAATTGTATGGTTAAAAAAAAAAAAAGTAGGGGCGCCTGGGTGGCTTAGTCGGTTAAGCGTCCGACTTTCGCTTAGGTCATGATCTCGCGGTTCGTGGGTTCGAGCCCCGCGTCGGGCTCTGTGCTGACTGCCAGCTCAGAGCCTGGAGCCTGTTTCAGTCTGTGACTCCCTCTCTCTCTGACCCTCCCCTGCTCACGCTGTCTCTCTCTCTCTCCTAGAAATAAATAAAAACATTTAAAAAAAAAAAAAAAAGTAGACCAGGGGAAATGGTATTGAAGGTTCTAAGGGATTAAATTGCAATTTAAATCCTGTGGTCTGAATAGTCCTCACTGGGATCACATTTAAACATAGATCTGAGGAAGGTGAGGGAGTTCTTTACATTGATACATCAAAGAATAACAATCTAGACACAGGGAACACCCTGTGCATAGTCCTAAGGTATGTATTTGTATACTATTTCAAGAGACTAAAAGTACATAGAATGGTTGGAGTAAAGAAATGGATATAGAATGAAGTAGGATAGGAATTAGAGATTTAAATGGAAGCCAGATCTTTAGGGCTATGTATGTTGTTGTGAGGGCTTTGGATTCTACTGAATGATTTGAGGAACCATGACAGGATTTGATCAGAAGAGTCCACATGATCTGATTCACTCTGACTTAAGTGCCAAGATAAGACTGTAGGGGAGTAAGGGTAGAAAGACCAATTAGGACACTATTGCTGGAGTCTAAGTGACAGATGATGGTGGCTTGGGCCAAGGTGTAGCAGTGGTGGTGAAATTATATTTTGAGTAGATGACAATTTTTATGTTTAAAGGTGTGCTCAAAAGTTTTATTGGTTGAATGTGTAAGAAAATGGTTTAGAAACACTAAAGAGTATTATTGAAACTACTTCTAGTATGATAGATTGTATGGGATACGTTTTGGTTTTCTCTGCAATTCATCTCTTGTTGGGTTCTCACCAATTTGCAACTGGCAGCCCTCTATGTTTTAGTATCAAACTACTAACAGCTAATTGAAAATCTTTTATGCAACACATTTCTTCATGCCGATTCTTATGATAGTATATGCCTCAGTGAATGCAATGGTTTCCACATTCATGAAATTTATCCTCTAGTCTGGGAAAGAAACAATACACATACACACAAACATTTATCTAAACATGAGTTTAGAGGAATTCTCTGAAAGAAGTTAATGGAGTGATAGGCCAAATGTGTACAAAGTATGTAAAAAGGGACATCAAGGGAGGCTATATCTGTGCTGGGGCCTAAATTTTGCAAAAGGGCCAACTTTGCAAAGAATAGAAGGAAGAGATCCATAATTTACACAGAGCCAATAGCTCTAGCCCTGATAAATGTGCTAAAATATATGCCTGATTTTTCATAAATGATAATGCATAAGTGTATTATTAGTGGTTTAAACTTGTACTTCATGCACTAACCAATTTGGTACCTATTAAGAGAAGGATAAAGAATCACCAGACAATCTTTTTGCACATTAAAAATAATCATTATAGTCACATTTGTCTCAGAATTTAACAAAGTAACTATGTTCTTTTCGTGAAATATTATGTCCAGGATATATCTTTAAAATTGGGAAAATTATCAAAACTCACAATTACTTCATATGATATTGCCATAAATAAAGTCAGTTTTATATAGTATTTACGAGCATGACTTGGAAGCTACCCAGGCTGAGTGGAAAGCAGGATTTGCCCTTTATTAGTGAAGTGACCTGGAACAGGTTACTTAATCTCCAGGTGTGTCTGTTTCCTTTTCAACACGTGATGGTTGTGAGCATTATATTTATACATCTCAAATCTGTCATAGTGCCTGGCATATGCCTGGCATATGACTTTTATAGCTCAGATTATTATTACATAGCCCCGTGTCTAATTTTAATAAACTTTATAACAAGCAAGAGAACTCAATGGAAGTGATTTTAGAATATTAGCACATTGTAAGTGATAGCATAAACAGTATTCTCTAGAGAGTTATGTAAGGAGAGCTAGAGCAATAACCATAGTTTGCTTTAGCTATTCAAATTTCTCTTTGATTTTTGGGAAATCCTAGATATTTAATGATAATTATTGAAGTTAATAGAACATAATTCTTACTTATAACCCATTAAATATTAAATGAATGTACCAAATATTTCTGGGCCAATTAACAAATAAGTCTCTATTTCAACTATAGGCAGAGGTAAAGTTACTACCAAAAAAAAACCCAAAACCAAAACCAAAAAAACCATGCAATCATCATAAAATTTGTCTCATCCAGGGTGGAAGAAGAATTTAAAAAATGTCATTCTACATCTTACTCCACTTTCAAATTATGACCTATATTTGGCAAATCAGAGAGTCTTTTTTTTTTTTTTAAGTTTATTGATTTATTTTGTGAGAGAGAGCATGCACACACTTGTGAACAGGGAGGGACAATGAGAGAGGGAAAGAGAATCCCAAGTAGGATCCTCACTCTCAGTATGGAGCCTGATGCAACACTCAAACTCACAAACCATGAGATCATGACCTGAGCCGAAATCAAGTCAGGCACTTCACTAACTGAGTCACCCAGGTGCCCCAAATCAAGAAGAATCTTGAGCAGAAGTCACAATGAACAAAACTACAGTAAAGAAGGTCTGCACATAACCCTGCTTTATTATTGTATTTAAAGAAAGGAGAGATGGGAGCACCTGGGTGGCTCAGTCGGTTAAACGTCTGACTTCGGCCCAGGTCATGATCTCACGGTGCGTGGGTTCGAGCCCCGCATCGGGCTCTGTGCTGACATCCAGCTCAACGCCTGGAGGCTACTTCAGATTCTGTATCTCCCTCTCTCTCTGACCCTACCCTGTTCATGCTGTCTCCCTCTCTCTCTCTCAGAAATAAATAAAACATATTTAAAAAAAATAAAGGAGAGATGTAATTATTAAATTCAATAGTGGGCAAACTGGTCTCATCTAGATGCTAGACTTTTTTGGATAGTAACCCTTTCATGTATCTTGCCATTTAAATGTGATGTTTCTTAACTAGTTTCATTTTCACATATTAGTATTAGTAAAAAAAATTGTTAAAGGTATTTAACAGTGTTAAACCAAGCATTTGGGGGGCTACAAAATGGAAGTACGGTATAAGGCTTGTCTTCAAAGATCTCTGAATGTGGTAAGAGACATCCTCATTGTGATGTACAATGTAGGCAGAGTTAGGTTTCATGAGAAATGCTTCAGAGGTTCGTGGGAGAGAAAATAACATTCTAACAAGGATTGAAAAGGGTTGAAATATGAATGCCTTATAGGATTCACAGGTAAAAGAGTAAAGTAGTCTATGTGGATGATAGAGGAACATATATTAAACCTAGATGAATTCTTCATATGTACAAAGAAGTATGCTCTCCCATGTTTTTGAACTGGAAGACTCTCTTATTTTATACACATTTTTAAATTTTTGATACAGATAAGGGTATAGAGTAAAACAATTTAAAAACTTAAAAAAGAGCCACAAAAATAAAAAAATAGGGCAACAGTGATAATAAATGACAGAGGATTTGTCTCCTTGTTAGTAAGACCATGGGGAAGTAGGAGATAGTAGTGGGTGGGAGAAGACTGGCCATAGGGATCATTCTTGACAGTGTTTGATGTGATAGGTCACAACTAATATGGTGGGCCTGGTAGTACCTGATCTTCTGACTTTCAAGGGAAGGTGCAGTTCAGGCTTTGAACATAAAAAAATCTCAATTTTTACATTTTTAAAAAGTTTATTTTGAGAGGGAAAGAGAGAGGAGTACAAGCAGAGGAGTTCCTGGGGGGTGATGTGGGGGGAGGGGGGGAGAGAGAGAGAGAGAGAGAGAGAATCCCAAGCTGGTTCCTCACTGACAAAGTACGGCCTGATGCAGGGCTCAAACTCATGAACCATGAGATCATGACCTGAGTGGAAACCAAGAGTCAGACGTTTAACCAACTGGGGCACCCAGGCTCTCCAAAGCATCTCAATTTTTAAAAGTTGGCTCAAGCTATTAAAAATGGAAAAACAATGTCTGAGCCACACAAAATGCCTATGCTGGTTGAATCCAGCTAGAGGTAGAAACGATTTGCAGTTGCTCCCTGAAGTAATATTTTATTAGGTTTTGAAAGAATGGTAAAAATTTTTACCTCAAAGATCATTTCTAAGTCTGAATTTGGCTCAGATGCACGGCAAATATAATAAAAGACAAGAACTGTCAAGCTGTAGTGTGCATTTATATAATCTATTTCTTCCTTGAAACTCTTCTTTGCTACGGAACTAAGAAAGTGCAGAGAATGACATGGATTCACTTGCAAATGTGAGAATATATGATTCTAAATTTGTGCTCTAATACCTTTACCAAAACATCAGGGCCCTATGTAACAAATTTATGAATCCGTTAGTGGGTGCCATTGCCTCCCAGAAAGAATTTCTTGGAGTTATTTGATATAAAACTTTGCTGTTGCACAAAAGGTGATAAAACATTTACTTTCTAAACCATGGGGCTAGTCTAGTCACAACAAATTGAAGCATACTGAGACTCAGAAGTATGAAATCTGCAAGTTGCATTATTTCCTTTATAGACTTCTTTCCATAAGCCTTTATTTCAAATCCCATAGGTGGCTGGAGATCAGATCAACAAGAAATCCCAGGGTTCTCCAATAATCAATCGTTTCATATGTTTTCTCTTCCATATTTCCATTTTTAAATACTCTTTGGTTGAGAATATAAAGAAATCATATTTTGTCATTCCCAAGAAACAAACATGGAAATAAGTGAAAACATAACTTTGAAATCTTTGCCTGGAATATCTAATTGACAGAAGGAGAAATTCTCTTTCACAAAATGTCGTTTTCTCTGATGGCATTGTATCATGATTTCTTCTTTAAACTGTTTTCCAAGGAACACTTTTCATATGAGCCATGACCATAATTCTGTTTCAATGCCTCAGCATCATTTTCAAACACTGACTGATACATAATTTAAAGATGGTTTTACTTAATTTACTGGGTCTCTTTTTCATTTCCTAAAAAATAGATTTACAAAATTTTTTTCTTCTTTACTTTCCATTTTACTGGTATGCCCTTTCTGTCTCCTCCTTTCTTCGTATGGGAGCATGTTCCCTTAACCTCGCCAAACCCTTGAACTTAATAGATCCCCCAGAAACCTCCCCTTTTTACTTCTTACTCTCCCAGGACTGTATTTCATGGCAAAACCCTATTAGCTTATTTTGATGTTTTTATCTTTCTGTGATTAGGAACCAGTCCGTGCAGCCAAAACAGACAATTTTCTGAGGGCACTAAGTGGGTTTTCAAATCTCCTGTGAGGAGGAATGAGCTTCAATAAAACATTAGGCCACTACCAAAGTTGACTGGCTTGAGCGATGTAACATCTTATGTGGTTCCTGCCTTTTACTGTAAGTTTACACTCCCATGAACATTAACTCTGCCCAGCTGTAGTGCTTTAAGTGAAGGTTTGCACGCAAATATGGCCTCCACGAAAGTTACCTCAGGCTGAAGTACTTCCATCATCGACAAAATTAAGCGTCACACTGGGTCTCTGGTGGTTTAGTTGGCCTCAGATTCAGCTGTGGCTCATGTTTTATTAATGTGGTGAGATTGTCCTTTATTTTCAGCCTCCCACAGCAGGTGAGCTTGTCATATTCACTAAGAGAGAACCAGAGAAGATTGCCAACCACTTGCGCGAATTGTTTCCACAGCTCTTAATTTCTGTTGAGAGGCACGCAATATAAACAAAGTTTTACTTAACTGCTGGAACATTTGTCAAGGATTTGATACACGCAAACCTCCATTTCTGTGCTATACTATGAAAACACTGCAGAGTCGCTCCTCTGAGTAACCCTGTGCATGCCAAGCAGAATCCCAGAATTAAGGTCTTTGAACACATCCTCTGGCAGTAGCTAGTGGAAAGAAATCCGACTATCCAGAAACTAAATGGGTGGCCTGGACATAAGTTAAAAATCATAGTCGGCTAGAATAGAGAGGTTCTGGTTCTTACTGAGGTATAACTTCACCCTAGCTGATTTTACTGATTTTAATGTGGTAGATGTGTGTATATGTATTTGGTATAGAAAAGGGCAAAGCCTTAAAGTTATAACAGGTGTTAAAAGCGAAGATCTTTAAGTTTTAATGACTAGATAAGTCCTCAAATTCTATTTTATTCACTGTACCCAATATATCAGTGAATACAAAGATTATCTTTCTTGGGAATTAATAGAAATTAAAAAATTGTCAATAATTATGAGGCGAATCCTTACTGTCTTTAATCCCTATTAGTATAAGCATCCATCTTTTAAAAATATTTGCTGTAATTGCAATTTGTTTCTTGAATTTGAGAAGACCTATACTTTAAAACAGCAACATTACAAATTCTATATTACAAGTAATGACAATGTGCTGATCAATGGATTCCATGTATTAATCTGATTAACTAGATAATATGAGTTGAGAATTTGAATCAAGTGCATCATTTCTTTTTTTCTTGAAATTACAATAAAAGATTTAATGAAAAAAAAGTAGCTTTGAATTTAAAAGTTAACAATAAGTTTGGTTTTTATGTTAATTTTATTTTCTCTGAAAAATGATGCCATCTTGGATCTCAAAGTATTATAAAGGCTATACAACCATAATCCATAATGTAAATCAGGAAATGCTTTATTCAATATCCAATTTATCTATTCATTGAATAATGGAAAAATAGTTAATGTTTTAAAATTTTTCTGGTCTCAAATTCTCTAATTTGACTACCTACACAAATATGTTTACAAATTTTTTTTAGTTTGACTATATGTTAATTGAGTATTGCCAAACTCTTTTGTTTTTTTAAAATTTGTGGTTTGGGAATATTTATGATTTCTAATTTTGTGTTTTGATTTATTTATATTCAATCAAAATGACTAGAATAAACAAATGATATGTAGAAGCTGAAGTTCATGATTGACACTATTATAAACATGAAACTGCTGCTGTATATATATATATCGCCTCAGTGATCTAGAACTAATGTTTAAAAATCTCATTACTATTGTCATACCATTAAAGTGGTTGTCTTTTTAATTATCACTTGATTATTGAAATAATATATGCCTTTAAAAGAATCATGACATAATTCTAGCATTGGGAAATATGTATTTTGTATTCTTCTAATTAATGCTTTAAAACTCTTAAATGTAAAATTATTATTTTAAATGAAGAGTTCAGAAAACAAAATTATCTAAACAAGCAAAAAAAGTATACTATACTTTTAAAAGGACCATCAGTGGTTTGAAATGTAATGCATTTCCAGGTAGAAGACTACTAACTACTATTTACTGTTTTAGAGAGAAGTCTTTCAGGTACATTATCTATAATATGACCTCAAAAATAGTTGCTTAATCAAGCTTAATTTAGAACCATTGCCTTGATTCCTGCTCACCAAGGGATAATATCTTGCACTGCCTTTCACATCATTGTTTGAGGAAGAGCTTGTACTCTGGAATCATACAGACATAGGTTTAATTCCTGTTCCAGGTCTCATTGGGTAAAGGACATTGGGTAAGTTGCTTAAACTGCATTCAATTTCTCCATTAAAGCATGAATATGTTAATAGTTACCTTCTAAAATTATGATTAAACAGCTGCTCTTTTTATGACAATACATACTGACATAAGGTGGTAGCAATTTATAGTATATCAAATTCTGAAGTTCCCCCAAGATTTCTGTCCCTTGATTATTAAACACTAAATTAGTTTCTGTTGAGATGGGACTTTGCAGATGGAATCAAAATTATAAATCAACTGGGGTGCCTGGGTGGTTCAGGCAGTTAAGGATCTGACTCTTGATATTGGCTCAGTTCTGATCTCCTAGTTGTGAGATTGAGCCCTGAATTGGGCTCTGCACTGAGCGTGGAGCCTGCTTAGGGATAGAAAGAATCCTATCTCTCTCTCTGCCCCTGCCCTGCATTCTCTCTTTCTCTCAAAATCAATAAATGAAAAATTTTTAAAAATAACTAATTGACCTTAAAATAGGGAGATTATACTTTATTATCTGGGTAGACCCAGTCTAAACACCAGGTCCTTTAAGTAGAGAAGTTTCTCTGGCTGGAGTAAAAGAAAGACTACAGTTTTGGGTGGGGGGTGGCAGAAGAGAGGAAATAGTGCAGAAGAGGTTAGTGATTCCAAGTGTGTGGACCAGTCTTGCTATTGCTGGAAGGGTCCCGTGTAAAACATAAGGAGGAATGTGGGCAGATTCTAACAGCAAAGCCAGGCCCCAGGGCTGACAGGAATGAAACAGGGACCTTTCTCCCCTAGCTGCAAAGAACTGAATTTAGCCAACAACCTAAATGAGCTTGGAAGCAAATTCATCCCTAGAGTCTTGGGAAAAGAAGGCAGCCTTGCTGACATGTTGATTTCAGCCATGTGAGACTCTAAGCAGAGAGCCAGCTGAGTTGTGCTTTGCCTGGACTTCTGACCCACACAGAATGAGAAGTAATAAATAGGTGTTGTCTTAAGCCACCAAGTTTATAGTAATTTGTTACAATTGCAGGAGAAAACTAATATGTACTTATTTTCTAAGAAGTAATGGAAACTGCAGTTGTTGGGAAGCAAGGATGTCTTTACTAATTGATTTGAATACACCCATAGTGAAGAGATGAAGGCATTAAAAGATGATATGCAAATATTGAAGAAACTAATGCGTGATAAGATAGAAAACATTAAAACCAACTCTCAGAGAAAGTGGGCGAATTCCTTGTCTCTTTCAAACCGACCATGGTTATACAAACAAAATCAGGGATGGATAAGGATACAGTTGTTCAAGCTATTTGATGTGTCCTAACAGTTGTTAAGCAGGTTGCACACAGGGCCTAGTGTTAGTAAAGCCAAGGTGAGAGATGAAGCTGGCTCAGAAAAAAAGTGAAGGGAATGGTAAATGAAGATAGGAATGGCAGATGCTGTGCTGTATTGAATAAAGCTTTCAACGGATTGATGAATCAAATAATTCTAGTGAACTTTGCTGTTTGTGTAGTTGTAGCTGATTTTGACTTAATACAGAACTAGACTACCATTGTTGATAATTGTTCTCCCTGGTGATCCATGTGGTTACCTCCATCACCTGCCCTTAGTTTCTACTCAAATAGCACATTATGAGTGAGGCCTGCTCTGATACTCTAAAGAAATGTACCCTCTGTACCCCACTTCTTACCTCTCCCTGTAACTTTATTTCTCTCCATGGAACTCATGAAGAAAACATTTACTTCTTTATCACTTTCTTGTACTTGAATGTCTGCTTCAGGAACACAGGAAGCATGTTTGTACACTGCTGTATCTCGAACACATAGACAGTTATATAATTTGCTCAATGATTGTGTGTTGAGTGGATGAAAGAGAAATCTAAACCTCCGATTTCGGTTTGGAATACTCTCCTCCTTGTTGTCACAGTGCTTCCGTGCATCATTCTGCTTCATGCTTTCCAAAATGAAAATAAAATAAGTGAATCTGGATAAAAATTAATTAAAATTAAAACTCATTAAAATATTTCTAGAGAAATTTTGTCCAACAGCCTAATTAGAATATTTTCATTATTGTTTTTTTGGTCTTAGTAATTTTAACTATCTGTTTAGAGAATGATTTTCTTTATTTTGTCCACTATAAATTTAATTTTAAGGACAAATGATTCTATCCTAATACACTATGTGTTTCATGCCTCATGTTATCAACACCGATTGCAAAGAATTATGTATTTTTTAATTCAAATCCAATTGAGCTGTGTGGTACTGGTGGATCCACACTTTTGTTTAAATGAATAATTTATTTAGAAAACAGGAGTTTAAAGAGCTACTCAGTGTCCTGCAGTAGGATTAGCATTTAGTCCATCAAACTAAGGAAAGTAGCAAGGGGTTAATTAATGTTTGCTGACTAATGAGAAGGCAGGCAAGTTCTTAAATTCTAATAAAAGAACTGGTCTACAGATTTCATTTTTATCCTGTAGCACTGTTTATTAGTGCTAAGTTTTCTTATTGTTATGTGGGTAAACAATTTTAGCATATTAAGCCAGAGAGAAGAATTCAGATGTTGATGTATCCGGGACCTTTGAAGTTTATCCTGTCACATTTTTTAACCTTAACATTGTGGTCTCTTTTACTACATAATTTCACATTTTCTTTGAAACATAAGGCTAAATAGCAACAAGGATTATTTGTGTAAACAAGCCTCCTCTGTGAAGTATCATCCATAAACAATGCATATGGTTCAATAATGCAAGTCGAAAATCAGGAGTCCATTTTAAGATGATGGCACTGTAACATAGGCTAAAATCAGTTCCTACTATTTAATTAGATTTATTTTTATGAGAAGATGCTCAAGATTATTTCACTTGAGATATTATTTTAGGCTTTCTTCTCAAGTGCAATAATTATTGACACTATTTTCAGCTAACCACAGCATTTTGACTGAGAAGTAATTCTACCATCACATTTCTGTCACGTGGTATAACTAATAGGCTCAATTTTTCCAGCAAAGTGAGTTAGATGTGTAAAAACAATTCAAAGCCAGTAAATGCAGTTCCTTGGAAACATTATAAGGAAATGTCACACAATAACATTTACCTGCTATGTTTTATTCTTTAACCCTCAAGAACTTTTGTTGTTTCCTGAGCTGAGATTAGTAACTTAAAAAGCTTTTATTAAACATGTACGATCTAAATGAAACACTCAACCAACTGTAAATTCTCTCAATTAGACTTCCTGCAAATGACAAGCGAGTGTGAATGTGCAATAAACCTTTGAATACCAGTGATTTAGGGCCAAGAAGAACTAGAGGATTTCTAGCAACAGATTGAATGCAATTGATTGTGTGGTAAAAGGCAAGAAGACTGTGTAGTGGTTCCTTGTTTGCCCTTTCATTACTTAAATCAAGGGAGGATACTTGAAATGCAAAATTTATATTAATGTGCTTTGAGCAACAATTTAAGGCACAGAAAAGACACAACAACTCTTAGATTAACAGTTGCATTATTTCAAGTCACCAGACCTCAACTCCATTTGAGCAATATAAGAATTACTTGTAGATAAGAAAAATTCATCCAATGTGTCATTTATTTGCTTTTTGTTTGTATGGAAGAACAATTTATGGTATTTCTTTATGGACCGTAATAGACTTGCTTTAGACTTCCTGATGATAGAAGCTTACTGTATGTAAAGGAACTGCTTTGGTCCATATTAGCAATTTTAAAACTTGATGGTGACAGCCAAATATATCTGCCTAAATATCCTATTTGACACTTATATTTATTTTCTGAAGTTCTATTTTTAATCTCCTGTGGAGAAAATTTTGAGACCTGTAAAAATTGTAGATCAGTGATATGATCTTGAAAAGTAAACAAGATTTGCCTTTTTAATAGGAAGACCACAATACTGACTTTTAAAAGTATTCCATTTTATTTTGCAATATATATATATATTTATCTTTAAAATACAGTACTAAAAACACATTTTGACTATTTATGTATATGCACATCATATCAGGTTACATGGTGACAGCAAACAACTCCAAATCTCTGTGACTAAACAATTTTCGTTCTGGTTAATTCCTGTATTAAAAACTATGAGTTTATTTGAGCAAAAACCATTATAATCTGGCAGTGCTAGACTAGAAATGGTTAGAAGCTCACCACTGGTAGGAGCCCAGGGAGACTTTTATAGAGAAGTGATGGAAGCAAAGCCAGGAAATTATGATTGGCTGTAGTTTAAGCATTTGCCTTGGCTGGCTATTTGAGATTGGTTGCCCTTAGGTTTTGATTTCTTAACCTTGAAGGAATTACTGGCTTAGGTTTTGGTTTGCTTATGTAGGCTATTGAGGCATTAAAGC
Source organism: Hyaena hyaena (assembly GCF_003009895.1). Classification (NCBI taxonomy): domain Eukaryota; kingdom Metazoa; phylum Chordata; class Mammalia; order Carnivora; family Hyaenidae; genus Hyaena; species Hyaena hyaena. The sequence continues at coordinate 528,307 of NW_024081460.1, read as the reverse complement.
CACTGCAGTCTAATGGCCTCTCTGTTTAATTAAATTAACAATTCTCATTCATGTTGGATGTCCATTAGCAGACAGAAACAGGGCATCTCAAGCATGAGACCCAGGCTGATTGATCTTAAAAGATGGTCATTACAGTTTCAAAAGGAAAGGCGGAAAGTTAGCTCTGGCAAGTCTCAGTCCAAAGGTAGTAGATGCTATGTTCACTTTCAACCAACAAAGTAGCTGGTTTTGTTTGTGTTCAAGTTCCAGAAGACAGGGGAAATTTTTCAAAATACTACCTGATTTTATAGTTCTTTCTTAGCACAGTTTTCAAATCAATCACAAATAGCATTGTGCTACTAAACGCAAAGGTAATAAGTTACCCAAATTGTGTACACATATTGATATGAATGTTCATATACTGACAGTCTTCTGCTATTCTGTATTGAAGTATCAATTTGCAGTTAGTAAAATAACACTAAATTACAAAAACTTACCAACTTCAGTGGCATTTAAAAATAATAAGCTCAACAATATTTCATTAATAAACAAATAAACAACAAAGTAATACAGGTGTTGGCAAACTACTGCCTAATGGCCAAATAAGGCTTGAAAACTATTTTTGTATATCTAATTAAAACTAATAATGTTTTTTTACATTTTTAAGTGGTTGAAAATAACAAGGAAAAATGTGCAACACATGAAAATAATATACAATTTAAACTTCAGTCTGTAGGAGTAAAATTTTATTAGAATATAGCTATAGCTGTTGGTTTATGTTATCTAAGACTGTATTTGTTGTACAACAGTAGAGTTGATAGTTGGTACTGAGACTGTGTGAACCCAAAGCTGATGATGTTTACTGCCTTTTCCTTTATGGAAGAAAGTTCTTTGGCCACTGAGCTAAAAAAGTCAGCTGAGTTAGCTTGAGCTTGCCTGAGATGGCTCTTCTCCACAAGTCTCTTTCCTTGTAGAATGGTCACGCTCCCCTCATGGCAGTGATGACAGGCACGACTATACCTCGTGAAGATATTCTGGAATGTCCTCACAAACATATAGAGAAAATTTGGCAATAGAAAAATGTGAAATATCTTATGTCTGACAGAATTTAGATCAAAGATGCCAAAAAAAAAAATAGACCATATTTTGAATGATTAATGTGTAACAGACACCTGGTGTGTATTTTTGGGTTTAATTCTATGCATTGAGATACAAGATATACTAGAAAATTTCCACAAACTCTTATACCTACTTAAGTAAAAAAAAAAAAAAAAATCGGGATTAGAGCTTCAGGTCTGTGTGCTTATAGGCATGACCCTGTGTCGTGGGAAGAACAGGAGAGTTCGAGTTTTTGTGTATTGTCCAGCCTAATGATCAGTAGTTCCTCTTTTGTTCTCAAAATTGCCTGGTTTGGATGATAAATTAGATGGTCACTCTAGTCTGAGTCCAATGCTTTCAAGTGTGTCTCCTTGTATTAAAACAAAACAGGAGTCTAAAGTAAAAGCCCTGCAAAATCTACCAACCTTCCTTTTGTCCTTAGCCAAAAGGAATGTATAAAAGACTTATTTTAGAAATAAAAACCCTCATGCTCAGAATTTAGGCCCTTTATTTCCATTGTTAGAAGTGAGGAAATTTTCAGCACACTGATCTCAGCATTGTGGGATTCCTTTGAGTTCCTGAACACATTGAAACATTATTTTCTTATTCCTTTGGCTTCTGGATATGATCAATCTTGTGTATGGAATTTTTTTTATATACTTGTTGTGTTTGTGTGTGTTTTGACATTATTAAAGTTGGTTGTATGTGGTTTATGGAACATACAGTCAGTAATAGGAAATAATTTTGGGGGACTTTCATACTAAAACTGATTGTGACTATTATCTGCATTAGAACAATTGATCTCTCATTTCTCTACATGAATCAAAGTGGGATATATGTAACACAACAAATGTATAGTCATAACCAAATATTGTTAAATGGAAGGCTATGGAGAAATATGGGATTTGTTTACCTGATTTTCAGTAATAGGAGTTAGAGCTTGAATTACTTACTAATTTAAAATGTTAATTAGTCGTTAAGCTTAACAGTTTACAACTACAGTAAATGTAGAAATTTCACTACTGCCCTCTTTGAATGTGTGTTAGTCTTAGTTTTTCTGGCCTAATCATATGCAGAATCTGGTTCTCAATTAACATTTATTGACTGACTGACTGACATAATGCACAAACTCAGTGCACTTAGAAGGTGCACTTTTATTAGAATTCAGTGATTAATCTGTTTATATACAACATTTTGTTCCAACACTTTGGAGAAGAAGTTTTACCAATAAAACCATAGTGATAGATCATATAAATTAATATAAGGAAGCAGAAAATATAGTCAATAAAATAGAAAGATTTCTTTTAAAAAGTCATGGGAATATAAACAAGAAAACTTCTCAAGTGGATGCTGTACAGAGGAATATCAGGTTCTATGTTTCAAATTTTTTTTAATGTTTATTTACTTTTGAGAGGGAACACAAGTGGGGGAGGGACAGAGAGAGAGAGGGAGACACAGAATCCAAAGCATGCTCCAAACTAAGCTGTCAGCACAGAGTCAGAAGAAGGGCTTGAACTCAAGAACTGTGAGATCATGACCTGAAACTAAATCAGACACTTAACACACTGAGCCACCCAGGCACCCCTCAGGTTCAATTTTTTAAAATATTTTTGTCTCATATTTAAGAAAGGCTATATGATGTCCTTCCCTTAGCAATCATGGTTAATAATGAATTCAAATTTGGAAAAATAGCCAAGCATAACTTTGCAAAAACTTATATTCCCATTTGAATTATGTATAAGCGTAGCCACTCTGCTACTATGGGACTATGATCTTGAAAACACCAGTGTTTTTTTTCCATCCCCAGGAGGATGATAGAACTAAATGTTAAATGCAAGCTCTTGAGAGAGAAGTACAATAAAGAGAAGGGTGATGGCATGCATACTGGCACATATCTGCTACATTTGATAAAGCAGTCTGGTTGGTCTCCTTATCATACAAACCATTGGGGAAGAACATACCAGAGAGGACTCGTGAACCAAGGCTTCCTTTCTCTGTAAATCTGGAGCCTTGGCAAGACTAGATTTAGTGCCATATAGAGAGAAGACTGAGAAGGAGCCAGAATGGAGACCAATACTGAGAGTGAGGGTATAGTTTTGTTTGCTTAGTTTTCCTAATTCAGAAAGAATTTAACTTCAGGGGGGAAGAAGAGTTTAAAGATATATGATAGTCTTTTCTCTTTTTCTTCTCCAAAAAACTTACCCTGCACGGGGTACCTGGGTGGCTCAGTTGTTTAAGTGTCCGACTTTGGCTCAAGTCATGATATCACAGTTGGTGGGTTTGAGCCTTGTGTCTGGCCTTGTGCTGACAGCATGGAGCCTGCTTCATATTCTCTGTCTTCCTCTCTCTCTTCCCCTCCCCCTCTCATGCTCTCTCAAAAAAAACATTAAAAAGTTAAAAAAAATTTAACCTGCAAGAGAAGCAACCAATAGAAATTAATTACATAATTATTAGGCATATATTTTGTGCATGTCACGAGTGAGATATGAATCAGATATACCTAGAGGATATTAAAAAAGGACATAAATAACTTTATGCTAGAAAGAAAACATTGTTATAAAAGTGTTACTTACATTTTTCTGTTTTCTCTAAATATCATAAATATTTTAATATTTCCCTAATGACCAGTAATTGTAGATCTATCTCATCCATATTCTCCAACACTACTTTCAAACAAAAGTAAGGGCAGTAATATCTAAAATTCTAAAAAGAAATAACCAAAAGAAATAACCAACCCTTATCCCAATATTTTGGTACCTAAGTCAAAAAAAATAGGAGTACTTTATTTTAAATCCTTTGTAGAGTAACCACTACAAAAGTGTGAAAGCTCTTAACAAGTAGAGATAGAGGGAACATACCTCAGCATCATAAAGGCCATATACAAAAAACCCACAGCTAATATCATCATCCTCAATGGGAAAAAACTGAGAGCTTTTCATCTACACTCAGGAGCAAAGCAGGGATGTCAAGTCTCACCATTTTTATTTTAAAAATATTTTAATGTTTATTTATTTTTGAGAGAGAGAGATACAGAGTGTGAGAGGGGAGAGGGGCAGAGAGAGAGGGAGACAAAGTAACCGAAGCAGACTCCAGGCTCTGAGCTGTCAGCGCAAAGCCTGACACGGGGCTCAAACTCACAAACTGTGAGATTATAACCTGAGCCAAAGTCGATGCTCAGCATATTTTCATGTTTTTGTCACTTATCTTTATGTCTGTTTGAAAAATCGTCTACTGGGGCGCCTGGGTGGCTCAGTCGGTTATGCGTCCGACTTCCGTTCAGGTCAGATATCACGGTTTGTGGGTTTGAGCCCCGCATCAGGCTCTGTGCTGAGAGCTCAGAGTCTGGAGCCTGTTTCAGATTCTGTGTCTCCCTCTCTCTCTCTGCCTCTTCTCCACTCATGCTCTGTCTCTCTCTGTCTCAAAAATAAATAAACTATAAAAAAAATTGAAAAATCGTCTACTCATGTCTTCTGTCCATTTTTTAATTGGATTTTTGTTTCTGGGAGTGTTGACTTTTATAAGTTCTTTACATATTTTGAGTACTAACCTTTTATCAGATATGTCGTTTGCAAGTATTTTCTACCCTTCCATAGGTTGCCTTTTAGTTTTGTTGATTGTTTCCTTCTCTCTACAGAAGCTCTTTATCTTGATGAAGTCCCAATTGTTTATTTTTGCTTTTGTTTCCCGTACCATAGGAGACATTTCTAATAAGAAGTTTCTATGACTGACATCAGGGAAGTTATTGCCTGTGTTGTCCTCACATTGATGATTTCCTGTCTCACATTGAGGTTTTTCATCCATTTCGTATTTCTTTTGTATGTAAGAAATTGGTCCAGTTTTATTCTTTTGCAGGCTGGTGTCCAGTTTTTCCAACATCATTTGTTGAAAAGACTTTTCCTTTGTGTACTCTTTCCTTCTTTGTCAAAGATTCATTGACCATATAGTTGTGGATCTATTTCTTGGTTTTCTATTCTGTTTCCGTGATCTATGTGTCTCTTTTTGTGCCCAGTACCATATTGTCTTGATCGCTACATATTTGTAATATAACTTGAAGCCTGTGATGCCTCCTGCTTTGTTTTCCTTTTCCATATTGCACTGACTATTCAGGGTCTTTTATGGTACCATACAAATTTTGGGATTCTTTGTTCTATTTCCGTAAAAATGAGTGGTACTGTATAGCCACTCTGGAAAACAGTATGAAAGATCCTCAAAAAGTTAAAAATAGAACCACACTGATTCAGCAATTGCACCACTAGGTATTTACCCAAAGGTTACAAAAATATTGTTTTGAAGGGTCACATGCACCCTGATGTTTATAGCAGTACTATTAATAATAGCCAAATCATGAAAAGAGCCTAAATGTCCACTGACTGATGAATGGATAAAGAAGATATAGTATTTATATAGAATGGAATATTACTCAATTATCAAAAAGAATGAAATCTTGCCATTAGCAAGGACATGAATGGAACTAGAGAGTATACGACTAAGCGAAATAAATCAGTAAGACAAATACCATATGATTTCACTCATATGTAGAATTTAAGAAACAAAGCAGATGGACATATGGGAAAAAGGATAAAAGGGGGGAGCAAACAAGAAAACAGATATTTAACTATAGAAAACACAGGGATTATTATTAGATGGAAGGTGGTTGGGGGCATGGATTAAATGGGTGATGGGGATTAAGGAGTGCACCTGTCAAGATGAGCATAGGGTGAAAAATGGAAGTGTTGAATTACTATATTGTACACCTGAAACTAATATTACATGTATGTTAACTAACTGGAATTTAAATAAAAACTTGAAGCTAAAATAAAATAATGTCCAATTTTAATATTCACTCAGCATTATATGTATAATATATACATAAAATTATATATGCATAATATATGCATAAAATTATATATATTATATTTAAGTCATATCAACAAAATTATAATTTTCTAGAATTTTTAAACTTCAGGAATTTAGAAATTATCTAGGAAATCTTTTTATGTATTTTATTCTAGTTGTATTGGAAACGTGACTTTTGTGATATCATTAATTTCGGGTACAGGCTAAAAACTCAGGGTCTTAGTACTCAGTTTTGTCTCATTTTAATTATCTCATGACAGTTTTCTTTAAACTGCAAGAGAAAGATCAACCAGATTATTGTTTATTATCTCAACATAAATGTCAGAAACCTATCTATCTGTCTCAAACTTCAACATAAATATTGACATTCACAAAGGTAAACATAGTTAAATATAAACATTTATCAATTAAATGTTTAAGAAAAGTTTACTGATTATAAATACTGAAATTCATAGATATATTAGAGGTTAGAAATATATGAACACAGGATTTTAAAATATTTTAACCAAAAGAACATTACTGCATCAGTAGATTAAAAAATTAGCATTACAGGAGCGCCTGGGTGGCTTAGTCGGTTAAGCGTCCAACTTTTGCTTTGGTCATGATCTCACGGTTCGTGGGTTCGAGCCCCGCGTCGGGCTCTGCGCTGACTGCCAGCTCGGAGTCTGGAGCCTATTTCAGAGACTGTGTCTCCCTCTCTCTCTGACTCTCCCCTGCTCACGCTGTCTCTCTCTCTCTCTCTCTCTCCCCTAGAAATAAATAAAAATTAAAAAAAAAATTAGCATCACAGCTTATAAAAATTTTCATAGTAATAAATACAGCTAAAATAAATATTTTTCCAGTTATTTAACATTTTTGTTAAATACCCAGTGAGGTTTTACAAGCAATTTTTAGAAAATAAGAAAAATAGGCAGTAATGCCACATGGTACATTCAAGGAAATGATATAGGGAGACAAAATTCAAATCCCAAAAGATTATACACAGACCAAATCAAAGCTCACTTAACAATATTGGGAATAAAACTATTTTGTAATATAAAATTGATTAGTTTTAAATATATGTGTTAAGTATATTTTTGTAGTTTGAAATTGCCTGATTTCTGGAAGGCAGAAGTTAGAAAATTTTTGGACGGATGTTCGAGAGAAAGCATGAGACAAAGCAAAATTATTATTGCTTTCCAAGTCTTGCAGATGATTTACATTAAAAATTATGTCCAAATTAACCTTTCCAGATTTATAGTAATTTTAATATGCAGATTTTCATGTTTACCTGACTAAAGGCTAGAGGAATGTGAGATTAACACAGACTCTAATATACATTATTTTTATCAGCTTGGAAAGTTATATGGACAAAGGGAAACTAATCCATAAAACAAAAAGACTTTCCTTTTTATATTTGTATGTGCAATAAAGTAAATTTGTGTTGTGTCAAGTCATTTTGGACAAAGTGAATTGGAAAAAAGTGAAAGCAAATGGTCACTTCACAGATGCCTGAAGTTCACGTGAAGTACTAAGATTGTGTGAGAATGTACTGAAAATCACCCTGAATTCTGTTAAATGTTTTTGGTAGTATATTAAAAAAAAATAAAAACTGTCAAGAATGTTTGAATTAAGTGGATCTCTGATATTCATGATCTTCCCACTGAGCTTAAATATCCCTGTCTCTTTCTGAGTTGCTCAGTTATTACAGATGCAGATTAACAAACATATATCATTTATTTATCTATTCAATTTTTGTGCCTGAAATCTTACATTTAAGAAAAAGCTTAAATGTTTTAGGAGTAAAGACCACACGTTTTTTCTAAATTAAGATAAATGAATCTAATCCAAAAAAGCCATGCCCGTGGTGTTCTGCGTATAATAATAACATACAAAATAATGCCATGCAAATAGGTAAAATCCTATGGCCATCTTTATTTCCCAGAAAAGGAAGATTAATATATTTCTTAAAAAACTAAAACCAACAACCAACTAAACTGGAACTTAAAAAGAAATCCAGAATAACTCGTAGGTAATGAAATCTATTTTGTTTCTTGTTATGAAGTACCTTTTGCTCATTCACATCAGAAAATGTTGAATAACACTTGCCTGAGAATTTTAGTTTTATAAATGTTTATTTTTAACAGAGAGAGAGGGAGGGAGGGGTAGAGAGAGACACACATACACACACACAGAATCTGAAGCAGGTTCCAGGTTCTGAGTTGTCAGCACAGAGCCATACATGGGGTTCAAACTCATGAGCTGTGAGATCGTGACCTGAGCTGAAGTCAGACGCTTAACCAACTGAGTCACCCAGGTACCCCTTGCCTGAGAATTTTAAGAGAAGTAACTTTTTTTTAGTTTTTATTTTAATTCTAGTTAGTTAAGGTACAGTGTTATATTAGTTTTAGGTGTACAATATAGTGATCCAACGATTCCATACATTACTCAGTGTTCATCACAATAAATGCTCCCATTCTATAGGTTGTCCTTTAATTTTTTTGGTTATTTCCTTTGCTGTGCAAAAGATTTTTTTTTTTTCCTGATGTAATCCCAAGAGTTTATTTTTGCTTTTGTTTCCCTGGCCTCAGGAGACATATCTACAAAAAAGTTACTTTGGCCGATGTCAAAGATATTACTGCCTGTGTTCTCTTCTAAGATTTTATGGTTTATTTATTTATGGTTTCAGGTCTTACGTTTAGGTGTTTAATCCATTTTTTTTAAGTGTATTTTTGTGTATGGTATAAAAAAGTGTCCCAGGTTTTTTCTTTTCCAGTTTGCTCTCCAGTTTTCCCAGCACCATTTGTTGAAGAGATTATCTTTTTCCCATTAGATGTTCTTTCCTGCTTTGTCAAAGAATAATTGACCATATGGTTTTGGGTTCATTTCTGGGTTTTCTATTCTATCTATTGATTTCTGTGTTTGTTTTTGTGCCAGTTCCATACTGTCTCGATGTAATCTAATTTGAAGTCTGGAATTATAATGTCTCCAGCTTTGCTTTACTTCTTCAAGATTGCTTTGGCTATTCAGGGTCTTTTGTGGTTCCATACGAATTTTAGGATTCTTTGTTCTAGTTCTGTGAAAACTGATGTTCATGATTTGATGGGGATTGCAATAGATGTGTAGATTGCTTTTGGTAGTAGACACATTTTAACAATATTTGTTCTTCCAATCCATGAGCATGGAATGTCTTTCTACTTGTTTGTGTCTTCAGTTTGTTTCAGCAATGTTTTCTAGTTTTCAGAGTACAAATCTTTTACCTCTTTGGTTAGGTTTATTTTGTGTATCTTATTTTTGGTGCAATTATAAATGGGATTTTTTCTTAATTTAACAGAACTAACTTTGAAGCCAGTTACAGAATGCATGTTTGCAAAAATTTAATTTGACTTAAAAGTCTTTGTTCAGTCAGTGATTTCACAATATTTTACTGGTTTATATTGCAGAAAAATTATTGTTATGACATTTTTTTTTGTAATTTTAACATTAAACCTTAAAATTGCTTCAGTATTTCTAAGTATTGAATATTGAATACTCTGAATTTCAAATAATGCTTTTGTTATTTCTCTTGATAATTCATCTAGAGTTCCTTAGTCTTTCTTGTCATTCACGACATGGCTGTTTTTAATGATACAAACCTTTCTTTAGATAGAAATATGGAGATTTCCTAAGAAAAATTATGGGTCTACCTTATTTCAAAATCGATTTTAATATTACAAAATTTAAAGTTGTTGAATCTTGATCTCATTCTTTTTTCATGAAAAATTTGGTTTATAACATTAATGCAATATGTAGTTGTGTTATTCTACACAAGTTTAAAAGCATGATATTGATTACACTCCAACACTTAGACTGCTAAATAATATTTACTATTTGCACTTCTAATTTATTTCAAAATCATTTAAAGTAATTTACCTCTGTATATGACTATGTCACCACCTTGATATAAAGTTGAATTTGTTATTTTCCAAGTATTTTTGGTGGAGGGGGTTTCCGTAAATTTAAATTTCCTTTGTGAATATGTAAAATATTTACATAATACCTAAACCAAAACTATAGTTAACAGCGTGTATTTTGAAAAGACATCCTTCCATCATTGTCTCTTCACCCTGTTCCTTTTCTTATCCATAGATAATGATTTTTATTAGATTACAAGTTCAGTGAAAGGTTTTTCTTTATCTCTTAGTTTCAATTTACTTGTAGTTTTTCTTGGGATTTTATAGAGGAATAAATTTAATATTAGCCTGAGTTGGCAAAGAAACTTTTAGGACTTAAGCCCCTTTTACTGAAGTTGAAAAGCCTTTGGAGGAAATGGTCTCCATAAAGGCCAGTCTTTCTTTTCTTTTCTTTTCTTTTCTTTTCTTTTCTTTTCTTTTCTTTTCTTTTCTTTTCTTTTCTTTTCTTTTTCCCCCTCTCACTGCTCCTCCATCAGGCCTTTCTAGATTGAATGAGTGGCTTTTTGTTTCTATTCTTCTTCATAAATATTAGCTGTGGCTACTGGAAGGTGTTCACTTCATTTCTATTAGGGATATAAATCCTTTTAATGGGGAACATGACTGAACGAAATAGTTGTATAATTCCATTTACCATGTGAGAACAACCCCATGAGCAAGACTTCACCTTGCTGTTCCCTCACCATTGGTCATGATGGTATCTTGATCAACAAATTTCTCTTACTTTGTGTATTAGTCAGAGTCCTCCAGAGAAATAAAGCCATAATAGATTTACATAAAGAGATTATAATAATTTAGTTCATGCATTTGAATAGAAATTTGAAAAGAGATTGTAATTTAGCTCATGCATCTGAAGTCCTACGATTTGTTATCTGCAAGATGAAAACCCTGTAAAGCCAGTGGTGTAATTCCAGTCCTATTCCAAAGGCTTTAAAACCAGGGCAGCTGATGGTGCAAATCTCAGTTTAAGGGCAGGAGACAGATATCCTAGCTCAGGAAGGCATGAAGGAAGCAAAAAGGGATGAATCCCTCCTTCATAAATCTTTTTGTTCTATTGGAGCCCTCACAGACTGGATGATGCTCACCCACATTGGGGAGCGCTATCTATTTTAATGAGTCCACTCATTCAAATGCTAACCTTATTCAGAAACACTCTCAAAGACACATCCAGAAATAGGGTTTAATCTGGACATCCATTTCCCTGGTCAAAGTTGACACATAAAATTAACCATTACAATTTATCTGCTTCCTCATTATAGACTCAGCTTTATAAATGCAGGGGCCATGTTTAATGTCTTCCTCATTCTGTCCCTCATAGCCAGCATACTACCTGAGCCACTTTTTGTCATACAATGAGCTCTTTCCTACTGAAATTCAAATACTTTCTTGGGAGTAAGCAGCTGTTCCATATACAAACTCCTTATGAAAATATAGGAGATGACAAATATAGCAAAAATCTAAGATAAGTTTATGTTACTCTTATATGTTTCATTTTACCTTAAGGATATATATCTGAGGCATACCCATATCCCTATACTCTTGGCAATAATTATACTTTTGTAAAACTTACTCAACTCATTTTTCTTTTAAAAATCCATTTTTTCCTCAGTTTTTGAAATTTTGCTTACTAGAATCATAATTTTCTCAAGTTACAAATATAGTATCCCACATCCAGTTATTTACCAAGTGATATTGATTCTATTTTCAGATTATCTCTTCAATCATTTTTTTTTTCTTTATGTATGCCTGTTTCCCTGACTTAGCTTGGACATCAATTTTCTCTTTCCATATCACTTTTAACAGTCTTTTGTCCAATCTCTCTGTAGTGGCCTGTTTCGCCCTTCCATATTCCACAATGAAGCTTGGATTTCTTTGTATAAAATGTATCTTTCATATCACCCTTAGGTTTAAAAAAAAGTATGTCTCTTACTACATAAGCATATAGGATTATGTCTAATATCTTTAAATTGGAAATTAATCTTTCATATTTCCCTATCTACTTGTTCAGTTATTTCCTATTTTGTAAACTATGTTACAAGCTTTGTAAATCTCTATTAATATTTTCTGTATATGATGATCTTACATGATTCCTTGTCTTTAAGTATATACTCTCTTCTGTTTGAAAAACTATCCTGCTGCCTGCCTAACACATATCTACTTATTTTTCAAAAGCACAGATAAATTATTCTACTTTGATAATGTCAGATCCTACAGAGAATTAGTCACCTCATTTTTTTCTAACAATGATATCAACATGAATAATTAGACTTTTATGTGCCATTTTATTTCCATCATGATTTTATCATATTAAAATCACTCCTTTTCAGGTGATAAAACTGAGGTTCAGAAACATTACTAAATTCAGCCAAGAGAATATAAGCTCAATCCTTATTACTTAATCAACCCCTGAAAAAAAGCCCCTGAATGAGTGGATTTGTAAAGAATTCTTCATATTCAGATACACATTAATTCATACCATACACTGTTCATTTAACTCTGCTGCTTCTCATCTATTTGCTTATTTCCCTAAGAAGACTTTCATTCTCATTACTATTTTTACCTTATTTCCACTCTAATTTCTTTGGGCTAACCTGAAAAGGAATAGAAGATCTTCTCAATTTTTCCATTTATTATTCTTAAGCATATCCAGTATGAGTTCTTTGTGTCCATAAGCAGAATATGTCTTCCAGTCTCTAGTTGTCATAAATGTTTTCAGTTAGTTACCCTGTCAAGTTCTTGATCTTCTATTTTCCACCTACTCTTAGCTTCCAGGGTTTGAGTTCTGATCTCTTGCTTGAGTTGGAGTTACATCCCTTCTGTCTCTCTTGATTTCTTTTGTACTCTATATTAGTAAGAATATAGGCTATATATAGCTAAGTTTGTAGTAAGAATGAGACCTAGACATTCAAGGGTAAAATAAGATAGACACAGGGTACCTGGGTGGCTCAGTTGGTTAAACTTCTGACTTCAGGTCATGATCTCACGGTTCTTGAGTTCAAGTCCTGCATTTGAGGTCAGTGGGGAGGCCACTTCGAAATTTTTGTTCCCTCTCTCACTGCCCCTCCCCTGCTTGCATGCGTGCCCAAGTGCTCTTTCTCTCTCTCAAAAATAAACATTTTTAAAAAATAGTTGCTTGCAGGATCCCCTGGGTGGCTTAGTCAGTTAAGCATCTGACTTCAGCTCAGGTCATGATCTCATGGTTTGTGGGGTCAAGCCCCATTTCTGCTTGGGATTCTGTGTCTCCCTCTCTCTCTCTGACCCTTCCCTACTCATGCTCTCTCTCTCTCTCTCAAAAATAAACATTGAAAAATTAAAAAAAAAATAGATGCTTGGTTACCTTGCACATATATCTAATAATTTTTTTATAAATCTGCCCATACTCCAACATATTGTCCTGATCTGCATGGTCCAAGACAAAGTACTACCAGATCTGTGTTCTTATATATTTTTTTTTCCTAGGGAAACAGTACAGTGCAATGATAAGTCAAAAGCTGCACATAGCTCCTCTGTTCATATGCCATTAATGTGGACACAGTCATATGACCATATCAAACTGCAAAAGAAGTTGTAAAATACGGTCACTAGGTAGAACATCTGAAGGAGAAAAAGATAATAGAAACCAAAAGTTGGTCACTAGTGTGCACTACACTTATCTATTACTTATTATTCTGAAACTGTGCTAATTTAACATATAGTTATCCATTTATTGTACAGAAAATTCTATACTTGAACTAGAAAGTCCTCAGATTGAACTCTAGCACAACCATGAAAAATTTTGTACTTTGGAAATGATACTTTCTAAGCTATATTTTTATGGCTGAAACTAGTTGGTGGAAATGCTATCAATATACATTAAGTTTATTTTAATGTATTATACACTGCATACTTCAGGGACATGACCAGAGAAATTACCCTTAGTGCTTTGCTCACTCATTTTCCCAACAACTAATTTTTATTAAAGATACTATCCTTTACCATAAAAGGGAAAGTGATTTAAAATAATAATGAAACATATTGTCTTACTAAAGGGAAGAAAAAAGGAATGGATTTTGGGATAATTAATGCTTAAAGAAAAAAATCTAAAATTACCGATATTCTCATGACTACATAATCTCTAGTATATACTAGTTCTGTGATCTTGAGCTTTTTGTCTGTCCTCTCTTGGCCTCACTTTTCTTATTTGCAAAAACTTGATAAACTCCAGTCTCCTTTACTAACATTGCTGATTCTCTTTAGTTAAAAAATATATATTTATTAAACATTTTATTTGTATGTGTAAGAGACTACATGGCATTTTTATTGCAAGGCAGTTTGATGGTGATCATGATCTGTTGGTGATGAACTGTTGAATAAAACAGACCTATATTCCTCTATTAAGAAGCTTACTTTCTAATAAGATTGGTAATGAAAATTAAGGGAAAATAGTGATGGGGTAATTAATATCAGAAGACAGGAAAGCAAGGCTTAGAAGAAAGAAAGTAGAAATATTTATACAAATCTATGGTTTTTCAATAACATAAACTCTTATATGCATAGTTTCTTATATATATATAGTTATATATATAGTTTCTTATGTTTATATTATATTGGGATAAAGTATAATTAAAACACAGCTTAAATGTATCCCTAATAAATTTACTCAGTCTACTTTATCCCACTTTTACCCCTTCCCCTATATATAAAATACATTATATAAATTTATCTGGAGTGGTATAGAACTCAAACATAATCTCCTACATCTTCTTACTCTGTATGACATTCTATAAAAGTGTGCAATGACACCCAGAAAGATATTACATTTAAGTTTATTAATGATGATATTAATAAGTCTTTTGATACTGAATGATACTAGAAATAAAGTAATTATTCTCTATTGAGAATACATACTACATACTGCCTATAAAAATATTTCACCTATGAAAACACTTTGCCTCATAACATCATTAGAGGATATTAGTCATATGTGCCTGTAAAAATGTCACAGCACAATAAATTTTAAATACACATGTTAAGTATAATTTGACATGGTTCAATATCTTAAAATATACATTTTGTTATATCTCTATTCCAAGGCATGTCTCCAGCTTTGACTTACTAACTGAATAATTGAAAAATCATTAACTACCATCTAGTTCTTTTCAATTAATCCACATTAACTTTCTAAACTTAAAGTCCGTTGAGAGGTACCCAGTTATACATTGTCTATTTGTCACTTCATCTTAGTATCCCATCTCTAAATTGGCTTATCATAATAATAAAAAGCTGATCTTTATGGAACTCCATATGTGTGTAACTACAATGCTAAATTATTATTTTTTTTAACAAATAGTTTATTGTCAAATTAGTTTCCACATAACACTCAGTGCTCATCCCCACAAGTGTCCTCCTCCATGCCCATCCCTCCTCCCCCCCACATCCATCAGTCCTCAGTTTTTGTCAGCATTCAAGAGTCTCTCATGGTTTGCCTCTCTCCCTTTCCCCCACCATTTCCCCCCTTCTTCTCCCCCTTGTTCCTTCGTCAAGTTCCTCCTAATCCTCCTATACGTGCACACATATGATATTTGTCCTTCTCTGCCTGACTTATTTCGCTCAGCATAACACCCTCAAGGTCCATCCATGTTGCTACACATGGCCAGATTTCATTCTTTCTCATTGCCATGTAGTATTCCATGGTATAGATAAACCACATCTTCTTGATCCATTCATCTGTTGATGGACACTTAGGCTCTTTCCATGTTTTAGCTATTGTGGAGAGTGCTGCTATGAACATTGGGGTTCATGTGCTCCTATGCATCAGCATTTCTGTATCCCTTGGGTAAATTCCTAGCAGTGCTATTGCTGGGTCATAGGGGAATTCTAAATGCTAAATTATTTTTAATCATCAACTAAATTGATGAGTTAAGTTGCTGTATTATACTCACTTAATTATGACTAGTTAACCCAAATGATTATGACTTTACAGCATAACTATGTCTAAGTCTCTTTGACTAATGCTAAAATGCAAGGTTTCTCTAAGAAATATGGTGCTAACTCTATTCTGTTTTTTTTTCTAAGTATAGAAGATCTTCTGCTAATTCGAAAAGGCTGCTATATCTTACCTTTCCCCCAATTCTGTTATATTCATGCATATGTGAATAGATGAAGCAACCATTCATTTAAAGTCAGTATACTACATCTATTACGTACATATAGAATATTTTATAGTGATAAATCTTAAGAAATTCTTAGGCACCCAAATATCTTAGAGTTAAGACCACCGGCTTTTAGCAGTAAAACATCAGTTAAATAAATTCTGTCCACTTTTATATCTGGTTACTTTCTCCTTTAAAATGTTGACTTGTGTTATCTGTGTAGATATTTATTGTAGATTATTGGTAATTACAGAAAACTATTAGTTAAGATGTGAGTAATGCTCTTTGAGAACTGATAGTGGTGTCTTAAACAATATAATAATCATATTCATCTTTTCTAAAAATTCTGAAATGCCAAATGAGTTGGAGGGAAAGAGGTATCTTCTATATTTTTGGGCTACCATTTCCATAGAATGTTGCTGTCACCATGTCTCATTAAAATAAGACTGAATGTCAGAAAACATACTTGAATGGGGAGCATTTTCTTTTCAGGAATTATTAGAAAGTCACATTCATCTTCCCCTATCTTACTGGACAAAATGCAGCAATTTTGAATTATAAGAGCCTTGCTAATATGGTCTCTAAGTAGGTGGGCAGGCATCCAGCTAAAATTATCAGTGCCCTATTATTAAAAAAAATAGAGAGTGGGTATTGGGATCAGTAACTATTTAAGAAAATTATCTGAGATTTTTAACATTAATTTCTGATTAGTATGATTAATGCTGACATAAATATACGGAACATTAATTATTCTACAGTTTGGAAGTCTTAAGATAGATCCCTGAAAATGTGAATTCTGAGTCAAAATGTTGCAAACAAACCAAAAAAGTTAAAATCATACCTAAATATGTCTCATAAAAATAGTTCCAGTTTTTGCTTAAACTTATTTTATGCTTGAAAACTATGATGTATTCCAGGATTTATTTATAATTTTGCAAATGTGGTAGACAAAATACTTTAAAACTGCACATTAGTTTCGTTTTAAATCATGATATATTTCTAAGTTAATCAGCCAATTTTGTTTGCTCTATACATTGTCTCCTTATGCATCTTCTTATTTTATGTAGAATCTAATGTTTCTTATTGATTTATAGAAACTTCATATATATCATGTATAGTAACTCTTCAATAATAATGTTATTTTTAAATATTTTCCTAGTTTGATCTTTACCTCTTATTTATTAACTTACGGCTTTTCTATGTTTTGGAACTTTAAAAGCTTAATTTCAGTACTCAAATCCATCAATAATAATATTCTTCGAGTGTGTTATCCTCAATTTTATTGAGATGTATTGACATATAACCATATAAGTAAAGTGTACAGCATAATGATTTCACTTACCTGCACCATGAAATGTTTATTACAGTAAGTTTAGTTAACTCTGAGCATCTCATATAGATACAGGAAAAAACAAAGAAAATTAGTTTAACTTTTTTCTGGTGATGAAAACTTTTAGGATTTACTCTCAACAACTTTTATATATGCCAAGCAGCAGTGTTAGCTATAGTCTTCATGTTGTACAGTACATCCCTAGACTTACAACTGAAAATTTGACCACCTTCCTCTATTTCCCTCATTCTTACCCCTATTTCTGGTGATCACAAATCTGATATTTTTCTATGAATTTGTGTTATCTATCTATTTATCTATTTATTTTTTAAATTTCTAATACAGAAGTGAGAGCATACAGTATTGGTCTTGTTCTCTCTCTCTCTTTCTCTCTTTTTCTTTTCCAGAAGTTTGTACCTCTTAGTTCCTTTCACATACTTTGCCCACCCTCAACATTCCCTGCTGTGGTAACCAACCAACACTTTGCTCCTTGTAAGTTTTATTTTGTTTGTTTATCTTGTTTAGGTGCCACACATAAGTATTTGTCTTTCTCAGATTTATTTCACTTAGCATAATACCCTCTAAGTCCATCTTGTCACAAATAGCAAAATTTGTTTCTTCTTTAAGGCTGAGTAATATTCCATGGCACAATATATTGCCAATTTATTGATCTTCACAACAAAGCAGGTCAAATAAATTTTTTGGTTTCTAGTATGTATAAAAGTTATATTTCTACTGTAGACTATTAAGTATACAATATCACTATGTCCAAAAAAATCAACGTACATACCTTAATGAAAAAATACTTCATTGCTAAAAGATGCTAACCATCATCTGAACTTTTAGGAATTCATAAAAATTGATCATAGATCACTATCACAAATATAATAATAATGAAAAATTTTGAAATAGTACAAGAATAATCAAAATGTGACAGACATGGAGTGAACAAATGCTGTTAGCAAAATCGCTAACAGCACTGATAGCGCTAATGGCACTGGTAGACTTGCCTGATACAGAATTGCCATAAACTTTTAATTTGTCAAAAAGGCAGCATCTACAAAGTGCAATAAAGGGAGTACAATAAAATGAGGTATGTTCAGTGAAGGAATGTATATACACCTACAGACATATATACATACATACATAAATACATACATATGTCATCTTTATTCATTTATCAATGGACACTTAGGTTACTTTTATGTCTTAGTTATTGCAAATAATGCTGCAATGAACATATATATCTCTTTAAATTGATATTTTTGTTTTCTTCAGATAAACACCCAAAAGTAGAATTGCTTGAACATATGGTAGTTCTGTTTTTAATTTTAAAGAGCTTCCATACTATTTTCCATAATGGCTGTACCAATTTGCATTCCCTCCAAGAGTGCACAAGGATTTCCTTTTCTTTATATTCTTACCAACACCAGTTATTGTTGTCTTTTTGTTAATAGCCAATCTGACAGGTGTGAGTTAGTATCTCATTTTGGTTTTGATTTGCATTTCTCTGATAATTAGTGATGTTGAGCATCTTTTCAATGCATATATTCTTGTTGTTGTTGAATCTCTTTTCATAAGCCCGTTGGCCATCTGTATGTCTTCTTTGGTAAAATGTCTATTAAGTTCTCTTTCCATTTAAAAATTTTTTATACTAAGTTGTGTAAATTCTTTATATACTTTGGATATTAACTCCTTATTGGATATTTGGTTTCCAAATATCATCTCTCATTCAATTGATTGCCTTCTTGTTTTGTTGATGAGTATTTGTCTTTCTCTGACTTATTTCACTCAGCATAATGCCCTTAAGGACCATCCATCTTGTGGCAAATAACAGGATTTCTTCTGTTTTTATGGCTGGATACTCCAGTGTGTGTGTGTGTGTGTGTGTCTGTGTGTGTACACATACACACAACTTCTTTATCCATTCATTCACTGATAGACCTTTACGTTGTTTCAAATTTTGGCTATTGTAAATAATGCTGCTATGAACACAGGGGTGTAGGTCTTTTCAACAAAATGCTTTAATTTCTTTGGATATATTTCCATATGTAAAATTGCTGGATAATATGGTAGTTCAGTTTTGCTTTTTTTGTGTCTGAGAAATTTGAGGGCCATTTTTATGTCCTATTTGGCCAAATGTCCATCCCTTTTTAAGATTTATAACACATTCATCCATGTTATTGTTTTTCCTAAAAGTATGTGGGCTTATCTTATTGTTGTTATATAAAAATACATGTGAGAAAAAGAGAAAAAAAGATGTAATTTGCCCCAATGGAAAAAAAAAATACATGCCAATCATCACTCATCTCAACATCTATAAAAACTAAGCTATTGATAATTTCCCTGAGTATTTTCTGCAGATGAATAAAAAGGAAGTTATAGAAAGTTTTAATAGAAGTTTTGTATTATAGGAGGAATTCAGTCAATGTAGCAATTGCCAACATCTACTTTTTAAAAATATCTTTAATTTATCTGGGAGATTTGGATATTTAATAACTTGTGGAAATGGAGCTAATTAAGTTGTTTTTATAAAGCTGTGCTTTGGTTAGATTTATATGGGGACTTTGAGATCTCTGTACTGAATTATATATTCATAAATCAAAAAGAAATTAACTGTATTTTCATATTATCTAGTGACTAACTTGAGGGAAAGTGTAAATGAAGAAGTAATACTCTCCCTAATATCTCATCCTTCCTGTGGACATGATCAAGGCTCAAGCTTATACTGTACATGGTAACTGAAACTTTGCAGAGGAGAAAAGACAGATTGCTTTAGTGTCAAAGTTTCTTTGAAGGTGGCCCTTAAATTTTTATTTCCATGTGTCCAGGCTCTTTTCATATGTTATAGTGACAAGTTTTATTTATGGTGAAACATGAATATTGAAATATCTAAAAGAATTTATTTGTTGACATCTTTTTCTCTAATTTTATTGATTTACATTTAAATTAGAAAGCAATAATTGATGAATGACCTTTATTATTTTAGGGAGCTACTAACAGACCTCTAACACAGATTATAGAAGTTTTACTAAGCAGGAGCTCACAGCTTCAGATATAGATTCAAAGTGTTCCCTAACACTCAGATATTGAATGGAACTGTCTAATAGAGGGTATTTAAAATTTTTGATTCACCAGGGCACCTGGGTGGCTCAGTCGGTTAAGCATCGACTTCTGCTCAGGTCATAATTTCACAGCTTCTAAGTTCGAACCTCACATTGGGCCCTGTGCTGACAACTCAGAGCCAGGAGCCTGCTTCAGATTCGGTGTCTTCCTTGCTCTCGGCCCTTCTCACACTCACACTCTCTCTCTCAAAAATAAACAAACATTCTTAAAATTAAAAAAAAAAATTATTCACTAAAAATTCCAGGCCTTCGGAAATCTATGTTTGGAAGTCATAGAAGAATAGAAATCCAATACAGTGTCTTAGCACAGGCTGCCATAATAAAACACCGTGGGCTACGTGTCTTAAATAACAGACATTTATTTCTCACAGTTCGGAATATAAGTCTGATCTAAGATCAGAAAGCCAGCATCATTAGATTATGGTGAAGGCTCCCTTTCTGTCTTGCAGATGGCTGCTTTCTTGCTATATCCTTAAATGGTGGGGAAATAGAAGAGAGGAGAAAGAAAGCAGGCTCTCTAGTCTATTCTTACTAGGGCACTAATCTCATCCTGAGGACTGCATCCTCATGACTTCATCTGAACCTTATTACCTTCCAGAGGTCCCACCTCCAAATACTATCACATTGGAAGTTAGGACTTCAACCTGTGAATTTTGGGGAAACACATTCAGTCTCTAACTACCAGAAAGTGTACTCAAAATATAATTCTTCCAAAGAAGACTTACAAATTATTACGGCTAAAAATTTAAATGGCTTTGAGCCTGGGACCTGGACATGTTAGACTGCCAGGGTTGGAGCCCAGGCGGAGAGTAGGCAGATTCCTCATGCCCCCAGGGTCTTCTGCCTCAGGGCCTGCAGGGCTGGCTGCAAGTATACTCAGCCATGAGGGTCACTGAGACCCAGTGAGTAGAGATTCAGGGAGTAGTAGTGATCTATGTGTGCTTTTCAAGGCACCTAATAAAAAACTTCTTGCCAAAACGGTTAATATGATCACAGGAAACAAAATGGCCAGCACGTGTCTATATTAGAGCTATTTGGCAATGTTCTTATCATCCCTCAAGTCAGCCTTGGGGAGGAGAGTAAAAGGGAGAAACATGTAGTTTCACTCTAACTCTGAAAGAGCAGAAGGGTTAAAACTTTATCCCCAGTTTGTGACTCTATGTGAAAAGAATTAGCTGCTAAAAGCACGACAGTTAAAGCCACAGTTGTGGTGGAAGAGGATAATTACTTGAACAGACAGGTGTTAAAGCTGGATTCCGGTGGACCATATACACACCTAATTCGGTTTTGAAAAATTGTTAGTTTCTGCAGTCAATTTTTGCTATAAAATGATCTCAACTCTAATTAGATTTTCTCCCCCTTTTTAAAATTGTTGTTTATTTTTGAGTGAGAGGGAGAGAGAGAAACAGAGGGGAGAAAGAGACACAGAGACAGAGTGTGAGCAGGGGAGGGGCAGAGAGTGAAGGAGACTCAGAACTCAAAGCAGACTCCAGGCTCCGAGCTGTCAGCACAGAGCTGGAGGCAGGGATCGAACTCCCAAACTGCTAGATCATGACCTGAGCTGAAGTCAGACGCTTAACCCACTAAGTCACCCAAGCACCCCATTCTTTCTCTTCTTCTTGAATATGCTAACCCACAACAATTTTAGACGAGAAAATCCTGGGTCCCATCCATAACTCTGTAACCTGCTAATTGGATGACCTGGTCAATTCACAAAACACTCATGCTCACTGGGATGATCAAGGAGGGATAAAGCAGGTACTGGCCACACCCTTAGAGCCACCCCTGAAAGTTAACAGTCACACCTTCACAGCCATCTCTAAGGGTTGACAGAACAGGAAAGGCCTCACCACAGAGCTGGCTCAGAAGCCACAAGGAACTTATAACAGGCACACAAAAGGTACAGCTTGCCCTTAAGTACCTTTAGTGTCACAATAAAAGCTCATAAGACACTCATAAATATACAATACCTAAATAAATGTAAATATAACAGAATGCATCATAGGTACATGCAGAGAAGCCAAAATGTCATATAACCACCAGGTGTCGATCAAAAACATCAGTACAAGCCAAATTTGCATGTACACAAAATGAGCTTAAGAGAATGTAGATAGAGCTTCTTGGGGCCATTGCCATTCTTGTTCTGCTTTCAAGCTTGAAAGGGTATTACATTATCTACTTGATATACTCCATCTCCCCATTCTGATCAGGGGGCTCCAATTCTTTGGTGCATCTGGGACAAGAACTGAGTGATCTAGTGGCAGCTGGATCTCAGTCACCTTTCATCCTGCTTTCTCTACACTTCCATTTGAAAATTTGAAAAATGCTTTCTAATCACTTTATAGTCATTGTGGGAATGTTCTTAGCTGTATTTAAGTATTTTGCAGTGAATAATTTTGTGCAGTCAAGAAAATTATGTTTCTTATACCCCAAATGTATGTAGTACATAAAAAAAATAACTATTTGCATTAAAATTAGGTAAAATCCCACACAAACCGAAAAAAATTAAATGGCCTTTGTTCTTACAAAATGCACAGACAATAGTTTAGGTCTTGTGTAATACCGTAGAAGCATCTTTATTACTGCCTAAGTGATTTACAGTCCTGTGATATAACCACCACTGCTTCAGTAAACAAAAGAAAGCAATTTCAAATTCAATTATTAAAATGCTAACATTAGTTTGGGATGGAACCAAACAGAAAATCATTTTTGTCCATGGCTTAAAAGTAACATTATCCACAGTATGAAGTAACTTGAAACCAATATGGAGCCAAATGTAATGAAATTGAATAACTTTATTTTTCTTGATGTGTTCCAAGAGTTCTATTTTTCCAAATTCAAAACTAAACTAGTCTCACCTGAGACTTTTCCAGGAAGTCTCCCCTTATAAGTTCTTATTTTGGATAGAAATAAAAGGGTGAACTATTTATTTCTACAGTTATTGAATAAATTTTGTTGAGCACCTCCTATGTACTATTCCAAACACATGTGTAGCTTGTCTTATATGTAGTTCTTCCTCTTCCATCTTTTCCTCCTCTTCATTTTATAGAGTGAATTCAGTGTCTTTTTGTCTTTCATTTCTTAATTTTTTTCTCCCCATTACTGCACTCTTAGTGTCCCTTTAAATATGAAGTTCAAAGGCAAACAACAACAAAAAAGCTCTATCGGTATGCACTGCCTAAATAGCAAGAGAAAAAGTAGAGTAAAATAGTTTTGCATTAAAAGTGATTCAACTAGGGGCGCCTGGGTGGTTCAGTCAGCCAGCCTAAGCGTCCGTCTTAGCCTCAGGTCCTGATCTCATGATTCATGGGTTTGAGCCCTGCATGGGGCTCTGTGCTGGCAGCTAGCTCGGAGCCTGGAGACTGCTTTGGATTCTGTGTCTCCCTCTCTCTCTGATCCTCCCTCTCTCTCTGACCCTTCCCTGCTCATGCTGCCTCTATCTCTTTCAGAAATAAATAAAACATTTAAAAAATATTTTAAAAAGTGATTCAACTAATAACTTATTTCCCATTAAAGAGGGTTCAAGCAGGTCTAAATCTGAGGTCTACAGGTCATCTCTTTTTCTGTCTACATTTGGTTTGTAGGGAAATATTTTCTAGTCCCAAATCCTCTGTACACACTGAGAACTCCCTGATTAAATCACTAGTCTACATTTTTTCCCTGACATTTATACTTAAATATCTAACTACATGGTGTATCTATATGGATTCTAACAGATACCTCAAATGTACATGTTTGAAAGTTCAGTTTTTGGTATTTATACCTCTCCCCACAGTAGAAACAAATGGTATGCCCCTCCCATGGTGATTCCTCTCCCCTCCATGGCAACTTCATCATTCTAAGTAAACAAGGTAAAAGCCTTAGAGTCATTCTTGACTTCTCTTTATCTCTCACATGCAATCCATGAGCAGATCATGTCAGTTTTCCCTTCAAAATAAATCAAGACCCCCTGCTTCTGACAATGACAGAAATGCTGGTATAGGGCTAGACCACCTTATGTAAAACATTGGAAAAGTGAACAAAATTGACATAACTCTTTTCAGATACAAGAAAATAGGAATTATAGGAATGTATTCCTTATTGAAAAAGAAAAAATATATAAGACTTATGTTTGCTCAGGATTTTGACCTAGAAGGGATTCCTGAAATAAAATATGGCAGCAGGAAACACAAGCAGAACATATGAGTTTTACTGAGATATGGAAACAAAGATAGGCTATTGGGGAGGCTGAGGAAGCTGAAATTATAGGAAGATGTACTGGATAAGAGAAAGCTATTTAGGAAAAATTCTCCATACATCTGCAGAAGAGTATCTGGAGTCTTTGACTGTATACATATATAATTAATCTACAAGTGCAGAAAAACAGGAACTACTAGGGACATGTAATCTCAAAAACCTGAAGAACTCAGAACAGGGAGATGTTAGAATTCCATGAGCCAGAGTGGGGAGACCTCACTGAACACTCAGGGCAGTCAGTTGAGACCCAGAAATTTCCTGCTTTATATGGAGAGCTAAATCTAGATACTCCACAATGTATTATTCACAATATTAGCTAGCATTCAGTAAAAATTGCTAGAGATACAAAGAGCAGAATAGTACTGACAAAGTATATAAAATAGCTAAAGGTTAATGAAATGAGGAAAATTTGATTGAACATAATGGGTGCTTAAAGTTGATGAAAACTGAATATACTTGCAGATTACAAAAGTTAAGAGTGCTTTCTATATTGGTTTCTCTAACTTAATGTGGGATGTAGGGTAGAGAGAAATGGGTTAACTTTTTTCCTTCTTTTTAGTTAAATAAATTGGGAGAAAATCACCACTTAACAATCTCCAAAAACTTAAGAGCTAGAAGCACTAAGAATCAAAGCCTACTAACATTACAAAGAAGAAAGCAGTGTTTCCTATAGTCTGGCCAAAAGGTCCTAACCTGAGTATGAACCAGTCTATGGATCCAGCTGCAAATTTTCAGGAAATACAGGGACAGAGGAACATAATAAACTTTATTGTAAGTGTGTAATCAGCAAAGATCAGACTGGGAAATTTTACAGGGCAAGCATCCCTCAACCAACAAACTAAGTAAACAAAAGGGATGGAGGAGGAATCTAGAGATTATAGGAAACTTGAAAGCTAAAATTTAAAATGTCTTAATAGAAGACTAGAGTTGAGATATAATAAAAGAATATTCATCTAGTCTCTGTCCCGTTTTCTGTCACAGAGCTTCTAAGACCGTTGAAATCTCCTGAGTGCTAGAAGAGTCTTTAGCATGCTAATAAGATGAGTCTTAGCTTAGAGGTCTGTAGACATCTTTAGGATGGGGGCTGGTTGCCAGAGGCAACAAGTTTGTCAGCACTAGTGGATTGGAACTTTTGGCGCCACACCGCAACCCAATACACACGAACACAAACACACTCCACAGAAGACGAAAGAACTTTAGAAACTGATTTAATAACAAATGGCCAATGATTTAGACAATCATGGCTAAATGCTAAATTATGCAGTTTGCAGAGTTTCTGGATTGGTGATCATATACACATACCAGGGA
The DNA here is from genome assembly GCF_003009895.1 of Hyaena hyaena. Taxonomy (NCBI): domain Eukaryota; kingdom Metazoa; phylum Chordata; class Mammalia; order Carnivora; family Hyaenidae; genus Hyaena; species Hyaena hyaena. The sequence continues at coordinate 502,314 of NW_024081460.1, read as the reverse complement.
ACTGACATATCCCAGACTTCAGGGGGACGGAAGCTGCTATGCTTGAGAGCCTCCCAGACCTTACTCATTTTACCTCTTCATCTGGCTCTTTATTTGTATCACTCACATAAACAAGTAATAGTAAATTAAAAAAAAATCACATGACTTTTTTAGATCTTAATTTTTTTTTAGTTCTTAAGTTTATGGGTACTTGATTTGTTTGCAAAATATACTTTAGTTTCTCATAATTACCTTCAATGTTAGTATCTTCCAAATTGTTTTCACAATAAATAAGACTATTAGACTTATTCACAAAAAATAAGTCTATTAACAGCTTTAGTTTAAAGACTTCCAGGCATACTTTGTCAAAACATTTTTAATATGGAGCAGGAATAGAGCTATAAGCTGCTAACACATGCCATCAGTAATATCCACACGATTTAAAAATGCCACGAGGCACAGGCAGAGTTCTGTTGAATGAATACTGAGTGATCCATTGAATGGTGCAGTGTAAGCTTAGCTGAACTGTGCAAAAGCCGGAGGATCAACTGTTGTTCCTATACAGACTTTTTGGCCAAATTGGAATCAACTATATGTGGAATTGGCTACCACCCATGTCTTTCCTTCCCTGTGCTCTTTCTTCATAGGTATTCTCCTTGCATGCACTTGTATTTATCACTATATAAATCTAATTTTGGTTTGTGTGTATTCAACACATACTTAGGAATGCTTCATAGATAAGGACCATCACACAGTTGCCTCGGGGCTCCTGGAGCCTAGCACATGAAATGAACTCATAAAAACTTCATGGAACGAACAAATCATACGACTTCACAGGTCACTTGGCACTTGAGGGCCTCCCTTCCTTGATCTACTGGTTGATGGTAGAACTTCTATGAATGCTTTAAGCTTTTATTCTAAAACCTAGATATGTGTTGAAATATAAAGACACTTAAGTATATTCCTCTGAAGGTAGCACAAACAAAGCTAGAAACAGAATACATTAATTAAAATTTTGTATGGAGATTGTAGAGTCCCATGCAGTTCTAAGAAAGAATGTAGAAAGATCTCAAGTACAGTTTACCTAGTTTCCCCCAAGAGTAACCCCTTCTAAAACTGTAACATGACTTTTCTGTTGGTGTTTCACTGGTATACTGCAGGTATTGACAGAAAGATGTTCTGTTGTTAGGCCATCTTATCTGGTCCTTTTGCTAGAGAAAACAGGCTTTTCTTGGAACTTTACTGATAATGTGTGTGTCCAGCTTAGCAGTTCCTGGAGTCCTTGTCTGGGGTATATGGATCAAGAAGGAAACCCAGGGGACTCACCGTTCTATGAGCCTCATGCCCTGAGGTCTCTAGGCATTTTGCCTGCTTCATTCCAGCTTTTAGAGTTTTCCTGTGCTTGTTTGTTCTGCTGTGTCTGGGGTGTTTTTATTTTAAGAATGATGACTGGGAGGAATGGGATTATTGCATATTGGTGAACCATAATATGCTTTTATTTAATTTTTTAAGTATTCTATTTATTTTTGAGAGAGGAGAGAATGAGCAGGGGAGGGGCAGACAGGGGTAAAGAGCATCCAAAGTGGACTCCGTGCTCACAGCAGTGCCACTCAGTACTCCTTTATTTCATTTTTGTATGATTTATTTTTGAGAGTGAGAGAGCACAAGCAGGGCGGGGGCAGAAAGAGAGGGAGACAGAGAATCCAAGGCAGGCTCTGTGCTGTCAGCACATGGCCCAACACAGGGCTCGAACTCATGAACCATGAGATGACGACCTCAGTCAAAGTCTGATGCCTAACTGACTAAGCCACCCAGGTGCCCCAGATTTGTTTTTAATATGTGTCAGTAAAGTGGGTTTTGTAAACTACAGGACTGGAAAAGCTACAGATGGGATTTACCTGGGTTTGAGGGAAGAAAACACGTAGGCTATGCACCTACGAGGGTAGAAGAGAGATTATTTATGGGACACAAACAGAATGAGGAATATAGGAGAACAAAAGACAAATTCAGATCACCATTAACCTTTTCCGTGAGTGATGGGCCAAGATCCCAAAATTTCTGAACACTTGGAGTTTCTTGGGCACACTGAATATACAGATGGTAATTAAGAGGCCTACTATAAAGGCAGAATTTAATCCAAATGAACTGAAGAAACATCCTATCTATTATGTTATGTCTAGGCTTTCTTGAAAATAGAAGTGAGATTATAATTTAGATATCTGTAAAAAAAAACACTTAGCATTAAATGTATTTGTAGAATATAAAGTAGAAAAGGAAGGAAGAAAAAGAAAGGAAAATTTGTTAGAAATTTCAAAGTAATGAGTCCCGGTAGAAATAGGTTCTTGTCATTTTGACAATACTGTATTGATAGTTACTAAAAGCTTTTCTTAATTTTTTTTTTCATAAAAAGTTACAGACAGGCTTTTCATTTAGACATGCTGAGGCAATGTATGTCATTACCTTGCCTACCAAAATATACCTTCGATGAGCTGAAAATTTGTATCAATATTAACTGACATGTCTTAAAAACTTGAAAGAGACGTTGCCAGTCATAACACAGAGCAATACTTTATTTATTTTTAGAGAAAGAGAGAGAGCGTTCACAGCAGGGAGGAGCAGGAGAGGGAGAAAGAGAGAATTTTAAGCAGGCTCCACACCCAGTGGGAGCCTGATCTCAGGACCCTGGGCTCATGACCTGAGCCGAAATCAAGAGTCTCATCCTTAGCCAACTGAGCCATCCAGACACCCCACAGATCAATACTTTTAAAGTGTATTTCTTATCCATTTTTCTGTTCAAAGCTGCACCAGTGACATTGTGGCTTTGCTTCCTGTCTCTTCGCTAATCCCACACCAGGGCTCAGTCTCTCCCAGATCTCACCTTTCTTCTCCTCCTTTCTTCTCCAATTAGCTCCTTACTCTCTCCATTTTAAATCAATCAAGCCCATTCTTAGATACTTTCAAATCCCAAACCCCCAACCAAACCCATTATGTATTATAACAAAACCTGAAAATTATCTAATAGAAGATATTTATTTCTGGTTGTCACATTGAGGGCCAACAATATGAAATATATTTGGGGTTGTTTCTTTTCTAACCAGTTGGAAACTATATGCTACTTTTCTTCTAGCTTTTGTAAGAATTGGAAGGTTGTTAGTCATGGTGAGGCGTGAATGTGTAAATCAAATAGAAGAATGCATATTTGTTATTTGAAGAAATTAAACTGGCATCACTGTAGATATAATCAGATTAGCAAATCCACATTAAGGAAGATCACTCATCTATCACCACCAGAGACTTAATTACTATTTTTTAAAGTGCTAGGGCATCTCTGATGTTTTGAGACTGCTTAGTGAACCAATGGTCCTGACAATTTTTCCCAACTTTTAGAAAAAAAAATGTTTAAGCCTCTTTGCGATGCCTTTCCAGTCTCATCAGAGAAGTATAAGACCTGAATTCCCCAGTGAGGACAGGGATGATTCAGTGTTTATGGTAGTTCAATCAAGTAGCTTTATACAGCAGTGGTAGAAAATTTGGCTTAATTATGAACTGTGGCTGTCTAATCTGATTATTCCACACTCCAAAATTTTGTAATTGATAGGATGTTATAATTTTGTTCATAGGCAAGATTTAGATCTTTGATTCACAAAAGCTCTTGTGCTGTGATTTATAAAGGAAGTATTCATAAAAATAATAGCAGAACCAAACTTTAGTATTCTCAAAGGCATAGTATTTTATGAATATATACACATAGTATATGAATAAACCATATTGAAAAAGGAAAGGAAAATAAATCAGTTTATATGTGATTTGGAATGGCTATTTTATTGAGATAAGTATAGATAGAAAAAATACTTTATTATAGTTAGGTAGAAAAATTATCTTCTTCACAATAGAGAAAAATAGAATTTTTAAAATATGAAAATAGTGATATAGCAAATGCTTATTGTGACTTTTATAAGTAGTGGACAAATATTGAAATTTGGGATCAAAACAATATTTGAGCATTGTTTTGCTTAATGCTTCCTTCAGATTCAACATTTCATATGGAAGATAAATGTACTTAATTGACACATTATTGTGGGAAATAAAATAATGGATGAAAAATTCCTGAAATACGATATTTTTAGTATAATTTTAATAAACTTTCCCAGCACAAACCATTCATACACTAAATATTCAATCCTTATTATGCCCTCTGAAGTATTTTACCTTTAGTTTCTAAATCTCGTGAGAAACCGAGATTCACAGATGAATAATGATATTCCTATGATCGCAAATGGATGACAGAGGTGGGATTTGAAGTCCTGTCATATGAGTTCTTGTCAAGAACTGATTCCATTACTCAAAATCTGTTTCTAGTAAATTCAGGTCACTTCATCATCCTTGATGATGTTTCTCCTAAATACAGCTACAACCTGCTTTATCAATAGATCTTACCTCATCTCATACCTTCTTTTACTTTTTGACTTATCATTGTGCATGTTCTTATACCTTTTTTGAGTTTCCATGTTGAATCTGAAGTATTAAGCAAGACAACACTCTAATAAATATCATTTTGATGCCAAATTCCAAGATTCCAAGATTTGTCTGCTCTTCTTTGAGTTTCCACAGTGATTACTTTCTCTACCTCAGTATTGAAGCTGCAGCATGCTGTATAGCCATACTTAGCACAATAAAAACTTATGTTGAATATTTACTAAATTAGACTGGATTTGATTTTTCAGGAATCAATATGTACATTAGCTAAGAACCCACTCTCTGAAGTCACATTTCCAGCTTTCAGAGCTCACCTCACCATATCATATCTCTTGTATTACTGAAGATAAGTCACTTAACACCTTGGTGCCTCAGTTTCCCACCTGTGTCATGACGATAATAATTATTACAGTAATATACCTAACTTGTAGGCTTAATGGAGGATTTAAATGAGAGAATAGATGAAAAGAGCTTAGAACAATGCCTGCCACATAAAAATTCTTCCTTAATCTCTCTATTATTAGAATTGTTTTTACTGCTTATCAACAGACACCAAATGTTGTTAAATCTGCATGCCAACTATATAAGGAGTAGGAATAATATTTTCTCCTTTAGATGGAATTATAAGAGGGAAAAGAAAAATATATATTTAGGAACTAGGCATATGTCTAATGAATCAATCAAAACAAATACCCACTGCGTGCAGGCATTAAAGAGGACATTGTGTTCTTCCTGAGATATTTAGCTCCAGCTCTGATGAGGTGTCTGTTCTGCGAACTACTCAAGAGTAGCATGTTTAAATGACACAATCTGTTCATGAAATAAAGGGGTGGACACACTCATTTGCCAATCACAGCTACAACTCTGGAAGACTTGGAAAATACAAATTGTAGGTTAAAATATCATAACAACTAAAACCAGATTTTGTTTAGTTTAGGCTCCAAAGAGCCTATCTTCCTTAAAGTTTTGTTATCTATATTTTTGAAATTCATGAACATTGGTCTCTAGAAAGAAAGAAAAAAAAAAAGCCATAAGGCCATGTTCCTGTCTAAACCATTTGAAAATTGCAGTTATTTAAAAGTTAGATTAATGACAACATAAAAATCAGATTTGACCAAGTTTACTCATTAAGATGATAATTTAGTGTGTGAGAAAAGAGATCTTGTTTATTGAATTTGTTATGTAGTAAACAATAAGATCACTGAGGAATACATACAAAAAAGTTCAAAAATGAAGTATAAGCTCAATGGTGTTTGTTTTCCTAACATTAAAATAAATGTCAGTAGTATATATTTAAGGATTTTTGTTGTCCTTGCTCTTGATAGTAATTGAATATGTTCTGTCGATTCATAATATGTTTTCAAATGGATCATGACTATTTCCTCTTGGCCTTTTGACTGAGATCAAGTGTTATATGGAGACTTTAGCCCGCACAACCCAAGAAGTAGAGTCATTTAATAAGCATTTAGCATGTTTTAACTAAAATGGTGGTAACCAGTACTACAGTAAGTGTTGGATTATTTGTGAGTATCTGCTCAGTAAAGACGCTCAAAGCATTAGCTTCGATGCATCCTCGATCATTTCCAACTATGTCAGATAGTAATCGCCCTCTTTCTTTTCATCCTTTTACCTCTTGATCTTTTTGCTCCTTGACGCCTGATTTGATAACAAAACCAAGCTAAATATAGCTTAAAACCCAAGTCCTACTGGTTTGGAAATATTTCACTCTTTTTCCTTTATGCTATCAAGATATTAATGGAACATGTATTATGTTCACTATAGCACTTTTTACAGATTCCTTGGAAGAAAGGTAACTCTATAGTGCATAGTAAATGGATACATCAGCCCTGTGTGTGTGTGTGTATGTGTGTATGTATGTGTGTGTGCATGTGTGTGTGCGTGTGTGTGTGTGTGTGTGTGTCCCTCCAATTTTTAGTATATGTGCTGCTGAAGCGAGCACAGGTGTGTGTCCCTCCAGAGTGCCAGAGAAAACTGAAAGGATAAGGAACTTTAGGTTCCCATATTTCAGCAAATTATTTCCTTGCCCGCCTGCAACTATCAACACTCAGGCATATTCATTTAAGATATACTCTTCGTTGTGATGCAGACACTGATAATTCCTTACCCATTGTTTATTATCCTTTCATTGCTAAGAGAAATCAGATATTGTTGGAAGGAGGAAATTGGCTCAGCTCAAGTAACAAAATACATCTGCTATCCCCTTTTGCAGTTAAGATTACTATTTGACACCATCTTCACCACAGTTTTGTATATACCAAAGTATTTCCTGGGACATTTGGGGAAGCACTTTAAAAGAGAACATAGCTGACCAATGTTGACTATTGGCCACTCATAGTTCTGCTTCTTCCTGCTAGGAATACAGCTGCCACACTCCTCACTGTCAGAGTGTGATTGCATGATTTTCCCTGAGGATGGCAGAGCAGAAAAACAAAAGGAGCTTAGGGTGTCACTGGAATCTTGGAGATGCCTGGCCTTTGGCCAGATTTACCATTATGTCTCAAGATTTACCATTATTTGACATATTCATCCTCAATTTTGTTTAAGTCACTCCTTTCACCAAGAAATATCATTCTTAGTATATACCTTCCTAAGAGATTTATATTTTAGAAAGCACTTTGGAAGAACATAACACATTAGTATCTAAAGAACTTGATTAATGTAATGAAATTCCGACCTTAGAATTTCAGATTACAATAGATGAAACTTAACATGTGTTGCAGTTCCACTAGTTGTCCTTATTAAACATATTTAAATATGTGGAACACCTTATCCTTCAAACATTGACTACTAATGTTTGATTATTAGTCCAGGAATTGATTGATTACTAACCCTGACAGACTATATAATTCCATGAGAGTAGAATCCATTTCAATCTTGTCCAAAATATCCCTAGGACCTATCAAACAAGTGACCACATAGAAGATACTGAAAAAAGTATTTTTAAATGGATGAGTAAATTAATGGAAAAGTGAATAAACCCATATTGTTATCAAACATGAACAACACTGATAAATTTAAATCATTCTCCTTGGAGGTTAAAGAAATTTTGTGTGTGATTTCTGCCTTTGAATAGTTTCAACGAGTAAAACCTGCAGTGGTCATTCTCCAGATACAGACTTTCATTTTCTGAGGTATCTTCCTCCCTTCTCTCTCTTTTCTCTCTTCTTTTTCTCCATCTTAACGTTTCTTTCGTCCATTTTTCTCTCTCCAGTTTATTTTGTTGGTGTCCCTCACCAGCCCATTTGCTTAACACTCCCAGTCTCTATCTTTTCAGTGAGCTCTGTAATCAAGATCTGATTTTTTTGAACCATGGAGATAGTGAGAGTGAATGTCGACATGTATTGACTCTTTACATCAGAAAAATAAACCCAAAGAATTGTTTCCTACTAATAGTTGCCTATCTCCCCCGCCTCCATCTGAACTCTAGTTTTCTTTCCCACAAAAGTGGAACTAGTTTACTGATTAGTTTGTATAATCTAGCCCTCATATGAGTTTAGCGGCATAATCAAAACATCTTTTCATACTAGAATATTACATTTTAAACCCACTTAAAACATAACAACATGCAAAGATATAAAATTACCTTACCACAACCCCTAAAATATTAGATTGCACATCTCACTGATACTGATTTTCAGTATCTTTTTTAAGTACAGGAAAAGTAGATAAAAACTGTGGCCTGTTTACAAAAAAATCCAGAAGAACTGACTAAATTCACTGATCCTAGGTAGATTAATTTGAACTACTCCTCTTTATATCTTTAGCTTGATCTTGAGTTTGATATATATTGACCCCTTCCTTATTGTTTCTGGTCAACCAGATAAAGCACTGAATTAAAATTTTTGTATAATTTTTTATTGCATTTATTAGTGTCTCTTAGATGGAAGTACTATCCAGATAGGGAAATGTAAGACTTTCTATTCTTCAGATTCACTGGAAATCTTTGCTCATATAAACATTTCTGAGATGCAGGTTATAACCTGACCTTCATTTATCCTTGAAACATGCCAACATCCTAACTGAGGAGTTTGTGGTGGAGGAGAGACCACTTGATTTTTTTTAAAAATGTATTTCAAGTGTCAACTTTTGGCTTAACGATATCTTCGGGTCTACTCCCAGGTTACAGAGACATTTCTGTATTTAAATTTAAAAACATGTATGGCATATAGATTTGAGGAGGTTGTTTAAAATTTTATCCATCACATAACTCTCAGAAATTAGCAAAGTGAAAAATATATGATGCATTGGATGGCATCAACTATGCCCTTATCAACTATACCATCAAGGTAACTTTCTCTGAGAGGCCAGGTCCCAGAGAAACTGCCCAAGCTCAGGCCTAAGGATAAAGTGAATTCAAAATACATTAATTGTAGAGGCATTTGATATTTCCCCAAGCTTCTATAAAGGTGTTCAACAGAATTTGATTACCACCCACCTGTTTTGATACTTAATACCTTCTTTCAATTTTCTAAATGCATAGTTTTGTCTTTCCCATAAAGTAAATTAATATTTGAATATTAATACATACAAAAACTATAAAATCAACTTTGATGTTTCTATACACATAAACTACATAAAATAGAGGAATAAAAAATATTACAGTAAACTGAAATGGAAAGAGTTTGGTAGTAGTCAAAAAAGTTCCAGCATCATGTGCTTTTTTGAACATTTTATTATATTGAGATCTATACTTATATTTCTTTAAGTTCAGTTTATAAATAAAATATGGTTTAACACAATTATATCTCAGAACTAGAAAGGAGCTTAGAGATTATTTTTAGCATATCTGTGACAGAAAATTCCCAATTTTGATAGATGGCACTAGAGTTAAAACTAGAATTCAAACCATTTGAAGAATAATTCTCTGCTTTAAAATTTTTTTTAAATCACATTAAGCCAATTACTGTAAATCAAACTCTAGTTTACCACCATAAATGAAAAAGGGAACATTGTTGAAGAAAGATTTATTTTTAAAAGTTTGTTAGGGGCCCCAGGGTGGCTCATCTGTGGCTCAGCCGACTCTTGATTTCAGCTCTGGTCATGATTTCTTGGGATCGAGCCCTGCTTCTGGCTCTGTGCTGACAGCATGGAACCTGCTTCAGATTCTCCCTCTCCCTGTCCCGCTGCCCCTCTCCCATTGATACACATAAGCGCTCTCTCTCTCTCTCTCTCTCTCTCTCAAAATAAATAAATACAGATTTAAAAAGAGGGTTTTAGTAAGTAAAAAACACAATAGGGGCGCCTGGGTGGCTCAGTCAGTTAAGCGTCTGACTTCGGCTCAGGTCATGATCTCATGTTCGTGGGTTCGAGCCCCACATCGGGCTCTGCGCTGACATCTCCGAGCCTGGAGCCTGCTTCAGATTCTGTGTCTCCCTCTCTCTCTGCCCCTCCCCTGTTCATGCTGTCTCTGTCTCTCTCTCTCCCAGAAATAAATAAAACATTAAAAAAAATAAAAAAAAAAAACAATAATATGAGGATGGCTTAAACCTTTATTTTTTTAATTTATTCATGGCAACCATTTAAAAATGGAAATAAAATGACTATTCTAATATTGCTTAAGGTGTTTCCTTTTTATGACCTTTTTATCATTAAAATATACATTTTTACATTTACATACCACTTTGCAATTCATTAAATAAAAATTTGGAAATCTTTCTCACATTGTTATTGTTAAATGAAATTATGGATCTGACAAATAGAAGTGCCGTAAAACCTTGAATTGCAAGTAACTTGCTCGGCGAGTGCTCCACAAGACAAGCAGCGTTTCTAATACATTCTAACTTGAAAAATGAGCCATGTCCAACGATATGAATAGTATGTGACACCCAGTGTCACATGATCGCAACTGAGCCAATGGTTCTTCTCTCTCTCTCTCTATTTCCCTGTGGGTGGGGGTGATCATCTCCCATGTTTATACGCTTGGTCTCAGGTTGAGTGTTTGGCAGAGATCAGTGATTTTTCAGTATAGTGAAAGGTGCCCACAACTGGCTCTAGTATATTTGTTGTCACTTCAAAGCATCTATGGACAGTCCTCTGCTTTTCCATATATAAAGAATAACTTTAGGAATTTTAGAATAAGTTTTGCATCATTCTAGGTGAAGCTACCTGCTAATATAGGCCCTTTTCTCTGTTGCCTTATTGCCAGGTACATTAAATACAGTGTATGACAGGAGTTTATTAATACTGCACTGTAGTCAATATCCATTAGTGATAGTGAAAGTTGTCCTATGCAATAATCCTCTTCTCTCTTGTCTCCTTCATACCAGACATGATTTTAAATGTTAATTTGCAGATTAATTTGCTTATTTTTCTTTACATTTTGTATTTTCTTTGTTTTTTGTATTATATTACAGTATTGTAATCATTTTTATATGAATTTTTTGGGTTGTAGAATGAATCCTCTGAGAATCTATTATTTCTTTGGGGAGATTCACTTTTTTATAAGTGCTTGGCATTACAAGCATGTTTCCAAACGAATTATGCTGGCATACCAAGGTTTCACTGTACTTAAAATTATAGTTGACGTAGTTAGAAATATGCATAATAGATCCTATGTATACATATGTGTATAGTTTTAATTTTTATATTGATTTTAGCTGTTCAAAAGAGACTCCAGAACATTTAACTGACAGGAGCAAACACTTAGAATTTATATATCCTATAAATAATTTATTCTAACTGTTCATAGAAAGATATAAGTGACCTTCTTCTGGCTGAGAACTACACTTCTAGTACCAGTAAATTTAAGAAACTTTTAGTTTGGAAATAAATTAGACTAAATAGAGGAGGAAAGAGAGATGCAGAGCTTAACCGGCAATTCAAGTAACAGCAGGAAATGAACAGAAAAGGGAATCTCTTTACGGAAACTGAAAACTATTATCTATATTTCTGACAACAGAAGCTCCTGGTCTCATATTTATGACTACCCTGATCCTACATTATGCCATTGGCTAATTATAGTAAAAAACACATACATTCATATAAGGGAAATAGATACTGGAATTAAAATAAAAAAACTTAAAGTTAAAAATATAAAAGAAATAAGATTACTTAGGAGACTGACTCTCCCTTAAAACAAGCATGTGAATTTTAAAAATCATTACACTTTTTTTAAAATGCTTTTTTTGGAGGGAAAAACGCAAAATGAAGAACTTTATTTTCTAGATTCATCCACTTCAAAAATATAAACCCCTTCACAAAGAAATGTAATTATTAGGAGAAAGGGGAAATATAAACCTTCAGAAATGTAGCTAACATGCAAGTCGGCTGGAAAGCTAAAATAAAACATTGTTATTACTTAACTATAGAAGCATATCTTTGTTGGAAAATAATTGTAATGTTAACTAATTTCTGAACTGAATTAGGAGAAAACTGCAGGCAGAGCACCTGTTGGCAGATTTTACTGGCTGATTGACACCTCCTGCAATTTCAGAGCAATAAAGCCTTTGCTACCAGATTATTTCTAGAGTAGAATGGTTATTTCCTTAGCGGTACAGTCATCAGTCCAGAGGAGCTCTGCTCATAAGTTTTCAAGCAGGGAGTGTTGTGAACAGCTGAGATTTTGCTGTGGGGTTTGTGTGTGGGGTACGTGTGCACAAACTTGTATATGTGTGTGCTGTAGGTGATGTGAGACTGGAGCTCTTTCATTAATGAGGGTGATAGCTCTGTTATGGAAATCTCCATTGTAGTCATTTTTTTCCCTTAGCATATTGAAATACAAATACTTTATACAATCCCTTTGTCTATTTTCAATTTTTTAAAATTTTTTAACTTTTTTAATGTTTTCTTTTTTTTTTTTAAAGAGATAAAGGCAGAGTGCAAGCAGGGGAGGGACAGAGATATATCTTTTATTAAAACGCTCCTAAAATTTGCAGTCATGATTTAGTTGAAAATAAAATCCCCCCTGCCACTCATTACATTCTCTAAGATTAATAAAATAAAATTCATATTTTGTCACACATTCTCCCAAAATTGATGTGTGTGGAATGTTCCACTTATATATTATAAGCTATATACTTTATAATAATATATTTAATATTAGTTTATATATGATTTTAATATATGCATTATCTCATACTATGTGGTAGATTTAATAATTTTAAGGTAAATAATATTTATAAATTTTTAAGTTATAGAAATCAAGTGTTTAGTGTAATTTTTCTAAATTATAAATGATTATATTAAATTTACATGCCTTATAATTACTTTCAAATTCCAATTATCTTTGGCTGATTTACTCTGAAAATTTACTACTATAAATGAATAATAAAATTGTACGTTATTGATTATTTTCATTTAAAAGAATGAAATTATCTTCTGTGCAATTTTTCTCCTTAAAACAGTATGTTAAATAGCATGGCCAAATGAAGAAATCCAATATTTCTTGCAATTTCTAGAAAATTAGCAAGGCTTAAAAATCTATGTGTAGATTGGTATTACTAATAATATATAAAAATAAGACAATATATATTGACCAAAGCTTTGCAAGAATCATACATAAATGGTTTTGTAATCTTCTTCCCTGTCACCTAAGCCCTAATGCTCTACTGTATATTTGTAATATAACAAGTTATTGTCCTTGGAATAAAGTTCTCATCTCTGATACAGGTATTGGAGTAAATTGTAGTTTATATGAAACCTAGTACTCTCTGTATATACTAAGTGTGTCAGCTAAATCAAATGCCCCCATTAGATACAGTTCATTGGCCTCAGAGAGGTAGACCCTCACAATGTCAGCAAAGGCCTGAGTGGCAAAGCTAAGCAATATCAGAGAAGTCTCACCATTGATAGGAAAGCCTTTTTGCAGCTCCCCAGGTTATGCTTAGTTGCCTGCCTTTGCTATTCCAGCAGGTGGAAACTTTTCAATGCTTACTATTGCTTACTTTTACTTTTAACATTCAGTGTTAATGTCGATATTTATTTCATTTTAGGCTTTCATAGTACTGACCTATGAAATTTTGATACAGAGTATCATGAATAAAAGTTAATAAATATTTCTCACTTCTAAGATGGTACTTCTGCAAGTACATAGTATTTGTTACAGAGTAACTCCAGACCCAGCTTCCCCTATTATCAATATCTTATATTAGTGGGAGACCTCTTTCACAAGTAATAAACTGATATTGACATGTTATTTTTTAACTAAAACCCATACTTTCCGATTTCCTTGGTTGTTAAATAATGTACTTTTTCTATTCCGGGACTCCATTTGTGATACCATTATACACTTACGCATGTCTCCTTAGTCTTCTCTTGGCTGTGAAAGTTTCTCAGACTCAAAAGCCATTCTCTTTTGATGGCTTTGGCAATTTTTCAGGAGTACTGAGATTTAGTAGAATGTTTCTTACTTGGGACATGCCTGATGTCTTTTTTTTTTTTTTTCTCATGAGTAGACTGGTGTATAAGTTTGTGAGAGGAAGACCATACAATGCCATTTTCATAATATCCTTTCAAGAGTACCTGCTATCAACATGACTTCTCTCTAAATTTTTTTATTGAAGTATAGTTGATATACAGTGTTGTATTATTTCAGATGTACAAAATAGCAATTCAACAATTTTACACATTATCAGTGGTCACCATGATAAGTGTAGTTACCATCTGTCACTGTACAAAGTTATTATAGTGTTATTGACTTCTGTCTGTTAATGTTAATCGTGATTATGAGATAACTTTTGTTAGGGTTTTCCATTGTAAAGTGTCTTTCTCTCCACATTGATTTCTTTGGAATGCAGTCACTTAAGGAGTGAAATGTTATGTTTTACCACCTTGTGATTAGGCGTCTTCTGCATGAGACACTTGTCTATTCTCCTGTATTTGTTTATTTAATTACTTATTTATATCAGTATGGGCTCACGCACGTTCGCTTTATATATTGGGTTATAATCCAACACTATTTACTTAGTTACTCAAATTGTTCTATATTTGGCTATTGGGAGCTCCTTTTCTTAATGGCATATCACCATCATTATGTTTATTTTTGAGTGTTTCCTTCCTTTGTGCCACTACAGATCCTCCTGGCTCAGTCTTTATATTTCCTAGCCCAGTATTAAAATCAGACATTTCTCCAAAGATCTCTGATTTCTTATGCTGGAAAATGTAAGTAGAAACCATGATCTAGGTGTTAGAGGTGTATATTGCCTCTGCAGCGTCATTGCTTCTAGAAATTTTCAGAGGACAGAGCAAGAACCTATATGTGTATACTAACATATCCAAATATGTAAATAAATATTCATAAAATGTTATTTATAAATAATTTATGTACATATATTTATCCATCTGGATCTATGTTAAGCTAACCATGAGTTCATACTGAAGTCTTCAACTCTGTTCCATAACCATATAAATCATTATTCTTGATTTTAACGTTCTACTTCAGCAGTACAAAATCTGGCTCCCACCATTCACCATCTATTTACTTCATTTTTAATTTTAATATACAAATAGATAGTGGCTTTTGAATTACTAGTTCACATGTGCATGGTAAATACTTTTCCCCAGAGTACATTTCTTATGTTCAGCTCCCTTTGCTTTTAGTTTTACAGACTCCACTCATTTCCAAAGTTACTTGCTTGGCTCAGCACCTTTGCTCCTCAGCCCTTCCATAAGGCTGTTTCATACATTTGTGTACAGGTTCTTTAATCACAATCTATATTGAATCATTGGATACATTGACCTCCTAAATGACTTTTTAAATTTGTACACATTAGGTTCATTGTTTTCTGTTGTAAAGTTGCTATGGGTTTTAACACATGTCATGTGTCTACCATTACAATATCACACAGAATAGTTTCATTGTCCTAAAACATCCCTGTGCTTTAGTACCTCAACCCATTCCCCGCTCCCCACCACCTGGCAACCACTCCTGTTTATTGTCTCCATGGTTTTGCCTTTGTCAGCATGTAGCCTTTCCAAACTGGCTTCTTTCACTTAGCAGTATGCATTAATGATGCATCCACATCTTTGTATGGCTTTATAGCTCAATTCACTTTTATCATGAAGGAACAACAGTGTATTTTTCCATTTATCTATTGAAGAATATCTTGGTGGTTTCCACTTTTTGGAGATTATGAAGAAAGCTATAGCATTCACATGTATTTGTTGTATAAACATAAATTTTAAAATCAGTTGGATGAATATATGGGCACGTGATTGCTAGATCATATGGTAAGACAGTGTTTTACTTTGTAAGAAACTGCCAAAATGTCTTTAAAAATGTATAACTTTTGTAGTCCCATCAGCAATGAATGAGGATTTCTATTGCCCTGCATCCTCCCTATCAACTGAAATTGTCGTTTCTGAATGTTAGCCATTCTAATAGGTGTATAGTGGTATCTCATTGTTTTAATTTGCTTTTTCCTAATGACAAATGCTATTGAGCAGGTTTTTATATGCTTATCTGCCATCTGTGTATCTTTTTGTTGATGTGTCTATTCAGATCACTTGCTCATTTTTAATTGGATTGGTTTTTTATTGTTGAATTTGAAGACTTCTTTGCATATTTTGAATATAATTCTTTTATTAGATATGTGTTTTGCAAATATATTCTCCCAGTCTGTGGCTTGTCTTTTAATACTCTAAGAGTATCCTGGACAGAATATCCTGAACAGAATGTTTAATTTTGATAAAGTCCAATCTGATTTTTCTGTTTCATGGACCATGTTTTTGGTATCATATCTAAAAACTCGTCACCAAACCCAAGATCACTTCTATTTTTTCTGTAATTTTTTCCTCAAAGTTTTATAGTTTTGCATTTTATATTTATTTATATGACCCATTTTTACTTAATTTTTGTAGAAGATATAAAATCTCTGGGTTCAATTTTTTATTGTTTTAGAGACCTACAATTATTCCATCATCATTTGGTAAAAATATTTTCTTTATTCTATTGAATTGGTTTTGCCCCTTTGTCCTTTTTTTAAATGTTTTTTTAAATTCATTTCTGAGAGAGAGAGAGAGCATGAGCAGGAGAGGGTCAGAGAGAGAGAGGGAGATACAGAATCTGAAGCAGGTTCCAGGCTCTGAGCTGTCAGTACAGAGCCCGATGCGGGGCTCGACCCCACTATCTGAGAGATCATGACCTGAGCTGAAGGCAGACTCTTAACCAATTGAACCACCCAGGCACCTCACCCTTTGTCAAAAATAAGTGGACTTTAGTTGTGCCTCTCTACTGGCTTTTATCCATATTTATGTCATTGGTATATGTTAGTTCTTTTGCTGATACCATACTGTCTTGATTACTTGAACTTAATAGTAAGTCTTGAAATCAGGTGGTATGAACTTTATTCTTATTTAATATTGTGTTAGCTGTTTTAGATGTTTTTCCTTCCATATAAATTTTAGAATCAGTTTGTTGATAGATGTAAAATAGCTTGTAGGGGTTTTGATCAAATCTATTGGTCAAGCTGGAAGAACTGATATCTTAACAATATCAAGTTTTCTAACCCATAAACACAGAATATCTCTACTTTTATCTGGCTCTTTGATTTTTTTGGTTGGTGTTTTATAATTTTCTAAAGATTCTGTAGATATTTTGTCAAATTTATATCCAGGTACTTCAGTTTTTTGGCGCTCTTATATATGTTATTTATTTCCAATTCTAGTTTTTTAGTGCTGGTATATAGTAAAGCAAATGACTTTTCTATATTTTTTGACTTTTCTATATTAACTTATATCCTACAAACATGTTATACTTTCTTATTGATTAACGAGTTCTTTTGTAGATTTTTAAGGGTGACGTCAATAAATAATGAGAGTATTATTTTTTCCTTCCCAATTTGCATAGCATTTATTTTCTTATCTTCCTGCAGTAAGAAAGGACTTCTGATATAATATTGAACAAGAGTGGTGAAAGAGGGCACCATTGCCTTGTTCCCAATCATGGAGAAAGAAAAAATGTGAGTCTCTTAATATATGTATTGTTAGCTAGAGTTTTTCTGTTTTTTGTTTTGTTTTGTTTTGTTTTGTTTTGCAAATGTCCTTTAGCAAGTTGAAAAAATATCCTTCAACTTTTAGTGTGGTAAATTTTTATAATAAATGTTAGGTTTTATTAAATGCTTTATTTCTATCAGTTGTTCTGATTGCAATTTCGTTTGTTTATTCTTTGCCCTGTTGGCAAAATTGTACTGCATTGTTTGGTTTCTGAATAATGAATGAGACTAGCATACCTGGATTAAATCCTAGTTGATAATTAGTATGGTATAAAATTCCTTTTACAAATTTTTGGGTTGCTTTGATAGTACTGTGTTTAGTATTTTTGTGTCTGTATTTATTTTGGTCTATAGTTTCCCCTTTTTGTAATATATTTATCTGATTTTGGTCATAGGATAATCCTAACCTCATAGAGAGTTAGGAAGTGTTTCCTCTGCTTCTAATTCTAGAAAAGACTATAGGGAATTGGTATCATTTCTTTTTAAGAGTTTAGTAGAATTCACAAGTGAAACCATTTGGGCTTGATGCTTTTGTTCCCCCTAAGTTACCAATTATTAATTCAATTTTTAAAAATAGATATAGCCTTCTTAAATAGCTATGTAGCTATTTAAATAGCTTAATAGTTTAAGCTTAAATAGATCCTCCTCAGAGAGCATCTGTGTCTTGCAAACTCTTTCATCTGTAATCTACTTCTGTTATAATGGAATCTTATTGGTTTGTGGCAAAGTATAGACAAGAGACAGTATTCTATACTCTTATGATTAAATCTCAGTTTTAGTGGGCTTGCGTTTCTGGGATATGACCACCACAAGTGTTTCCTTTGGTGATACAAAAAAGCAAGAAGAATGCATTTCCAGAACTTTTAATTCTTAAATTAAATGGGGGAAAAACATCAAACAATTACTAATGATAACTAAATTTATATTTCAAGGGTCTGATGAACTGATGTAAAAGTGGCATCATTTAAAACTTTGTGAAGTTTCTTATCTTCTAATGGGGTCAATAATTAACAGTTATTATTTCACTTGGCATAAAAATATATGAAATTAAGAAGTCATCTTACAATATAAACAAAAAGTCTTTCTCTACCCAGTGATATAAAAATATACTTTTTGCAGAAGAACAGTTAAATAGTTTTTATTAAACCAAAATGTAATGAACTAAAAAGACCTTTGATTTGGCAGCACCTAAATTATAATACACTTAGTGTTGGAGACCTCTTCAAGTAAAATTATTATTTTTTTAATTTTAATGTTTATTTTTAATAGGGAGAGACAGAACGTGAGCAGGTGGGTGGGGCGGGGGGATTGGGCAGAGAGAGAGAGACACAGAATCAAAGCAGGCTCCAGGCTCTCTGAGGTGTCAACACAGAGCCCATTGCCGGGCTCAAACTCGTGAATGGTGAGATCATGACATGAGCAGAAGTCAGGCACTTAACCGACTAAGCCACCCAGAGGACCCAGGCACCCCTGTCAGTAAAATTAGAGGAATAGAGATAGAATACATTACTTGCACAAATATTTTAGATAGAATGTTTAAATATTTTTATTTGAAGTAAATTAGACTTTATTAAAGTCCTCCATTTATCTAAAATTGCTATGAGCTTATCAGACATCTTAGCTCCTAGATAAACAATATTTTTTTCAATTAACAATGTTGTGATCTACAGAGAAGTGCTAATTGAAGATGTACACTTTTCATTACCCGTTAAATGAAACTTTGAAGAAGATAGTAGACACAATTTGGTGAGAGGAGGGGAAAGACCATAAGAATCCATTTATCAGAAAAAAAAAGCTGTATTTTTCAGAAACTTTTTTCTAAAACTGACACAGTATTAGAAACAGCTTAGATGAAGAAACTGATTGAAGTATGTGAATATACTAAATTATTTTTGGTCTAGATTATCTTTTTAAGTTTTGTTTAAATTCCAGTTCGTTTACAGTGTAATATTAGTTTCAGGTGTACAATATAGTGATTGAACACTTCCACACGCCACCAGGACTCATCACAAGTACACTCCTTAATCTCTATCACCTCCAGTAACCATCAGTTTGTTCTGGGGGTACTTGACTGGCTCAGTAGGAAGTGCATGCAACTCCCAATATTTTATGCACATCATCTCAGGATTAAGACACTTTTCCTTATAAGCATTGTAGGTTATCAAATACAGAAATTACTACTTTCCTTCCTTTGAATTTATCTATGTCAACTGGGACTGCAACAGTGAACACAGATTCAGGTCTTTGTAGCAAAAATAAAAATAGAACACAAAGCCCTCTATCCTTAGCATAATTAATGCTTATTTCACAATCTGAGCTCTATTCCAGGTATAAAATATGATCCTGTTGTGAGAATAACTCGCACTTCAGCTGTTTGAAGTTTCCTATGTAAACAAAGTAGTTAACTAGACTCTGAAACTCCTTTGTGTGAAAGGTTAATACTTTGTATCTTTGTAAAAAACTATCTTCCACACTAAAAAGATAAACATCAGTACAGGGATGGTCATTCACCACCAAATGACAAAGAATTTCTAGCCCATCTCTGTACTCATCCACCAAAAGAGGAAGAGACACAAAGTTTTTAGAGAGGATATTTTCTCCTGCTGCACTCTGCTTACTTGTGAGGCAGACATGCAAACATCCAAACTTTTGGGTGCCTCTTAAGTATTAAAGTAGAAGAATTATTGGCAGAGAGGCCAAAGGCATCAGGTATGTAAAAAACTGAAGTGCACCATCCATTTGAAATGCAGTGAGTAATGTGCAGCCTGCTGATGGTGATGGATGATGATAGCCCCTTAGTCGGCACTAGCCACTTGGCTGAAAGGCAAATCGGGAATGCAAGGCAAACTCAGAGCTAGGCAGGCCATCAAAATAAATAAGTAAAGAGAAAGGACACTAAAACGCAGTGGGTTGTTAGGATGAAGGGTTGTAATAAATGATGATGTCAGTGATAAATTGAGGTTGCTTATGCCATGGTTAGAATTTCAGGGAGGGAAACAGATTGGAAAACTCAGCACTAAAGTATTAGAATCCAGTTTTCAGAGGGCTAAGGTTCAGAACTGAAACTTCTATGAGAAATGCAAAGCTAACATTTTGGTAATACCAGAGGATATAGATTAATATCTGTTTTCAGTTATTCTTCAGATACCAATGGAGGTTGATGATCAAAAGAAAGGTCTGTATCAGAAAATCAGGATAAACTGTAGTCAAAGTTCATTAGTCAGAATGAGATTTCATAAGCCTTCCCTGGAGAAGTTTAATGGCTTATATATTGCTGGGGTGAAACTTCTATGACGCCTACTCACTCTGATCTCAGTGTTTCATACATGTTGTTAAGAGACCCTGGAAGGTATTTGGTTCTATCCATTCATCAAGTTGGTCATCTACTTGCTAAACTCTGCCTCTGTGTTCCCACCTGTGTGTCGAGCTTTGTATTAGTTGCTAGTGAAAAAAATTATCTCTGCCTTCAAAAAAAACTTTCTATCCTGTGTCGTACATTAGATAGAAAAGATTTTATGGTAATTTCAACAACTGATTTTAGAATGCTTGAAACAGAATGAAATCAATATGTATCTTTAAAAAATTGTGATCTTTCTAATATAGTAGTTTTTGTGCTGAGGCTGCCCTCCTGAATAAGTGGGTACCTGGAGGCCGGTGATCTGGATGGAGGCACGGAATTGAAGGCAATGGGTCTCGCATTAGGGCAGGATTTCAAAAGTCTTCAGTTTGCCTGTTGTCAAGAAAAACCCAAGGATGATGTCATACAAATCAAGAGCCTAGCAAATAGTCTAAGGAAAAGTCACAGCTGAGGAGAAAAAAAAATAGAAATAAAGCAATAAGGAAGAAATCTGAGACACTGAAACAGAACAAATTGAATTTTGGGCATAGGGTGGGAGGCAGCACTAGGATGCAGCATTAGAGACTTGTCATGTGCCTGTGGCCTCACCAATAGATGCAGAGACAACTCTGAGCTGCACCAAATGGGTTCAGTTGAGGACGTATCTTTTTTTTTTTTTAAGTATATTTATTTATTTTGAGAGAGAGAGCAAGCACGTGAGTATGTGTGCATGCAGGGGAGAGACAGAGCGAAAGGGAGTGACAGAATCATAGGCAGGATCCACGCTCAGCACAGAGCCCGACGTGGGGCTTAGTCTCTCAAACCATCAGTTCATGACCTGAGCCAAAATCAAAAGCCAGATGCTTAACTGACTGAGCCACAGGTGCCCAGAAGAGAAAGTATCTCATCTATATAATAGAGGAATCCTTGAGACAAGATTTAAATGTCTATTTATAAGTTTCTTAAATAAGCAAAGCCTAAACTTAAAAAACTTTAATGGTGATAAATTTTTTCTCCTTCAGTAAATTTAACAGAAGTAAAATCTAACAAATATTCATTTCTGCTTATATTTTTATCTTGATTTAATTTTATGGTGCTTTTTCCTAATTTTTCAGATGACCCAAAAATCACATAGAAGTAGTTATGCTTAGTATTTATCCAACATATTCTTTGTACAGCCTTGCTCCTCCTTTCATCTGTATGCTTAATTTGTTTTTTTTTTTTTAATTTTTTAAAAGTTTGTTTAGAGAGATAAAGTGAGCATGTACATGCAGGCACAGGGGAAGGGGCAGAAAGAGGGAGAGAGCGAGAATCCCAGGCAGGCTTTGTGCTGTCTACTTAGAGCCTAACACTGGGCTCTGTCCCACAAACTGCGAGATCATGACCTGAGCCAAAAACCAAGAATCAGATGCTTAACCAACTGAGCTACCCAGGTGCTCCTGTATGCTCAATTTGGACCAATACAGAAGCCAACCCTATTGCAGATTAAATCCCGCCCCCCCATCTTTTGAATATATGCAGCCTGGAAGTTTCCTACTGTTTAAGGATCTAGTGTCCCTGAGGCAAGCCCTGGTGGTATGTGTGCATTATGCTTTAGGCTTCTTCTAGACTCCACTATGTTCATGAAATGTTTTACTCTTTAAAACTACCATTTCTTGCTGGAAATGAAACTGTGACTTCAATCTTAGATTATGTGGCTGGCTTCACAGAAGTGATTCTGAGGTGAAGGTTGGGAGAGCAGCTTTGCTCCCCACCAAAAACCTCAATCAACTTTGGCCCCCAAAATTACTTCACACAGTGTTTCCAGTACAAAAAAATCTTAACTAAAAAGTCTTCTAATGTCCCCATCCAATCAAATGCTTACATTTTAGCTAATTCATTTCAGCTGCTCAGTAGAAATTGATTGTTATTTCATATTCTGCAAATATAATTTTGCATGTAATTTTGTTGCTTGATACCTGTTTTTGGTATGCTGCCCTGTCCCACCCAATAATTTCTCTGAGCTCTCTTGCTCCTAAAACTAGTTCAATTAAACCCAAATTCTGTTTCCCTTGCAACCTTAGAGCTCACTGATGGTGATTATTACCGAGGGAGAATCTTCTACAGCTTAGTGCTCTCCCCAAACTCTGTTCTCTCTGGCTTCTTTTCTATCTCCATTGACTTTAATGCCTTTTTAACCCCCTTGGGGCTCAGAACTGAGCTTCTCCTATTCTACCACCATCTACCTAAAAAATGTGAAACACAATCTCAATAAAGTGATTTTTTTGAGGTATTTTTTATTTTTCTCTAATACATTATTCATGTATACGTGCTATTTTGAATTGTGTTGATTAAAAAAATCATTTCTGGGGTGTCTGGGTGGCTCAGTTGGTTGAGCATCCAACTTCAGCTCATGTCATGATCTCACGGTTTGTGAGTTTGAGCCCAGGTTGGGCTCGGTGCTGACTGCCAGCTCAGAGCCTGGAGCCTGTTTTGGATTCTGTGTCTCCCTCTCTCTCAGACCCTCCCCTGCTCACGCTGTCTCTTTCTCTCTCTCAAAAATAAAGACATTAAAAAATTTTTTTAAATAAATAAAAATAATCATTTCTAAATTGAGGGTCCACCAAAGAAAATAAATGCTTCTGTCAAGCACAGGTTAAGTATTTTACCCTTTTGAAAATGATTTTTAAAGGATTTTATAAAGACAATATTTTGTAGAGTTGCAAAACAACAACAACGACAATTTAGCAAATAAAAATATGAAAGCAGAAAGCATCTTCTTTCAAAACATTCGTTCCTGACCTGCATGTGCATGTAGTCCTCGGTTAACTCTCTGCCAGTGTTTTTGCCTCCTCCTAGTTTACTGAGCTACTTGAAAAGAAAGTCTTTGAAACACAAAGGGCTTTTTCATTTTTCACCAGTGATTACCTACCCTGATTCATTTGCCCCTGAGAAAACACAGAAAGTCATGGACTCTGACTTCCTTGGTATTACTGTTTAGATGACAGTTATTGGCTACACTGTAAAATTTAACAAAAGAGTACCAGATCCCATTCTATTACCTATCTCCCAGTTTATGGCTCTACTTCTTTTCGTTTCATACTTCCCAAACTTAAACTGAACATTAGAAATGTAATTATGTTTTGGGCTTACAAAATGAAAATTAGACAATAGAGCAAAACATTTTCTCTCATGGGGACATGAGAGAAAAATCACCTGGGCGATGGGAATTAATAGTCTCTGATGTATACGATATGCCTGCCAGTTTGTAATCTATGTCACCTGATCCTCAAAATAGTCCCACTAAGGAAGTATTATTTATTTCACTTACAGAGGAGAGAATAAAAGGTCTGGAAACATTAAGTAATTTTGCTCCAAATACGTAAGTGGTTAAGAGGCAAAACTTGAACCCCAGTACAGGTGTTTCCAAAGATACTTCTCCACTATGTACTTATCCCTGAGAATGCTGTGCTCAGTCTTGCCCTAGGTATACACCTCATTTTCTGCATACCCCCCCCACTCTTTAAGCATGCTAATAATTATTTAAATACAGTGCAAAACTTGTGTCTTCAGCAAACTTAACAGAGTCCTCTATATTTTCTCTCACAGAAGTCACCGATAACACTTTTTTCGGTCCTCCTTTTAACCCTAAGTGTTCATCATGTGCATACTATGTATACAATCACACAGTGTCCTACATTGTTATAATTTTTCATGTGGGCTCCTTTTCTCTTCAGTGGGATTGTAAATTCCTACTGTCTAAAGCTAAGTATCAGTCAACCGGCAGATAAGCCCTGAGACCTTTCTGTGATTGAAACATTGTGTAAAGTGAAATAGTGGATAAAACAATTTGAGCAGTAAATAAATGAAAGTCTGAAAAGCCAGTACCTGACTCGATACACAAATACCACAATAATCCTAAATTACACACCGCAACACACTCAGGGTTTATAAAAGGTAAGCCTCTATTCTCACACTTGCTGGTATGTGAATTGACTGTCCTTCAGCTATAGGCTGTAGTTTGGTCCAGATTGACTCCAGGTAGGCTGGGTCAATTCCACAGGTGCCTCACTATAGGGCCCAGGCTGAAGGAGCTCTATGTGGGGAATGGCTTTCCTTAGAAACTTAGCTACCATGTATGACACTCCAAAAGGATTCTCTATTAGCATCCTACTTCCCATAAATTACAAAATAATTTTTAGTCATATTCATGAGATAAGCATGTATTAATCAGTAATAATATTTTATTGATAAACTGGATAATACTCAAATTCAATAAACCTTATATTAAAACTAAAATTTGCATTTACAAAGCAAAACATTTACTCCTTAAAATTTGCTCTTTTCAGTCTTTTTTTTAAACACAAATACAAACTCTACGTGGTGATTTACAATGGCAGGCGTAGAGCATAAGTTCTGTTTCTACATCTTTAAAATCACTGTAAAACTGTCATTAAAAAAAAACCCTCATGGTTAGAAGCAGGGGTATGTAATACTAGACTAGTTGCAGACCCAAACTGCTCCTGTAGTAAGGTTATGAATGATCTTGAGGCATTATAAATTTACTCAAAATGAATTTGCATAGCTTAGCCTGCTGTTCTGGTTGCTGACTCTAGCAGGAATTATCTGGAAATGTGGCTCAACAAAAGTTTCCCGAGTTGTTTATTTGTTTGTTTGTTTGTTTGAGGGGGTGGGGTGGGGTAGGGGCTGTACTCCATTCTTGATAACCTTCTTTCTGTTTCTGTGTTACACAGACAGAATTCCTAGAGTTCATATGTCAAGCTTCACCACATGATCTCAATTCCATGTCCTCTCTTTATATCATGTCCAATAACATCCTATTGGTCATAACAGGTCATATAGCCAAACCCAGAGTCAAGGGGTAGGAAAGTATACTTTTCCCATGAAGAGTACATGACGTGGTATGAGGAATATAAATTGAGACCAGTATTTCTTTTTCTTTTTGTTTATTGCTTCTGAGAGAGAGGAGAGAGACAGCACCAGAGCGAGAGAGAGAGAGAGAGAGAGAGAGAGAGTGTGTGTGTGTGTGTGTGTGTAGGGGAAGAGCAGAGTGAGAGAAAGCCAGGGAATCCCAAGCAGACTTTGTGCTGTTAGCACAGAGTCTTATGTGGGACTCAATCTCATAAAGTATGAGATCATGACCTGAGCCAAAATCAAAAGTCTAACACTCAACCTGAGCAGATATCAGGAGTCTGCCACTCAACCAACTAGCCATTCAGATTCCCCAGACATCAGTATTTCAAACCACTTTAGTAAATAATAAAAATAAGTCATCTATTTTATGAGTGAAGAATATTTAACTTACAGAAAAAAAAATCTTAGTTCAGGAAAAGATTTATAATTATGTGTAACTGGCATCTTTGAATAAATTCTAAGCATACATCCCACGAGAGTGGTGTGTATACACTATAAGATTTACAAAGTCACATACTTAGTATATAAAATGAATTCTACTTCTTTCTGTGAATCTCTTTTCCTCAGCCATATTTCTAGGAGTAGACCTTGCCATAGTAAAATTATAAAAGAGTAAATATCTAGTAAGCTATTAACTAGCTCTAGTATTTATAGCAGTGCTAATTAATTCCTATTAAAAGAATTATAAAGACCATTGATAAAGGTCCTTTTCTTTCTTTTTTAATATTTATTTATGTATTTTTGAGAGGCAGAGACACAGCATTAGCAGGGGAGAGGCAGGGAGAGAGAGGGAGACACAGAATCCAAGGCGGGTTCCAGGCTCTGAGCTGTTAGCACGAACAGCTGTTAGGTCTCACGAATAGTGAGATTATGACCTGAGCCTATATCAAATGCTTAACAAGCTGAGCCACCCAGATGCCCCAAGGCCCTTTTCAATTATTTGTTTTGAATAACAAAGTAATTGGAAACTAAATGCAAAGGGTTATGGTTTCTTTAACAAATAGAAAAATAAAGCAAAAGTTAGTATTCATTTGGAAATGATAAGTCAGCTCCTTTTCCAGTTGTTGAAGTCTTTACAAGTATTATTTGTAGAAAATTATAAAACGAAGAATTTGTAGGGATACCTGGGTGGCTCAGTTGATTAACCACCCAACTCTTAATTTCTGCTCAGATCCTGATTTGTGGGTTCAAGTCCCGCATCAGGCTCTGCGCTGACAGCACAGAGCTTTCTTTGGATTTTCTGTCTCCCTGTTTTTCCACACCCCCCACACTCTCTCTCTAAATATAAATACACCTTAATAAAAACAAAGAATTTGTGTTGTTAATGGATGTCTCGTACTTGTAAAAATTCACGTATTCATAAACGCTCAATTTTTAATTGTGATTGTGGCCATAGCCTAAATAATTGAAATATACAAATATCCTCAAATCAAATCCCTTATTATCATGGCTGTAGCCATTTCCATTCTTTTTCAGTGAGTTCCCTGCCTGGCTTACCCAAAATTGCCATATCAGGATCACCTCCTTGTCTCTCGGCTTTTACATTAAATTTGGGGAATGTTCAGTTAGTTTACAACTGGTTGAGGCTCCCATTGAAAATTCTCCCTTCACCAGTGGTATTTCCAAACAGTGTTTGTTCTGTTCTATTTTGTTTTCCAGTGATGCTTCTATAGAGTGTCCCGTCTTTATATGACACTAACTTGTCTCTGCTGCTAAGTTTTTGACATTTCTTGGTCTCTTTCTGACTTGTGTTAATGGTTGCTGAATGGCTCTTCTGTCTCTGAATTTTTGGATGGTGGTGTGGTTTGGCAATCAGTGTCTGTTTTGAGTCAAAACTGAAAAAGGTCATCTTCATTGAATTCATGAAGTCTAAGAAACACCCCCCCAGGTCAGCCCACACATGGTTGAATTAGCTCTTAGTTTTTACACCTGTTTTGTAGACTTAATAAGCAATCCAGCTTCAAGTCCTAAACCAGCAGCCCTTACTAAACTTAACACTGGTAACTTTGTACATTCAGAGTTCCACTTTCCTTTGATGTTTTCTCAAAGATTTTCAAAAATTCTTTAGAATGTCAGTGGAATTTTCTAGGAAAAGATATGATGTGTGCATTATAGCTTTAAATATAATCCTAGTTATATTAAACTAAACTAAATAGTGTATTGCTACTTAAGCATGTAGCTTTAGTATTTTCTTATAGTATTGTAAATGTGGCAAAATATTGTAACTAAAGACAATTCCTCTGTGCTTATCACACAGTGACCATTCCAGCCTTATTTGGCTTTGTTTTTCTCTCACTCATAATTGTGTACCTCTGTTAGAGCAGCAAAGAAAAAGTGAGTACTGTTTACTCTTCAGAATATGGGAAGTGCCTTAGGAGTGTCCTGTGTACTCTGGGACCTATAATTGCAATGTAGAAAATTGGTTTAGTTAGATTCATTGTAACACTGTGAATCAAACTAATTGCTGTTTTCAGTGTAGGCTCTACAATGCTAATAAGACAAGCAAAATAACTATTTGTTCATTCAACATGTGTTCACTGACCAGTGACAATTTTGGAGCCAAAGAAAGGATCAGAGGACAAGGACAGAATTTAATAGAGTAGAGTTTTGTTAAATGATGAGAATTTCAAGAAAACCCAAATTCAGAATGATCATTATAGCAAAGGTCCTTTGTGTAAACTGGTGAGAGAAATACATACAATGTGTAGATATCTAAAGAATTTGGACAATTAAGAGTCCTGACCCCCACACAGTTGAAAATCTCCTTATAATTCTGACTCTCCTAAAACGTAACTACTCATAGAGCCTACCATTGACTGGAACCCTTACTGATAACATAAACTATTATCTCAAATTTTGTATGCGACATGTATTACATACTGTATTTTTATAATAGAGTGAAGTAGAGAAAAGAAAGTTTTATTCAGAAAATCATAAGGAAAATATATTGACAACATTATGCTATATTTATCAAAAAGCTGCTAGAAGTGGACATACAGACTTCAAACCCATATACTTCCATAGTGTTTTTGTATGTAAAGTGGTCCTCTAAACATTTTACATATATTCAACATTCAATCCTCACAATAATTTTGAGATAGATAATACCATTATTCCTATTTTTTTAGATTAAAAATCTGAGAGGTAGAGAGATAAAGTAATTTGCCCACAATTATCCAACTAACTCTTGCTCAGTCTGGGATTTGAATCCAGTTTGGTTCCAAAGTCTGCTCTTAACCAATAAGATGGAAATAAATTTCTTTGCTATTTCATATGAAGAGAAATGAATCCTGGCAACTAAAAGTCTTGCAAAGGATTTATATTATCAGATTTTATCTCATGAGAGTAACTTGGCCTGCAGAAAAGCGGTCACTGGAACAATTAAACTTAAATATCTTCAGAACAAAGTGCCTTTTCATGGGAATGGAAGACAGGATACACAATAGTGAGAAACATAATAGGTTGTCTTTCTACTTCTATATTTACACTCCTCCTGAGATGATTCACTGATAACCCTGAAGAATGTGACAGTCACTTAAAGCAATATATAATTATGTAACTGATTCATTTGTCACTGCTAAAAGTACAACAATATAATGGAGAGTGCAATGGATTTGAAATAAAAAGACATTCAGTTTTTAAGTTCTATGATCTGCTATTTCTGATTCTCTTATATGAAAAGTGAGTATGACACTTCAATTGGGATGTGGGATTGGTAAGCCACCAACTGATTAGCCTTCTATCTCTCTCACTCTCTCTTTTTTTTAATGTTTACTTATTTTTGAGAGAGAGAGAGAAAGAAAGAGCATGTGAGTGAGCTGGGAAGGGGCAGAGAAAGAGGGAGACAGAAGATCAGAAGTGGGCTTGGTGCTGACAACAGGGAGCCAGATTAGGGGCTGGAACTCATAATCTACCAGATCATGGTAAGTTGAACACTCAACCTACTGAGCTAGCCAGGCACTCTGAGCTCCTCTTAATGCATGCCAAATGCAGATTGTATTGCCTGACATCAAAAGATCTTAGAAGAAACCATGCAGCAGATAGGCATTTCAGGTGCCAGAAAGGTCAAAGGCCATGAATATGAAGTTCCCTTTCTTCTCTTACCAATAAGAAGAGAAACTTTTCCTTTGGATAGGAGCCAATGAAAGCCAGTTAGAGGGGAAAACACCTTTTCACATCACTGGTAAGAGTGTTCAAGTTCCCATTTTACTGACTAAGGTGAGAATATGAGTAAAAGGATAAGTAGATTTTGGGATTTTCTTTTAGGATTTTCTTTAAGGATTCTCTGATTTTGTCTTTCTATGCCCCTGGGCTTAATTTCTGAGCTGGTGGTTGCTTTTCCTTAGAAAGTAGACGGTAGTTGTAAGAATAGCACTCTTTCCTCCTTGTCAAGGATTCTTCCTTTATGTCAGTTACTTCTCCTTCATATCTTCTTGAGGAAAAACTGGTGGAAGGCTCATCTTTTGCTGAAGAAGACAAAGTGCAACAGTAATAACAATGAGAACACCAACAACAAACCAGTAATTAACTCCAGGGCCACACTGCACCTCAGGTCCCAAAGGTAGTCTGTTTTCCCTTTAATATCAAATATAACTTACCAAAGTTTCACAACTGGTGACACAAAGGATTATATGGACAGAGTTCAAGAGAGTGTGCCTATGGTCAGACACTTATCCATTGGCTTCCTTTGGCAAGGGTCAGGGGTCAAGTGGAAAACCACTTGTTCTTTGGAGCACCTGTACCACACTGCCCTTCCTCCCAACACTCACAGTGTTGCAGTCTCCGAATGCATCTAGACCATCAGGACTAATGCAATCATGCTCTTCTTAGGTATGTTGACCACCAGGAGGCCCCCGGGCCTGGACCCTGGGGCCTCCTGGTGTAAGGCCACAAGTCTAAACGTCTAAACCAAACTGACTCCATGACAGGCTTTGTTTCCCCTCAAAACTAGAAGGCCTGAGTTTCAGCTTCCCCGAGAAACTATTGCCCAAGGCAGGAATAACCACCCTTGCAACACCCAATCAGGAAAGGCCAGCGACCACCCTCCACATTATTAAGGGAGAGGCCTGGAGATAGAAACTATAGATAGGACCCTGTTACCTAATGTTAAAGTTAACCTGTTAGTCACAGAACAAGACCCTAGGCTCGCTCTGTGGTTGGTTGAATTTAAAGATACTCTAAATGTTGTAATTGGATTCCGCCAAAAGTAACGAATACTCTAGACAATGTGTATGGTCAAACCCGCTGTCAGTGATGTTGTATAATTATGATTGGATCACTGTTCCCATGTCACAACTCCTGTAACTCCCCCGTCTCAAACCCCATAAAAACCCTACTCTGCCCTTGTTGGGGGCTCTCAGCACAGATCCATTGCGCTGGTGAGGTCTAGGAGCCCGAGCTTAAGCCCGTAATAAAGCCCTTTGCCTTTGTATGCGTGACTCGGTCTCACTGGTGGTTTCTGGTCAGTGAGGATACTGCGATCTGGGTATAACACTGGGTCCTTACTCCTTCTGAGCACTCTGCTACTCAGACACACCCTGTGTCAGCAATGGGAATGCAAATGAAGACACACCTTCCCATTTTTTAAAATTCTATTTATTTTTGAAATTTACATCCAAGTCAGTTACCATATAGTGCAACAATGATTTCAGGAATAGATTCCTTAATGCCCCTTACCCATTTGGCCCACCCCCTCTCCCACAACCCCTCCAGTAACCCTCTGTTTGTTCTCCATGTTTAAGAGTCTCTTATGTTTTTGTCCCCCTGCCTGTTTCTATATTATTTTTGCTTCCCTTCCCTTATGTTCATCTGTTTTATATCTTAAAGTGCTCATATGAGTGAAGTCATATATTTGTCTTTCTCTAATTTTGCTTATCATGATACCCTCTAATTCCCTCCATGTGGTTGCAAATGGCAAGATTTCATTCTTTTTGATTGCCAAGTGGTACTCCGCAGCATACATATACCACATCTTCTTTATCCATTCATCCATCAATGGACATTTGGGCTCTTTCCATACTTAGGCTACTGTTGATATAAACATTGGGGTACATGTGCCCCTTCGAAACAGCACACCTGTTTCCCCTGGATAAATACCTAGTAGTGCAATGGCTGGGTCATAGGATAGTTCTATTTTTAACATTTTGAGGAACCTACATACTGTTTTCCAGAGTGGCTGCACCAGTTTGCGTTCCCACCAGCAGTGTAAAAGAGATCCTCTTTCTCTGCATCCTCACCAACATCTGTTGTTGCCTGAGTTGTTAATGTTAGCCATTCTGACTGGTGTGAGGTGGTATCTCATTGTGGTTTTGATCTGTATTTCCCTGATGATGAGTGATGTTCAGCATTTTTTCATGTGTTGGTTGGCCATTTGGTCTTCTTTGGAGAAGTGTCTGTTCATGTCTTTAGTCCATTTCTTCACCGGATTTTTTTGTTTTTGGGGTGTTGAGTTTGATAAGCTCTCTGTAGATTTTGGATTCTAACCTTTAACTAATATGGCGTTTGCAAACGTCTTCTCCCATTCTGTCCGTTGGCTTTTAGTTTTGCTGATTGTTTCCTTTGCTGTGCAGAAGCTTTTTATTTTGATGAGGTACCAATAGTTCATTTTTGCTTTGGTTTCCCTTGCCTCCAGGGACATGTTGAGTAAGCAGTTGCTGCAGCCAAGGTCAAAGAAGTTCTTGCCTCCTTTCTCTTTGAGGATTTTGATGGCTTCCTGTCTTACATTTAGGCCTTTCATCCACTTTGAGTTTATTTTTGTGTATGGTGTAAGAAAGTGGTCCAGGTTCATTTTGCTACATGTTGCTGTCCAGTTTTCCCAGCACCATTTGCTGAAGAGATTGTCTTTATTCCACTGGTTATTCTTTCCTGCTTTGTCAAATATTAGTTTGCCATACACTTGTGGGTCTATTTCTGGGTTCTCTATTCTGTTCTATTGATCTGAGTGTCTGTTTTTGTACCAGTACCATACTGTCTTGATGCTTACAGCTTTGTGATACATCTTGAAGTCTGGGATTGTGATGCCCCCAGCTTTGGTTCTCTTTTTCAGGATTGCTTTGGCTATTGGGTATTTTGTGATTCCATACAAATTTTAGGATTATTTGTTCTAGCTCTATGAAGAATTCTGGTGTTATTTTGATAGGCATTGATTTAATATGTAGATTGCCTTGGATAGTATTGACATTTTAACCATATTTGTTCTTTGTATCCTGATCCATGAATACAGCAAAGTGTCAGGATGTAAAATCAATGCACAGAAATCAGGTGAATTCCTATACAACAACAATGAAGCAGCAGAAAGAGAAATCAAGGAGTCGATCTCATTTACAATTGTACCCATTTTCTAAAGCACTTCCAAGTTGCCCTCTGGAAAACATTGTCAGCAAACACTTCTCTATTCTCAACCCTTTTGAGGTTCCCCTGCCTGTCTTTTAAAGTTTATTTACTTTTATGAGAGATAGAGAGCAAGTAGGGAAAGGGCAGAGAGAGAGAGAGAGAGGGAGAGAGAATCCCAAGCAGGTTATGTGCTGTCCGCACAGAGCCCAACGTGAGGCTTGAATTCTCGAACTGTGAGATCATGAACTCTCAACCCCTGAAACCAAGAGTCAGATGCTTAATTAACTGAGCCCCCCAGGTGCCCCCTTACACTTTTTTCTTTAACTTAAATCTGTTTATTTTCTACTGCTTTTGCAGTTCTTTCAAGAGAGGGTTATTTTCTTTCCCTATCTTTCAAAAACACTGGGCCTAAACTTGGAGTATGATACTCTCTTGCTTTCCCATGCTGCATTTTGATTAATCTCTGCTTCTTCACTATTAAAGCATTTATTCTGAATATCATACCGTCAAACTCTACTGCCCATCACCTCTCCTTGCTGCAGGCATCTTTTAACACTCGTAGAACTCTCCCTTATTCCATGACGATTTTAGCATTTGGATCACTGTCACTGCTCTAATACTGCCAATGACCCAGTTTTAATCATTTTTAAAAAATATTTTTTATTTATTTTTGAGAGAGAGATAGAGACAGCATGAGCAGGGGAGGATCAGAGAGAGGGAGACACAGGATCTGAAACAGCCTCCAGGCTCTGAGCTAGCTGTCAGCACAGAGCCCGATGCGGGGCTCGAACCCAGGAACCATGACATCATGACCTGAGCCGAAGTCGGACGCTCAACTGACTGAGCCACCCAGGCGCCCCTTAATCATTTTTAATATTTATATGGCCGATCTATCCAGTAGCCTGTCCTCTCAACTTGGTGACCAGGTCCTCTCCTACAAAGATTTTGTCCCTGTCCTTTCTCACTTGCTCACAAAAAAATGGAAATATATTGTCTTATGCATCCCAATGTGTTTTAGGAAGTTGAATACCGTCTTGCTCACAGTTGAATCATGAATGTCCTGGCAGAACTGCCAAAAAGGAGACATTCAGTTCTTATGTACTGAATGAATAAGTAGTTAAAAGACATCAGCAAATATTTATTGATTAAGCCAATGCTGTCAATCTCACCAGGATGCCAATCAGTCTGAAATAGTTTTCCAGAGTATACAATCTATACACTTAACCTTAATTGGGAGAAATCTTGGAATAAGAGTTTAGGATGACACCCCTGTACCATATTGAAGTGGAGGCAGTGAAAGGAGCATCCTCTCATCATACTGCCTTCTCAGAAAGGGTAGGGATAGGTCTTCCTGAAACAGTAAAATCAAATAAACATGTAAGTAGATAATTATGCTGGCACTGTAGGAATCGTGCTTTCTGGAGGCTTTCTTCCTTTATCATCCACTTCACTTTTAAATTTTTTGTTTGAGCATCTTCTTCCTACATGATGATAAAACCATGAGTTTCTGATAACAACCATCTTCAATTAAAGCAGGGACCCCTCAAATTAAATGTATTCACTCACATTCCTCTATGCCCCCCTTTTGCTAATTATTTATGAATTTTCCCATTTTCAGTAAAATCTTCTGGTATTTTAACACTGCACCACAAAGACAGGGACTGTATCGTTCTCCATCAAGTGGAAGGATTCTTTTTCATTGTTATTTCTGGTCCTAAATTTGTCTCAATTGGAGATCCATTGCTAGCAAGTTTCTGACTGCTGAAGCTGCTCTGGTGCTTACAAAGCCTGGTACCATCACCATGTGGGCCTCCTACCACCCCATTCTTGCATTTCCAAAAATCTGAATGTCCCAACCATTGAGGTACTTGTGTTTCTTTAATGACAGCAGAAATATTTTTGGTACTGTTTTTCTTTAGTAGGTTGTTTCATTTTTCTATGTTGTTTCCTCTTTGGGGCAAGTTTAGGCAAGTTAAAAAAAATTAAGCTGCTTTGGGTGGATGTTAGCTCCTTACCTGTTATGATGTCGTCTTGGGCTCCCACTATTTAAAATTTCAGAGAGCTAGCATTTTTTTCTTTCTCTTTTTGCTTTTTGGGCAAGATATTTTATCTTCCAACATCTGGTTTTGATACTGTCTTATAGGGTGCCTTAAAGGGGGTGCTATAGAGCCAATTTATTTTTTTCTTTTTTCTTTTTGTCTAAAGACAAACATTTGTCATTCTAGCTCACCCAGTGTTGGGTACAGTCACCCAGAATGTAACATTCGATGAGCCCAATACCTCCATTTCCTCCAACTTCAGCCAGATATGGTTTTCCTGTCTAAAACCTTGCAATGGGTCTCATTTTGAGAATTCCCTTTTAATATAGTTTCACAATATTGCATGGCACGGACATCTTTACTTCATAGACACTTTACCTGTAACTATTTCATGGTCATATTGAAACTCTTGTGCTAATGCTTGAATTAATCTATGCTCCCCTATACAGTCTTCCTCACTCCATTATCTTCAAACTGAACTATGCTTTGATGAAATATAAGTATTCTAGGCTTTAGGCAGTGGTTCCAAAATATTTCCTACTGACTGCCTGACTGTAATTTTAAGAGGAATGCTCACACAAAAAAATTCATTTTGCTTTGTTTCTGAGACTTCTGTTTTCTGCTTCTCTTAGATATAGTTTAGCTCTTGTTCAACTGCCTGAGCCAGAAACAACTAAAATATTTTCACATTCCCTGATCCCATTTAGAAGAGCAGTGGGCCCATTTCTCTGTTTCCGTTTATCTTCTATGTCTACAGGGTGAGGCCTAACAGTCCTTTAGCATCATCAGCATGAAATCCTGTTATCTTTTTTCATTTTCCATTCTCATTTTTTTCACCATACCCATTTCTTTGTCTGTGAACTGATCCTTGATTATTTATACAAAACCAATTCCTATAACAGAGTGTTATAGGCACAAGCCTCATTAATTCCTTTCTTAGCCTCTGGATTAATGATAATTTCACTGGCTATTTACTCAATTTAAACAACATAATTAGTCCTTTACATAATGATACCCTAGTCCTCTTTACCTATTTATAGATAAAATCAACCAAGTTTTGGAGTCAAACTACAATTTGGGTGGTTGAATTGATAACCTTTATTAAAATGTATAATAAATTCAAGATTCATTGAAATAGAAATCTATTGATGAATAAATTTATGTATACAGCTTTCTTTAAATTTTAGATTACTCGAGAAAAGCTTTATTCAGCCCAATATTCATGAAAGACCAACACTGAGTTTAGCTGATTTGGTTTAGGCAATCTTGAAGGTTCTAATTTCAAATTCACCTTTTCAGTAGAGTAAATATACTGATCATATAGTATGTATCTTATTATTAAAAACAATTTTACCCATTTCAAGAAATTTAGGCTGGGATCGGCATTTTGTGAAAGGCTATTAATAATAGGAGTTAATAAATTTTTAAATTCTGCTTAATTACTCTTACTATGAATGATAATTTCAACTTTTGTTTGTGGAAAAATACAGTACATTTGTACATATTTAGGTAAAAATGCACAGAAATAATGCTGAATGTGTACATCATATAATTATATCATTTATACATATATGAGACTAAGCTGATAGAGGAACATGTTGAAATATGTAAAATACTGTAAAGTTCATGGTCACTTAATTATCAATTATAGCAACCTACTTCTGCACCAGATACTGCACTTTGGAGAAAATGAAGTCTGTCAAGTATATTACTCTCTCTATATATTTTCCCTCATTTTGCAAGTAAGAAAGTTGAATTCCTAGTAGCTGAAATTGTGTTCTTAGTAAGAGGCAGAGCTTGAATTTGAACCCAGCTCTGTCTGATTGCACAGGATAGGCTCTGTGAGGTAATTTTGGATTCACTGCAGAAGGTGACAATGTCCTAAAGTCTAAGGTTTATTGAATATAAAAAAAACATACTCCCTTATTAATCATCATTACATTTTAAGAAATCAGCCTAAATTGTACCTTTAATTTCTGTGTGTGTGTGTGTGTGTGTATCATATGTATATAAGTGGATCTTTGAAGGCTTAAAGCTTTTTCTTACCCACGATTTTGAACATATCCCTGAGTAAGAATAATCTTCTGTGGATTTTTCCTGTATAAATCTATTTCAACTTTAATAAGTATAAGATTTATTCCATCTACAACTTTTATTTTAAATTTCGATACACTATCCTTTTATTTTCTGATTATGGTAATTAATCTTTTTTCCATTCTTAATTTATTTTTTTCTGTATGCAACATACTTGTTTCTACCATATTCCTGTGTTCAACACAGTTTTTTTGTATTTCTTACTATAAGATTTTCTAATTTCATGAGAAAAACTGACCAAAACAAATATTATTACTCTCCCTATCCCAATATCTTCAAGGAAAAATGTAACTTTATTATTCATGTTTTTATAGATGGGGTTTTTTGCTCCAGAAGGGTGAGCTCACCTTAATTACAGTGAATGATATGTTATATAATTTTTTTTTCAGCAAAGAGTATCAGCAAAAGGTTCTAAGTATGAATTATTAGGAGGCAACAATCACAATCCACTAAGGGAGATTTGAAATATAATTTTAAAATTTTTATTTAAAAAATTTTTTTTATTTATTTCAGAGAGAGAGAGAGAGAGAGAGACAGCGTAAGCAGGGTAAGGTCAGGGAGAGAGGGAGATACAGAATCTGAAACAGGCTCCAGGCTCTGAGCCAGCTGTCAGCACAGAGCCCTACATGGGGCTTGAACTCACGAACTGTGAGATCATGACCTGAGCCAAAGTCAGATGCTTAACTGACTGAGCCACCCAGGAGCCCCTTAACTTTTTAAAAAATACTCAAATAATTAGCTTTTGCTCTCTCCAAATGATGAAGACTTATCATCAAATAGTGGTTGGGACTCTGAGTGAAGTGATGCTCTTAGGAATACCAAACTCATTTCAAAGACTCCAGTTTTGGTGAAAATCAGTTATATAGCAAGATCATTTTTTCCCAGTTAAGTTCTGTCCAAGGCAATAAAAATGTGATGTATTAGAGCTGTTATGAGTATGCTTGATAAACATTTAAAAGCTAGCTTTAATTTGATGATCTGAGACTAAGAGGTACTTTATTTATTAAACAGCTATGGATGAGGTGATATCCTTAGGACAGATTTGTGGGAGATTTTCTCTATCACTTTAAGATCACCCAGCAGCTGGGACACAGAGGTTTGCTGTAAGGATAAGAGCAGAATATCATTAGAGAAGCCACAGTAACATTACTGAATACATGAGTTGTCTGGCTTGTCTTTTAGGGAGCACTGCCATGCACTGGGTTCCAGGATCTCAAGTGTTCTATTTTTCAGCAGATGCTCTCCTGAATCAGATTCGTGCCAAGTTTTGCATAATGTCTTGTGTTCTTTAACAGTACAACAGTATAAAATATTTAATAGGAAGTTATCACTATGGCCAATATGAAAGACTAAACAGACTTGTCAATCTCTTTTGTCAAGAAGAAAGCCTATTCAGAGAAAATAAAAAGAATAGTATTAGACTTCCAGATTTGGATTCAGATCAAAACATTATATTCTTTGTTTTCTATATCATGCTTTTTTTTATTATTCTTAAACAGAATGAAACTATAAGAAACTCCATGAATTTTTATGATGATAAAACATTTTATTCTTTTGAAAAGTGTAAAACCATATGAAAAAATTAACAAAATGATTGCTTGAAATCAGGAACTTGGTGATGAAGTGGGGGTTTTTAGAAAAGGTCTTTTGGAACCTTAACTTAAAACATAATATTTAAAAATTAAAGAAAAAGCTTTGGAATTCAATAAAATAAAAAAAATCACTTGAAAATTTTTTGAATTTATATGACTGTAAAAATCATATTAACAGATGTTAAACATTTCAGCAGAGAAAAACGTAAGTTACATATATATATGTGTAGCTTAGATCTTAACTTCATATATGCACGCACACACACACACACACACACAAACACACACACACACACACACAAACACACACACACATATATATGGAAGGTACAGGTATATACCTGTGACATGTACCTTCCATATATATACAATACATATATACATATATTCACACATGTATGTATATATGTATGTATATGTGTGTGTATATATATATTCTCTCTTGGCATACCATGTCTGCACATGGCAATGACAAACTGCAGTGGAAAGCAACTGGTCATTGGGACAATGACTTGTCAGGACACTTGGAGTTGTTTGTTCCTCTCTAACCGGAAATAAATTAGTATGATCTCCTACTCTGTCTAGGAAAACCATCTAATTCTTTGAGGCTGTTACTACAGTCAGCACTGTGGTGGTCATCCTGTCCTACTACATTCTGGTCTAGTGTGAGAGAAGGTGCAAGAGGTAGCCTGAATTACATTAACTGAATTATTTTTGTTATAACTCCACCACATCTCATCCAACACCTGCTAGTGTCTGTCCCTCCTTATAAAGCAGCATCTCAAGCTGCAAGTGCTACTGCCTATACCATGAAAAATGTGACATCTTCTTCTGCTTTTCTTTCAAGCTCAACTCTACTCCATCCCTCTAGTTTTGTATATTAAGGGTTATTTGGTTTCGAAGTATTTTAAGCCTTAGTGACTCTCTCCTTTGTGAGAATGGAATACAGCCTTTGTGTGTGCCTCCAGGTTTTTTTGTTTTTTTTTCTTAAATCAATTATCCTCATCCAGAAAATGTATCTTATGGAAAATAATTCCAAGGGGCGCCTAGGTGGCTCAGTGGGTTAAGCGCCCAACTTCAGATCAGGTACTGATCTTATGGTTTCTGGGTTCAAAACCGCTGCTGGGTTCTGTGCTGACAGCTCAGAGCCAGTTGCCTGCTTCGGATTCTGCGTCTCCCTCTCGCACTGCCCCTCCCCCACCCAAGGATAAATTTTTTTTTTTTAATTTTTTATTTATTTCTAGGAGAGAGAGAGAGACAGCGTGAGCAGGGGAGGGTCAGAAAGACAGGGAGTCACAGACTGAAACAGGCTCCAGGCTCCGAGCTGGCAGTCAGCACAGAGCCCGACGCGGGGCTCGAACCCACGAACCGCGAGATCATGACCTAAGTGAAAGTCGGATGCTTAACCGACTAAGCCACCCAGGCACCCCAGGATAAATTTTAAAAGTAATAATTAAAAAAAGAAATTAACTCCAGGTGGAGCCTAGTTGATTCATGAATCCTGCATTTTGCCCTACTGAAAATGAGAATGCGAGAGAGGTACTTGTTTGAAAATAGACATCATACATGTTGGATCAAGAATCGAAGAGAGTTAAATCAAAAGAAAGTAAAACTATATTGAAAAGTTACCTCAGAAGATTGCATGAAGGAATTAGAGAGCTGGGCTTAGGGAACAGATAAGCGACAGTTTCAGAGGGGAGAGATCTTCAGATGTTTGCAGAGATATTCTCTCTCCTTTTTTTGCTATGGATAGACCAAGGCCATTTGTCCACCAAGGATAAATGGTTAAACAGTTCTTAATGGTTAGAGCAGCCCCAAAATACGATGGTTTCATCTTAGATAGACAGAAAGATACAGATCTTATTGGTTTTATTCGAACAGGATTTAGATGGCAGAAGTTTACAGCAGAAGGAAAAACTGCGTTGGGTGGGAGTTCTTTGATTCTGATTCAGAAGCACTTATCCTGTAAGTTCCTCAGGGACAAGGTCACATCTGTTTTATGTTTGAAACTATTTCTAGCCTTAAATTGTAAATAAATCTTTAGAGAGGTGGATCTTAAACTATCTATCACCTTTTGTTTGCCCACAGTGACTGTTGCAGTATTCTGAATATATTAGAGACTCAATAAATATTTTATGGACTAATTGGCACATGAAATTTTGAAACGCATGGTCTTAAAAACATAGCCAATAAGACTTCACAGCATACTCAACCTGTCTCAGCAGATGTTTGGACTTGAAGTGATATGATCTGTCTAATCTGGCACCTTGGCATAGAGAAGCGTTTTCTACTCCAGGTGGCAATGCCTTGAAATAATCACAAATGACTGTTTCCCGGCAACCAAGAGGCTAGCCTCCTCTTGCACAGTAATTTCCTAAGTTCTTCCTAACAACAATTAAAAAAAAAAAATCAATGGAGATTAGCCCTAATTGTTGAGCTTATCATTTCTATGTCCTACCCCTACTGAATGTATCATTAATTAAGAACCTATGGAAGGAAATGTATTTCGATAAAACCATTGTCAAACAAATATATAGCATACAAATATATATGAATGTATCTTATGGTAGTTGTGAATAACAGCAGAATCTCCTTCCCAAGTAGATAAAGGAAACATAGATCCAATATCAGATTCATATTTTAAGATATGCACATTACTATCACAAAAGTTTTTAATTATATTTTTATTACTGGAAAATAAATAAATTGGTTTTCTATCATTTCAGTCTGTAAAATTTCAGTCTTTTTTTAAGTTTATTTATTTATTTTGAGAGAAAGAGAGGGACAGAAAGGGGGGAGGGGCAGAGAAAGTGGGAGAGAGGGAGCCAACTAGGCTCCATGCTGTCAGAGCCTGACACAAGGCTAGATCTCTTGAACTCTGAGATCATGACCTGAGGTGAAAGCAAGAGTCAGGTGCTTAGCTGCCTGAGCCACCCAGGTACCCCTAAAATTTCAGTATTTACAAAAGTATATACATGTAAAGATATGATAGATTCCTACTCTAATAGTTTTTTGCTCTGTGTAGTCAAGTTATAGAATTCCTGTCTGTAAGCCAGTGAAACTGATCACTTGATGATTTTTTCATATGAAGGCATCACTCAGGATAGAAAATGGTTCACTTGACTGCAATAGCTAAGTGACAGCATGGGAAGGAGAGACAAGGACTCAGTGAGAATGTAGTAGTCAAAGTGTACAAGCTCTGGAGACAAACCAAGTGTATAACTCAGGTGCTACCACTGATTACATGTATGATTTGGGCCAAATTATTTGACAGTTCTGTAGTTTCTTTTCCTCATCTACAAATGATGATGAATTGGTGATAACCTCTACATTCTAATGTTTCTATTAAAAATAATATGTATACATTGCTTAGAATGGGGAGTTGGTACAGAATGTTTTAGGTTAGCCTTTCTGTTTCAACTTATATACACAATTTACATTTGCATACCTATTGATAAATTTATAAATTTAAAGTTGCTTCAACCAAAAGTTACAGCTCAAAGAAATATGTTAGATTTCTGTAATTTGAGTTGCAGACCCAGTCACCACTTTCTTCCCTATGTCCCATTTAATAGTTACTAAATAACTGTTAATTAAAATGTATATGTCTACTATTTGTGCAATGTATTATTTTATATTGTTGATAAGAATAACAACAATAATAACAGAATCTATCAAACTGAGCTGAGAAAACATAAATGAACTAAGTGTGGCTCATTGACAATATGGAGTATTAAGCTAAAGTTTTTACACATTCTTAAATATAGACAGCTCTCTAGAAAATAACTTTAAAAACAGCATAATGAAAATCAGATGCATAGCTTCAAAAATAGAGGCAGCAAATATTTTGCTTTTGATTTGTGCAGCTAATGGTGAATCAATGAAGGTGAAAATAAAAAGAGACTTTATAACCTGAGGGAATAATTGTTTTCTGCATTTGTATGGAAAGATACTTGGTGCCAAAGTCAATCAGCCCACTCCACTACCCTCTGATGCTTCCCATCATACAGCTCTGAGATTAGACCATGCCTCAAGTGAGTTTCGTTCTTCCAGTTACTGTGGTAAATCTGCTGAAAACTTCTGAAATTAACACCCCCTACTAACAATGCACATTTTTTTCTGCTTGCTGAAAACGAAAGACCAAATTGGGCAAAGAGCAAAACATTGTGAGAGAGCTGTGTAGAACTAAATGGAGCTTTTCTTCCTAGAGGAATTTGAATATTGGAGGACATTTTACCAAAAAATATATATATGACTGTATATATATATATATTTGCATTGTTGAACAGTCTTTGTCACTTATTCTGTGTAGTTTTATATGCCTTTGAGTATTCTAGCAGTATTAGGTGAAGAGTTTGAAAGGTGTGCAAGTGTGGGTCATTTAGATGTCAGTTAGAAATTAAGCTAGTCAAGCTGATGGCTTTCAGTTTCACTATTGTATGTTTCATACGTCAGAAAGACTGTATATTTCTCTTATCTAGTAATCAGGTTAAATATATTTAGAGCATATTGTTCATTCC
The DNA here is from genome assembly GCF_003009895.1 of Hyaena hyaena. Lineage (NCBI taxonomy): Eukaryota > Metazoa > Chordata > Mammalia > Carnivora > Hyaenidae > Hyaena > Hyaena hyaena. The sequence continues at coordinate 459,081 of NW_024081460.1, read as the reverse complement.
TTTTATGGTATTACACCAGTATTTTTATGACTGATGAAAGGTCAAAGAGTGAATATGCTAATTTTCAAGTTGTTTTATAATGGAGGAAAAAGGAGGAAGAAGAGAATAATAAACACTTAAAACTAAAGAAATCTCTATATACTCTGATGTTGGGGAAGTTAGAATTGTACCTTGTGAAAATGATTGACTTTATTTCTAAATATTGAGAGTACATACTGAATATAAAGGTGAAATAAATTTAACAAATATTTTTTTTAACTTCTTAAATGTTTATTATTTATTTTTGAGAGAGAGAGAGAGATAAAGCATGAGTAGGGGAGGGGCAGAGAAAGAGGGAGACACAGAATCTGAAGCAGGCTCCAGGCTCTGAGCTGTCAGTGCAGAACCCGATGCGGGGCTCCAACCCGCAAATTGTGAGATCATGACCTGAGCCAAAGTTGGATGTTTAACTGACTGAGCCACCCAGGTACCCCAAATGTAACAAAAATTAATTGATCCTGTCATACATACATTACATATTGGAAGTTACTGGACTTCCAATTAATGCTGTATATTGTAGAAAATATCAGTTGTATAGCACCTACAACTGATCTTGAAATATTGTCATCAAAGACAAACACAATAAGACAAAATAACAAGGGATACATGCTATTGCACGGTTTTCAAAATGTGTATTCTTGGTCATGATGTAAAAGAAACAGGAAGAATAATTTTACCTGGGGGTTGGAGGAACCAGAGGGCATTTCATTGAAGAGATAGAATTTGAAATAGATCTTATAAGATGAGTAGAATTTAGCAATGCTAATGGTGGAGAGTAATATTTCATACAGAGAAATATGTGATTAATAATAAAAAGAAAGCTTGGCTTGTGTTTGTGTATCTCTGTAAAGTCTGTAAAAATAAGGTATATATAGAACATAGGAATAGGAGAGAAACCATATTTTTAAAAAGTTGAGGTCAAAATTATGAAAGACTCTTGATTTTGTTGAGAAGTAAGTGTTTTATTTTTTCTAGGCATGGGGACCACTAAAGATTTTGAATGAGGGTGATAAGAAAAGAGATCTGTCTAGGAAGAATAGATCTGTGGTTATTGCAGTGATTATACCATGAGATAATATTTTATTATCAATCAAGTCTATTAATTTTCTTATATCAAAATGATACTACTTTACTCCAGAAAGGTGTATTTAAATTATTTTACTTAACATTGAAACATACGTAGACTTACTAGCTTTTTTGTTTATTTTGTTTCTTGATATTAATCAGCCAAATATACCAATGTACACCACATGAACTTAATAATAAAATATTCACACTCCTCTATCAAAGGTGGGTCTGTTCAACCTCTTTAAATCTGAGGAGTCTTTGTAACTTTTTTGATGATCAGTAGTATGTGGCAGAAATAATGTTGAAGCTAGGTCATGAAAGACATCACAGCTTCTGCTTCTCTCTCTCTCCCTCTCTCTCTCTCTCTCTCTCTCTCTCCACATCCCCCCCATTCTCTCTTAAAGTTGAAGGGGGAGTGTGTGTATTTATGTGTGTAACATTTTTTACTGAGAGTATGCATCATAAGAATTCCTACATCTTCTTATACAATAAGCCATTATCATTGGGGAACTACGTTCTTTATGTCTTGTAATGTTTTACAGCATTTTTTTTTTTGGAGAAATTTGTGTAACTATTCCAGCATTCTTTCTATTATAATTTATATTTTCCTTACTCTTTCATTCTCACTGCTGTTTCTTGGCATTTTTATTTCATTTCTTATAAGCAGCATCAAGCTAGATTTGATATTTTATCCGGTGTAACATTTTCTTTGGAGTACACACATCATTTCTACTTATGATTACTGTTTGCATACTTGGATTAATTTTAAGACCTTGTTTGGTTATGTTTATCCTACTCTTTCTGCTCTCTTTTGTTCTTCTTTTGAATAGAAATTTATTTTCCATTTTATTTCTTCCCCTCCACTAAATACTTTCTCATATGTACTGCTTTGATCATTTCCTCTTCAGCACCACTAAACTTCCATCTGGGATAGTTTTTTTTTTTTTCCATCATAGCATTTTCCTAGAGAGGATTTATTAGTTACAAAATCTGCTTTGTTTTTCTGAAAGTTTTCTTATATTACTCTAATTCTTGACCTAGTTTCTCAATGTGTGTAATTTATAGAACACATTATATTTTTGTCAATAATCTGAGGATGTCTCCCCCCTGTCTTCAGGTTTCTATTGTTGCTATTGAGAAGTTACTGGGAAGTGAGGTACTGAATAATGGATGGTCGTTTCAAAATGATCTACTTTTTATCTTTGGTGAATTCAAAATATCTTGATGTCTTTGGTATATATGACTTCACTCTTTAAGTCTTAAGGTCAAGATTTATTTTTACTCTTATTCAGCAAAACTGTTATTCTAACAGAAATGTAACTGCTTTGAGAACACATCAATTCTATGGTGAACTATTAATTTTTAACATGTTGCTGACATTCTGTGATGAGAACCCAATCTCTCTTCCTAATACTTCTTTCCTTTAACTGCTTCTAGACAAAAGTGATCCAAAATCCTTTGCCACAAGTGTGTATGGAGTGCATACGTGACACTATTTCTTAATTTAAAATAACATTTCAAACGAGAGATATATTCCTTTCTCGTAAAAATGCAGATTCATTAAAAAGTAAGGCCTTTTACCTTTCTGCCCGTTTCTCTCTGTCCTTTTTTTCTTCCTCTTTGTACCTAAACTTGCAGCATTAGGTTTTAATGTGTTTACAAGAGTGAGATTGAAAGCCTATGGTAGAATAGAAAGATATTCTGATGGACATTGTAACAACTCGGGACTACCTACAACCAGTCTTTTTATGAGATACATAAAATTGCATAATTTAAAAATATTCTACTAGAACTTTTGTAATTTGGGGTCAAAAGCTTCTAATTCTGCATATGTATAATATTTTAGAATTCATGTGAGTTATTTTATGTGATAGATCAAGATGAATGGCTTTAAGTGTCTCTTTTAAGATCTTTCCCCAAATAATGGGAAATCTTTTGTAATTTTTTTATATTTAGAATATTTTACATTTATAAATGTTTTGAGGTTAGAGTCTCACCTTTTATTTTACAAAATATATTTTTTACCTCTTTGTGGTGAAAAGTATTATACGTTTCCATTAATGAGATATATTTTAGAATCAAAGTCCAGTTCCCAGAAATATTAGTTGTCAACACTATAGTTTTTTTTAAAAATGCATGAATTTCAACAACCCTCACAAAGAGCTCTGATAAAATAAATAGTAACTGCTACCTGTACAGTGCCAAAGAAACTCTTTTGTATAAGCTGTCTTATTTGATACTCCTTGCAAAACTTTGGTCTGTTACTCTTGCCATCACTGTTTTTATAAACACAATGTTAGTAAGATTTAGGTGGTTTCTTGAAGTTTATAAAACTAGTACATAATAGCTACAAACCTTGTAACTTCAAAACTGATGCCATTACCTGAACACTTTGACACTATCCTGCTAAAAACTGTGAAAGCAAATTTGTTCTTGCATTTGATAGTCATGATTACTTTGGGAACCCAAAGAATATCTTGGAATACTCTTATTTGAGACTACACTTGAAACAAAGCTGCAATTGCATGGACAGACTTTGTTAAAATTTGAAGAATAAATGTCCAATGGTATGTCCTATTGAAGAGCTTAATGGTTTAATATTTTGGAAACATCTTTCCAAATGCAAAAATCCATAACTTAACCATGTGTTATGTCTTTAATGAAAAGAAACTATAAAAAAAATACTAACATATGTAAAATATTTTTTAAAGTAGTCAATACCTCCTCTATCAGACATACATATTCATCTAATAACTAACAAATATTTATTGAGTATATGTTTTATGCTAATAGCTGGAAGTGCCGCAACAATAGATAACCAACCCGCAATCATTTTGTGGGTTAGAAGGACATAAAGGTAATGAAGTAAATAACATTTCAAATAGCAATAAGGATATTAATGGATAATGTTTTTGTCTAAAGTTGTATTTAAATGAACATTTTTGGCATCTTGCATTAATTTCACCATTACTGGTGAATACTCACCATTCCATAGGGAGGTGGAGTATATCCCTGATTTTTACTTTTTTTAGGAAGTAATCTACCACATGGTATACATACTTGTGTTTTATTCTCTATAGTTCAAGTATTACATGTAACATTGCAGTATTACTTGTGATTGGGTGAATATTAGGAATTGAATTGTATCCCTTCAAAAAAGATATACAAAAATCTTCACCTCAGTACCTCAAAAGGTGACCGTACTTGGAAATGGGGTCTTTACAGAGAAAATCAAGTTAAAATGAGGTCATTAGGGTGGGCCCGACTCCAGGATGACTGACATCCTATAAAAGGAACAATTGGGATATAGAGGCAGACATGCATGGGGGAAGACAATGTGAAGGCACAATGTGAAGAAGAATACTAAAAGAGGATAAAAGAATGGACATATCCACAAACTAGGGAGTACCTGGGCTATAGCATCCAGGAGACAAGCATGAATCAGATTATTTCCTAGAGATTTCAGAGGGAACCTGACCCTGCTGACACAGTGATTTCAGACATCTGGCCTCCAGAATTGTGGGACAGCAAATTTCTGTTGTTCAAAGCCACCCAGTGTGATACCTTGTTACGGTAGCCCTAGAAAACTACTAGAATTAAGTGAAGTGATCGATTGTGGGATTCTACAACAAGTGCATTTACTTTCAAATAAAAGGCACACTTTATAATATACTGGAAAGGAAAAAAAAAAAGCCCCACATATAGTGTATGACAAATGGGAAATTATTCCATCAAGGGTTTCAAAGGTTTACCTTTATGTATGTTTGGTGACGAGAAATTTATTGGGACTGAAAAACTACAGAGTGCTCCTAAAGTCAATTTATTTATTTTAATGTCTAGACCTATTTCAGAGTCATCAAGATACTCCTACAACTAAGACTGAACAAACAGTAAAGTGTGAGGAGGATAAATTCCAGCCTTTGTTTTTTTTGTACCTTTATAGATAAGATTTAGAAGATGTTGTTAGGACCTTAATATTTTTCTAGGAAATTCTTAGTAGTAGGGAGTTTGTATACTAATTTGGGGATACTATGTATTGCATTTTATGGTTAAATTATCTTTGTGATTATGTTTAAAATTCAGTTACAACTTTGAGACAAATGAGGCCAATCTAAAAATAAGTAACATTCAGTCTTAATAAATATAACAAATGTTCCTGGTGTATATTTTTAAATATATATATTTTTTACTAAAGATAAATAAGTTTATATACACTATTTTCCCATATCTTTGTGTGTGTGTTAGGGAGTAACAAAGTATTTTTGTTTTACACTGATTTTTTAAAATTTGTTTTGAAATCACATGGGGGAGTTGAATACAGAAACATTTTTACCTGAGTGTGAGAAAAGGGATTAAGCAAACTGGGACACTAAAAGTAAAGGTTTTGATGTTCTCTGAACGGTTTCCCTTAAACAGTAGACTTTAAAAATTTCTATATAGAGCTATGTTGAGGTGATAGTCCTCATTGATCTGATTTAATAATGCAAATTTCAAAATTTAATGACAAACTTTATGAGATCTTAGCTAAGCCTATCAGTCTTTGAGTGTTATGAAGTCCTATAATGATTAATAACACTGTGATATCCACTAGATCAAAATATCCAATGGAAAGTAAATTATTTTGGTAATATGACTCATGCTCCCTCCACTATTGATTCTTCTTCCTCAATAAGATATTTTTAGATGAAAGGCAATAAAAATAAGATAAAGAAAACACTAGAAAGACAAAATAAGTATTGGGATTTTCTGTAGTGGTAAAATGATACTGTATTATAAAAAGCTTAGTGATTCTGAACTATGAAAGTAACAATAATACATGTCTAATAAAAAAAAGTTTCCTTTTCTTGAATAGTTATATACTAGAGTTATGCCAGGAACATTGTATAGATTATTCCATCTGATTAAAAAGAAATCTACATTAATATCTCTTTCTGCACTTTCCCTCTGTAAAATGTAGAAAGAAAAGTTACCAAAATATTATTAAATATAAATATTAATATCTATATGTATAATAAATCATTTTAAAGCCAAGATTTGAACCCCTTTTATTCTGTTTCTAAAGCTTGTGTTCTTAACATTGGATTATTCTGCCTCTGTACTGTATAAAATCTCAGTAATTTTTATAGCTGGTGTAACTATAATTCTAGTTTGGAATATTTCATGAGCTTTATTTCTCTCTGGTACTAGCTATTCATTTCTTAGCTCATTAGCACCTTAACCTGAAATGTAGAGAGGTAACTAGAACACTATGCAATAGATGAATTTTAAATTTGTAGATGATTTGGTATGAATGAACATGAAAATTAATTGCTAACTTAAGATCTCTGACTTTTATCTGAATTTTTAAGTTATAGGTGCAACTCAAAGTTCTATCTTTTTTCTTTCTTTGATAACCACAGAAAAAATCTAAGTTTGGGGGGTTAGGTATTTCCCAGAAGTATCAGTTATTTGGCTATCAATACTCTCTCTCTCACACACACACTCACCAAATAGCAAACATTATTTTTCCTTTCACATGTTAGTTTGTAATTTGCTATATTTAAATCATAAATGTCAAAAAGTAGTATTTTTATTTAAAATTTTTACAATTAAGTTTTGAATTTATAAATGAATAAGATGTAAGGTTGTTTTTATTTTTAATATCAAACTACAACTTGTTTTTTTAGAACTTTCTAGAACCTTCTTTCTTCTTTTTATATACCCAACATTCTGTAGCATGTAATACTTCCAATATCACTGCTCTAGTTTATATAGATTTATATTACATTCTTTGCATTCATATAAGCAAACACAATAATCACTCCTTTTCTACCTTAGAGATTATGAGCTTTAAATTCATGATTCTCTCAGCATAAGAATGATCAAGACTTTAATTTTACTTTACTTTCTATGCATGGGGTAAATTAAAGCATGTTCATGTTGTGACTAATACATTATTTTCAATTACAAATAGAAATAGGCAAGCATTTGATCAAAGTAAGAAATTTTTATTGTGCTTTGAGCACGATTGCTTCAAATTATTCCCAAATTCAATTTACTTCACTGTTTTTTGTTGTTGTTGTTGTTGTTCTCTTCTAAAAGAGTCTGATAATTGCAAACATGCAGAGAAAGTTTAAAATTCAATTTTGTATTGTTAGATCTATCATTACAATAAAGCAATTCTCAATGTTGAACTGCACCTTAAGACACCATTCTAAGATTTCACCAATAACCAAATTCCATTTCTTTCCTAAAATTACTTGAAATCTACTTTTTCACAAAAGCAAATATTCTGTATTGAGCATGTTAATAACAATGCAAGTCTCTTCACAATATTACACCAAATTAGAAATAATCATACAAGAGCAGACCTAATATAATATAGGATCAATAAATATACATTCATAGTAGATGGTCATTAAAACTTTACTTTTAATAATACTCAATATTCTAAAAAAATACTCCCTGAAATTTTGTAAATATTTTTCCTGCACCAATATAACTATCAACCCTGATAAGAAATACTAGCTTTGAATTCATTAGGACAAAGGAGACGATGAAATATAATTGAGATCTTCTCAGGAGAAAGTCACCAGAGAAATGAGTAAGTTGAGGCTTTGGGGAAGTAAGAAAAGGAAGAGGAAACGAGAGAGATGAGAGAGGAATGAAGAGTACCATAAAAATGCAGGGTCTTCAGTAAACCAAAAGGAGATAATTTTCAATCTATTGTGTTAACATGAATATACTGCTAAGTATTTTCATATGATTTTCAGTAGTTTTACATTGAGGGTAAAATGAACAGGTACAAAAATTCTGGGGATATCAGTATTATATGAGCTGAGGCAATTCTTGATCATTTTCAGTTAAGTTCAGAATAGTGGATTTTATTAGATTTAAGGTCTTTTTTTCTCTTTTACAGAGCCATATTTGTCATTGTGTTTGCTATAACATCTTCAGCAAAAAAACTCTAGCTTATTTTAAGTACATTTTCAAGTAAAAAATTAACATAATTGTAATCAGTGAAATGTACTTAGCAAGTGTTTCCAAGATTAAAATAGTGATCAAGATCATAACTAGTGAGTAGAAAACTTCTCACATTCAGGTGAGCCTAATGCAATTACCTATGGGCATATGAAATTGTAGATTAAATATTGCTTACGTTTTTAAAGTTGTTATTTTATATTCATAATATTTCAAGTAGAATACAAATGAATCTTTTGTGTATTCATAAACTATTTTCATAAAAACTTAGTAGCTGCCAACTACTATAAAGATAACTTGAGGAAAAGTGTGCAACTTGAAATATGATGATATCAATTCTATGGTAGCAACATTAATATATAGACTTTTACTTCCTGTTGGAGATTTTAGTCTCCAGATATACTGTTACTTTGGAGAAAATTGGGTTAATGTAAAACTGTCTTATAATAACGACTTTAAAAAAGAAATACTTTTGTAATAACCCTAATAGAGAAAAGAAATCTGAATCCCACAGTTTTAAGGAATGTGTCAATCAAACTGGATTAATTTCAATAAAAGGTCATGAAGCTAAATAAAATTATATATCATGTAAACTACTATTTTCCATGTGAAAACTCCTTACTCTACTGGTGATGTCTGCAATCAACTTCTAATAATAAGTCTTTTTTTCCAGCAAAATCATAGTTTTTATTAATTCTTTTGTTTACATCCTGGCTAGTTACCATATAGTGCAACAATGATTTCAAGAGTAGAGGACTTAATACCCCTTACCTATTTAGCCCACTCCCCTCCCACAACCTCTCCAGTAACCCTCTGTTTGTTCTCCATATTTAAGAGTTTCTTATGTTTTTGTCCCCCTCCCTGTTTTTATATTGTTTTTGCTTCCCTTCCCTTATGTTCATCTATTTTGTATCTTAAAGTCCTTATATGAGTGAAGTCATATGATATGTCTTTCTCTGACTAATTTTGCTTAGCATAATACCCTCTAGTTCCATCCATGTAGTTGCAAATGGTAAGATTTCAGTTTTTTTAATATTGGTAATTTTTCTTGTGGAAACATCAGTTTTAACTGTCTCTGATAAATCTACTCAGAAGTAGTGAGACACTAAATCTCAGACTTCTGAAAGAGTTTGAGATATGGCCATTAATCATTATCAGCTAACAGATGTATTAAAGTCTCTCATTCTTCTAAAGCTCTTCTGTCAATTTGGACCCAGTCCAGGGTGGGCCCTTTTCACATAGTGTGGAACAAAACAGGCGTACACAGAGACTCATTTCAATTTAGTCTGTCTCACTGCAGTGACTTGAAAAATGTATTCAATAAATTGTATTCACAGATTTATGACCACTGGATATTTCTGTTTTTGTCTAGAACTGAAACCGGATATTCTGCCAACCATTTTTTCTGTGATGCTTTCAGTCCTATTTCTAAAGCAATATTTAAGACATGCGTTCACAGGAAAAAAAAAAAAAAAAGATTACCAACTGTATTCGTGCCCTTTCATACACTTTTGTTCAAAATGTCCTGACTGCCATCTGCATTATAACTTTAGGAAATGTGACTAAAGGTGGAATGAATGAAGAACTCAGTTTAAAAGAGATAAAAGTAACTCAAGAGTTGTATTTCAATGCTTCTTTATTTTATAGTCATATAATTGATAGTATTTTATTCTCTGTGATCTTCAGACCTACCTTTACTTTTCTCAACTTCTCTAGAAAAGAAAAAAAGTATTATCTTCTTTTTGTGGGTAAAGAGTTTTATAGCTTGTATCAAAATATTTACATTTCTCTTTACCCAACACAAACCATAGCTAAATCTTTCCTTGCATTTTCTTTGCACTTCCTCAGATGCAGTATTTGAGAGCTATATTCTAATATCATTGAAATCTTTTAGTATCAATGTAGTAGGTAGCAAGTTATTTAACACCTAGGGAAATTATCTTTTTATTCTTTCAGAGATTTTTAACAATGTATACATACATTTAAAAACAATGTATAGTCTTTCTCTGATCTTTGATTCAAATGATAGCATGCTTTATTCTTTATCCCATTTATTTATAATATACACTTTGAAAATTTTCCGTATGGTTACATAAAGTGCTATTTCATTGTTTTCTTGTAGCAAAAAGCACATAACCCAAAATTTACCATCTTAGCCATTTTTAAGTGTACAGTAGAGTGAGCTATATGTGCCTTGTGCAACAGATCTCTATAACTTTTTCACCTTTTTTTTTTAACATACAGCGTAAAATGGATTTCAGGAGTAAAATTTAGTGATTCATCATTTACCTATAATTGCCAGTGCTCATAACAAGTGCCCTCCTTAATACCCATCACTAATTTAGCTCATCTTCCACCCATCTCCCCTCCAGCAACCCTCAGTTTGTTTCCTCTTTAGTTAATTTTCTTATGATTTTCCTCCCTCTGTTTTTCCCTCTTCCTCTGTGTTCACCTGTTTTGTTTTTAAAATTCCACATATGGGTGAAATCATATGGTATTTGTTTTGCTCTGATGGACTCGTTTTGCTCAGCATAATACACTCTAGCTCTATCCACATTGTTAAAAATGGCAAGATTTCATTCTTTTTGATGGCTGAGTGTGTATATGTATACATAGCACTTCTTTGTCCATTAATCAGTTGATAGACCTTTGGGCTCTTTCTATAATTTGGCTATTATTGATAGCACTGCTATAAACATTGGGGTGCATGTAGCCCTTCAAATCAGTATTTTTGTATCCGTTGGGTAAATACCTAGCAGTCCAATTGCTGGATCCTATGGTATTTCTAATTTTAACTTTTTGAGGAAACTCCATACTGTTTTCCAATGTGGCTGCACAGATTTGTATTCCCACCAACAGTGTAAGAGGATTCTTCTCTCTCCACATCCTTGCCAATAACTGTTGTTCCTGTTTTGTTAATTTTAGCCGTTCTGACAGCCATGAGGTGATATCTTCATGTAATTTTGATTTGTATTTCCCTAATGATGAGTCATGTTGAGCATCTTTTCATGTCTATTGGCCATCGGGTTGTCTTCCTTGGAAAAATGTCTATTCATGTCTTTCCAATTTTAAACTGGATTATTTGCTGTTTAGGCGTTGAGGTTGATAAATTCTTTATAGATTTTGGATACTAGCTCTTTATCTGTTATGCCCTTTGAAAATATCTTCTCTCACTCTGTACGTGGCCTTTTGATTTTGTTGATTGTTCCTTTGCTGTGCAGAAACTTTTTATCTTGATGAAGTCCTAATAGTTCACTTTTGCTTTTGTTTCCCTTGCCTCTAGAGATACGTCTAGTAAGAAGTTGCTATGGCTAATTCAAAGAGGTTGCTGCCTGTGTTCTCTTCTAGGATTTTGATGGTTTCCTGCCTCAGATTTAGGTCTTTCATCCATTTGGAATTTATTTTTCTGTATGGTGTAAGAAAGTGATCCCGTTTCATTCTTCTGCGTGTTGCTGTCCAGTTTTTCCATCTTCATTTGTTGAAGACTGTATTTTTTCCATTGGATATTCTTTCCTGTTTTGGTGAGGATTAGTTGACCATATAGGACTGTTTCATTTTGCCAAACTGAAACTCTATACCCATTAAATAACTTGTTTTTTCCGTATCTCCCCAGATCATAGTAACATCATTCTACTTTCTATTTCTAAGAGTTGGACTACTTTACATACCTCAAATAAGTGAAATTATGCAGTATTTGACTTTTTTGTGATTGGCTCACTTCACTTAACATTACATAGTGATGGTTCAACCATGTTGTGTCATATGACAGGATTTCCTTTTTTAAAGGCTAAATATTGTGTGTCTGTATTGCATTTTCTTTATCCATTTGTGATCAATAGACAAGTTATTTCCATTTTCGGCTGTTTTGAATAATGCTTCAATGAATATGGAAGTGCAAATGTCTCCTCGAGGTCCTGATTTCAATTCCTTTAAAAGCATTTTTTAAATGGTTTATTTATTTTTAAGAGAGAGACAGACAGTATGTGAGTGGAAGAGGAGCAGAGAGAGGGAGACAGAATCTGAAGCAGGCTCCAGGCTCTGAGTTGTCAACACAGAGCCTGATGCAGGTCTTGAACTCACAAACTGTGAGATCATGACCTGAGCTGAATTCAACTGCTTAACTGACTGAGCAACCTAGGCACCCCTCAGTTCCTTTAAATATATACTTAGAAGTTGGTTTCGTGGACTTTGTGGTTATTTTAATTTTTGAGGAACCTCCATACTATTTTCTGTGGTGACTGCACCAAATTACATGCCAAGTGACAGGATATGAAAGTTCAAATTCCTCCACAAAGATGGAAATATTGGTATATTTTGTTTTTGAGATAGTGGCCATCCTAACAGGTATGAGGTAATATCTCATTGTGGTTTTGATTTGCATTTCCCAAATGTTTAGTGATGTTGAATATCTTTCATATGCTTTTTGGCCATTTATGTATCCTACTTAGAGAAACGTCTATTCAAGAACTTTGCTCTTTTAAAATGAGATGTTTTGTTATTGTTTTACTTTTTACTTTTTGTTGTTATAGAACTTTCTTATATATTCTGATCAGATATGTTTTGCAAACATTTTCTCCCATTCAATAGGTTGCCTGTTCACTTTCTTTAATATTTCCTTTGCCTGACAGAAGTTTGAGATTGATATAATCCCACCAGTGTATTATTGCTTCTCTTGCCTGTGCTTTTGCACAATATTCAAGAAATCTTTGTCAAATCTATTGTCAAGGAGGTTTCCTCCTATATTTTTTCTATGAGTTTTACAGTTTCAAGCTTTATGCTTAGGTCTCTAATGTATTTCAGTTATTTTTTTGTGTATGTTTATAACATAGGGTCCAACTTTATTGTATGTGCATATCCAGTTTTCTGACACCATTTGCTCTAGAAAATATCCATTACCCATTATTGGCAACCTTGTCAAAGATCATTTGACCATATAAGTGAAGGTTTATTTCCACCCTTCTATTCTGTTGCATTGGTTTATACAAGTATCATAATGTTTTAATTATTGTAGATTTGCAATATGTTTTGAAATCAGGATAAGTGATGCCTGAATCCTTTTTGTTTTTTTCAAGATTGTTTCTGTTCTTTGGAACACTTTGAGAATATGAATTTTAGAATTTTACCCAAATTTCTGCCAAAAAAAAATGCTGTTGAGGTTTTTATTGGGACTTGCACTGAATATGTAGATTGTTTTAGGCAGTATGGACATTTAAAAAATATTAAATTTTCCAACCTGTGAACACTGGGTGTTTTTCCATTTATCACTGTCTTCTTTAATTTCCTTCAGCAACATTTTGTTGTTTTCAGTATAAAAATCTTTTGCCTTGTAATTTTTTGTGTGTGAATTAATATTTGTTTAGTAGATCCTCAGAAGTTTGGATGGTGGGTCATGTTTCAAAGAAAGACCACAAAGGAAAGTGACTAGAGAAGTTTATTACTCACAAGTCCTGCACACCTTGAGAGGATGGTCAAGGCAACGTGCAGGCAAAGAACAAGCAGCAGGGCCGAGGGAACATGCCTTTATGAGGCTCTATGAGAAGAGTGCTTTGGGGTTCCTGGGCTAGGCTGGATTGGTAAACTCAAACTGAAAAGAGCAGATTTTAGTAATTTCCACAGGGGTCTTACCCAAGGAGTATTCAAGGGGAAAGAGCAACAAAGCAGTAGAGACTATTTATTACAAAGGATGTTGATGGAATCATATCAGGAACTTATATTTACTTGTGACTATCAGCTGTTATCTAGGGCATACATTCAAGGGAGCGGCTACTGTCAGGCCAAGGCCACTTAGCCACACAAAGTGGATGTGAAGGCAGCAATTAGCCAAACTTTCGATATGCCTCTTCATTAAGTTTTATTCCCAATTATTTTATTCTTTTTCATGTCATTATAAATGAGATTGTTGTCTTCTTTTTCAGAATGTTCATTGTTAGTGTCTAGAAACACAATTTACTTCGTGTGTTAACTTTCTAGCCTGCTACCTTATTAAATTTGCTTATTCTAGTAATTTTTTGTGCAATTTTCAGTATTTTCTACATATATAATCATATAAACTGCAAACAGAGATCATTGTACTTTATTCCTTCCAGTTGGATTTTTATATCTTTTTCTTGCTTGATTGCTCTGGGTAGGACTTCTGTTATTATATTGAATAGATGTGTGAGACAGGTCAATCATCTTCCTAATCTTAGAAAGAAAGCTTTCAACAATGAGTGCCATGTTAGCTGTGGGCTTTTGATACATGGCTTGTATTATATTGAGGTAATTTTCTTTTATTCTAGTTTGCAGAGTTGAGGGTTTTGGGTTTTTTGTTTGTTTTTTGTTTGTTTATCATGGAGGGTGTTAAGTGTTGTCACGGGCTTTTTCTGCATCATGAGATAACCATATCTTTTATCATCCTTCATTCTGTTAACGTGATGTATCACATTGAATGATTTTTGTATGTTGAATCATATTTGTACTCCAGACATATGAATTAGTTTATTTATTTATTTTTAAATGTTTTTTATTTATTTATGAGAGAGAGACAGCATGAGCAGGGGAGGGTCAGAGAGAGAGGGAGATACAGAATCTGAAACCAGCTCCAGGCTCTGAGCTAGCTGTCAGCACAGAGCCTGATGCGGGACTCGAACCCACGAACCATGAGATCATGACCTGAGATGAAGTCGGACGCTTAACTGACTGAGCAATCCAGGTGCCCCATGAATTAGTTTAAAGTTGTTCACTCCAATTCAATTTCTTGGAAGAGTTTGAGAAGGATTGGTATAATTTTTTAAATGTTTGGTAGAATTCACCAATGAGGCAATCTAGTCCTGGATCTTACTTTGTTGACAGATTCTGATTACCCATCCAGTCCCCTTATTTGTTATTGTTCTGTTCAAATTTCTACTTATTCACGCTTCAGTCCTGATAGGTTGCATGTGCCATTTCTTCTGGGTTATCCAGTATGTTGACAAATAATTGTTTAGGGTAATCTAATGAGCATTTATATTCCTGTTGTATTAATGATAGTGTCTCCTATTTTATTTAAATCTTATTTATTTTAGTCTTTTCTCTTTTTTTCTTTGTAAGAATACCTAAAGGTTTGTATACCTTTTATCTTTAAAAAAAAAAAAAAACAGCTCTTAGTTCCACTGATCTTTTATCATGTCTTTTTAGCCTCTTTTTTCTGTTTATTTTCACTCTAATCTTTGTTATTTTTTTCTACTAACTTTGCATTTCATTTATTTTCCTTTTTCCATTTTATTGAGGTTTAAAGTGAGGTTGTCTCTTCTCTTCATGTAGGCATTTATTGTTATAAAATTCCCTCTTAAAACTGTTTCTGGTAAAGCCCTTAAGTTTTGGTGTGCTATGTTTCCATTTATGTCTAAGATAGCTATAGCTATAGCTATAGATGTAGATTTTTTAAATTTCCCTTTTGATTTCTTTTGTGAGCCATTGGTTGCTTAGGCATGTGTTGTTCAATCTCCACATATTTGTGAATTTTTCATGTTTTTTCTTCCTGCTGTCAGTTTATAGTTCCATACCATTGTATGCAGAAAGGTACTTGATATGATTTCAGTCAATTAAATTTATTAAGATTTGTTTTGTGGTCCTAATACATGATTGTCCTGGAAAATGTTCATTGCACACTTGAGAAGAATATGCATGTTGCTGCTGTTTGTAGAATATTCTACATATGTCTGTAGGCCCATTTGGTCTAAAGTGTAGTTCAGGTGCAATGTTTGCATATTGATTTTCTGTATGGATAATTATCTATTATTGAAAGTGAGGTATTGAAATCTGGTACTCTTAGTTAATTTCCATGTATTTCTTCCTTATTATCTGTTAATATATGTTTATATATTTAGGTGTTCCAGTGTTGGGCACATATTTATTTACTATTGATATTTCCTCTTGATGAATTGACCTCTTAATCATTATATAATGACTTTCATTTTCTCTTATTACAATTTTTGACTTAATGCCTATTTTGTCTAATATAAATTAAATATGCTACCCCTGCTCTCTTTTTGTTTCCATTTGCATGGAATAACTTTTTCTATCCCTTCATTTCAGCCAATGTGTATCTTCAAAGATGCAGTAAATTCTTTTGCACCAACATATACTTGGGTATTTTTCAGTCATTCTATATCTTGTGGTTGGAGGGTTTACTCCATTTTGTTTAAATAAATTATTGATAGGTAAGGACTTTCTATTGATGTTTTCTTCATTTTATCTGAATCTTTTGTAGATTCTTATTTCTTTTTTTCTTTTGCTGTCTTCGTATGTGAAATTATTATTTTCTTTAATGGTATGCTTTGATTTTTTTTCTGTTTGTCTTTTGTGTATCTATTATAGGTTTTTGCTTTCTGAATAACATGAACTTACACAAAATATATTACCATTATGACAGCCTATTTTAAGCTGATAATTTAAGTTTGTTCACAAACAAAAGCTCAATATTTTATTACCACCCTGTCATATCTTATGTTTTTGATGCCACAATTTACATCTTTTTATATTGTGTATCTATAAACAAGTTATTGTAGCAAAAGTTATTTTTAATTCTTTTGTTTCAACCTTTATACTAGAGCTATAAGAGATTTATGTATTACCATCACAGTATTTGAATATTTGAATTTGACTATATATTTACCTTTATAAATGCATTTTATACTTTCATATGAGTTCATTTTATTAGTGTACTTTCTTTTCAGCTTGAAAAATTCCTTGTAGCATTTCTTGTAAGTCCAGTCTAGTGGTGATAGACTTCTTCAGTTTTGGTTTGTCTGGGAATGTCATTATCTTTCCTTCAAATCTGAAAGATAGCTTTTCTCCGCCTACTGCTTCATTTTAAATAGCCTATCTTAGAAATCACACAGAGAGAAGTAGTTCTTTCTTCTGATTGTTCAAGTCTGATGTTGTAGCTCTCCACTGCATTTTTTAGTTCAGTCATTATATTCTTCAGCTTCAAAATTTGTTTGGTTCTTTTTTATATTTTCTCTCTGTTGAACTTCTCATTTTGTTCTTGAATGGTTTTCCTGATTCTGTTAAATTGTGTATCTGTGTTCTAGTGTCATTCTCCAATTGACTATAAATAATCACATTCATTTTTGTCAGAAAACTTGTCAATCTCCATTTCTTTGGGATCAGTTACTGAAAGTTTATTGTATTCCTTTGTTGGTATCAAGTTTCTCGGACTCCTTGTGATCCCTGTACCCTTTTGTAAATATTTGCACATTTGAGGAAGCAGTCATCATTTGCAATTATGGACTGGTTTCAGGAAAGACATTCACCTATAGGAGGGACATATTGGGGCTAGTGGTGTGGAGCACTAATTGCTGGGGTTATGTGAATGACTCCAGGTTTGTGGGGGTTTTGTATCTTAGCTCAGGCATATTGATTCTAGCACAATGACAACCTGTGGCTCTTAGTGGCAAGAGCCAAGGGGGTCCACAGAACCTGCTAGGGCTGTTGGAATTCTCAGCAGTGTATCCAGTTCCAGTGGCAAGGGCCAGGCCAGGTGGTAGTGGTTGCCAGAGCCAGTGGTTTGCACATGCTGTTAGCATGGGCACGGACCTTCTATAGGCACACACATAATGGTGAAGGCCAAAGCCAGAACTAATGATGGCACATTAATAGTTGCAGGTCCCAGGGTGTTGACATGCAGTCATGCAGCCTCAGGGACTAGCTGCAGGCACCAACATGGTGGTGGCTGCTGGTGATGGGAATAAAGCTGGTGGAGTACAAGTGAAGACTAGCTGTGGTTGCGTAGAGCAGTGCAGGTTAGTGACAGGAGTTGAAGTTCTCTCTTCTGCAGAGAATCTGCAGGAGCTGGACTGTTGGTGTTCATTTTGCAGCCTTAGGAGCTCATAGTAGGGGTGCATATGGCCATGGGGTCAGCTTTGGGGGATTGGGAAGACATAATTCACACATGCTGCCACAGACACTGAAGCTGGCTTCAGGTGCAGAGGCCACACTGGATCCTGGGGTCTATGATATCCACCGTGGCATTGGCTGTGGCAGTTCCAATGAGATGAGCCAGTGGGGGGTGGGGGGGGAGGACTCAGGCAGCTGGAGTCTGAAAGTAAAAATTTGTGGGACTTTTGGGGTGTCTGGGTGGCTCAGTCAGTTACGCGTCCGACTTCAGCTCAGGTCATGATCTCACAGTTTGTGGGTTTGAGCCCCGCATCAGACTCTGTGCTGACAGCCAGCTCAGAGCCTGGAGCCTGTCTTCAGATTCTGTATCTCCCTCTCTCTCTGACCCTTCCCTGCTCACGCTGTCTCTCTCTCTCTCTCTCTCTCAGAAATAAATAAAACATTAAAAAAATTTGTGGGACCCTCAATGGTGAAGGCTACAGGGGGTCAATTGTGGTAGTGCTGGCCATTGATATCCTAAAGCAGCTAAGGTTGTCTGTGGAGAAATCTGCCAATATCCATGACAGAGTCCTCTAGGATGATGTCCTACAGTGTCTAGAAGATTTACTGAAGTCCTCAGTGAAAGCTGCAGGAATCGTCTGCAGACCAGGCCATGGGAATTGTGGTGATGGTGCTGCATGACTGATAATGGTAGCCCCTGCCCTACTTCCTTCTTCCTAGATGTCTCCAGATGTCTCAGCAATACCAATCTCTAGGGGAGTGAAACTGAAGTGAAACTTACATGCAGTGCCCTGAAATACTGGTGAATCTAGTCACTCACCTGGCTGGCTTCCTTCCAGTGAGAGGAACACTCTTGGGCTGGGGAATTCCCTCTTGGTACTAAGATGTGTTGGCCTGGGAATGAATTGATGTAAACAAAATGAAGCAGTTCCTCCTACATTTTTTGTGCAGTTTTCTCAGGGTTTTTGCTCCACTACATTGCTGAAGTTCCTTAAGTGGATTCTTGAACTCTTCCAAGGCTATTTTCATTTGTGGATAGATGTCTAGTTGGTATTATTTGCCGGGAATGGTGGCTGGGGAAGGGGGTGCTCCTACTCTGCCTTTTGGTGATTGAACTCTCCTGTAACAATTTACTTTTAACTGGTAAGTATCTTCAGTTGCATACAAGAAAATCTACTCTTATCCCTCCCCTTGCCTTTATATTATCATTGTCACAAATTATGTTTTTTAAAATAATTTGTATCCTTTAATATAATTCTGTATTTATATTTATTTTTATGATTTTATATTTTAAAGTTAATGCTATAATTGAAAGTGATTTATACATCATAATTACAATATTACAGGATTTTGTACTTATTTATTTACCTTTATCAGAAAGCTCTATGCTTTCATATGCTTCTTTTTAATGTCTAGCATCCGTTGATTCAACTGGGAGGATTCCCTTTAATAATTCTTATAAAGCAGGCTCAGTGTGACAAACTCCCTTTGCCTTCGTTTATCTGGGAATGCTTTTATCTCTCTTTCACTTTGAAAGATTTCTTTTGCCAGATATAATATTTTCATTTTGTGATTTTTTTGTCTTTCAGCATTTTGAATATATCTTTTCATCCTATTCCTGCTGAGAAATCCACTGATGATATTTTGGGAGTCACTTGTAGTGACAAGTTGTTTTTCCTCTGGCTGGTTTCTAGACTCTCCTTTTGTCTTCAATTTTCGATAGGTTGCTTATAATATGTCTCAGAATGTGCCTCTTTGGGTTTACTTAGTGGAATTTTTTTTAATTCATTGAATTTGGAGGTCCATTTCCTTACTTATGTTTGAGATATTTTGGGGCCATTATTTCTTCAAATAACCTCCCTGCCCTTTTATCTCTGCTCTGGGACTCCTATAATTTAACTATTATGATATACCGTAAGTCCCACAAGCTTTATTCCCTTTCATTTCTTTTTGTTTCTCTGATAGGATAACTTCAAATTCCCTATTTTCAGGTAATTGACTCTTTCTTTTAATTGATCAAGTCTGCTGTCTATCTCCTCTCGTGTATTTTTCAATGTATTTGTTATATTCTTCAGCTCTAGAATTTATTTTTTCTTCTTTGAAGTTTCTGTCTTTGTTGTTATTCTCATCTTGTTCATGCATTATTTTCCTCATCTTATTTAGTTGTCTTTGTTCTCTTGTAATACACCGAGCTTCTTTGAGACTATTATTTTGAACTCCTTGTCAGGTAATTCATAGATCTCCATTTATGCTGGGTCAGTTTCTGGAGATTTATTTGATTCTTTGGGCCATATTTCCCCATTTCTTTGTATGCCCTGTTATATATATGTACTGGAGTCTGAAAGTAAAAATTTGTGGGACTTTCGGGGCATCTGGGTGGCTCAGTCGGTTAAGCGTCTGACTTCAGCTCATATAAATATATATATATATATATATATATATGTGTGTATTTTTTTTTTTTGCTGTACTCTATGCATTTGAAATATAACCACTCCTCTCAGTCCTCACAAACTCACTTTGTGTAGGAGATCTTCACCAATCAGCCCAGCTAAAGATTCTTAAGGTTCTCAAATCTTTACTGAGGATGTGTCTTTCAGTTTGGACATGTAATTTCTTAATTAGGTCGGCTTGTGTGTTTTTTAAGAGTTTGTAATTTCTTGATCCTTTCAATATGTGTCTATAATACTTCAGGTTCTCTGGCACTGAATAATCTACTGAGATCTGTTGTTCTCAGCGGCCCCCCAGACATCAAAAGTATGGCAGTTCCCCATCAGTACTCCAAATCAAGAGGCACAGAAACCAGTTCCTTGGGATGTCCCCCAAAAAGCTGAAACTTTGGATGTACATTTTATTCTTCTTGTTCCTCCCAAAAGGAAAGCTCTGATCTGGGCTTTCCTTTTCATTTTTCACCAATCTGTGCTGTCTTGGGGAAAGGTTCATCACAGGTGTTATGAAATGGCATTTCTATCTGTGTCATTGCACCTGTTCTTGGCTTTGAGCTAGCCTGGAGTCCAGTAGCTTCCTAACTGATTTCTAGAGTTCTCATAAGAGCTTTTGGGGACTGTGCATTATTGTTAAATTGGTATCTCTGTGTAAAAATGGCGGCTATGGCTTCTCATTCTGCCATCTTGCTAATGTCACCAATTTTTCTTTTTCCTAATAACAAATGAAATGAAATTCTTGCTGTTTGGTAGTATTTGTTGCATTTATACCAGTTTGGGGCTAGTTGGAAAACAGTGTATTGTAAGATTAAATTTATTGTTTTTTTTAAATTTTGGATTCATGGCATACAACTGAAACTTCTATAAGAAAAAAGAGACAAATGTTTATCAGTATTGGTAATGAAACTTTACATGGTTCCAACAGAAAATTTTGTAAAACACAAAAAATTCATGATGATCAACATTCATGAATGCTATACAGGATACTGTTCCATATGAGTAAATGTGTATTTAAATTAATTTTTTATAATAAAAGCTGTAGTTTGAAGCTCTTTTAACTATTCAGATGAATGATGACATCTTTTTGTCATGAATGCTGTCAAGTATGCTGTTCATTGAGAAAGCAAATTCTTAATGTAAGCATATTGTTACATTACTTTTTCTGTTTTGGGTGGGCCCTATATCCCATGTCTGAATTTCATCTAGTCCTTTGTGTATTAATCTGATCTGTGTGAACTGGACCTACTGCAGAGTATATGATGGTTATTCTGCTATAATTTTGAGGTGCAGGAAAAGTTGTATTCATTTTATTATTTATTATTATTGTATAATAATACAACTTATGTATTTATTATTATGTTATTTATTATTTTTAATATATATTAAAATATATATTAAATTTAAATATATATATAATATCTGTGAAGAAAGCACAGTCAGCAGGCTCCAGGCTCTGAGCTGTCAGCACAGAGCCCGACGTGGGGCTCGAACCCATGAACCGTGAGATCATGACCTGAGCTGAAGTCAGACGCCTAACTGACTGAGCCACCCAGGCGCCCCTGTATTTATTTTATTCTTTATAAACAAATATAAACTTTCATGAGTCTCTTCTTCACTTGTGGATGGGAATTTGAATTTCAATATATAATGAGACATTTATTTTTTTATCCAAGTCTACAGTTTTCCAAAAAGGGAGGTATAAAAATACCTCCACTGCTTCTGTATTCCTGTGTCAAGTAGCAATCCAGTGTCTCCCCAGATTAGTCTTTCCCTACCTATATAAACCTCACAATTAATCTCATGAGTTTCTATCACCTACCCTGAGTTCTTTATTAGACTAGAGAATTATTTCCCACTGTTTCAGGAATTGGCAGATATCACCTCTTAGTTCAGTCCTGGAGGAATTTCCCTTGTCTGATAGTTTTAAACCACCCTGACTGTAAAGTTTCAGAGCACTAACAATTTCCCTTAGACTTAAATTGTCCTCCTCCTATAGGAAAGAAAAGCTGTCATTTCTACCCTGGGAGCAATAGGAACCCCAATTCTCTAGGAGCCAAAGCCCTGCTTAACTCAGAATCCAACTTTCACAGGAGTGGAACATAAAGAAAAGGAAGAAATTGCCTCATTCTTTCAATTCTATTCTAATGATATTTTAAAAATCACAATAAACCAAAATTGATTAACTTGTCCTGTCAGTTGATTAATATTAGGGAGGTCAATGTGATTCTTCCAAGAAGAATTTTTCATCTAATATATAATCTGATGCACATTTTCTTTCTCTGACTTATTTTCTCTTACTTCTAAGTGTCTCTCCAGATGTCATAAAATAATGCCTTTGTCATCTTTAATCTCAGGTAGTAACACGTAATAGGATTCAATTGAAATCTAAATGTGCTTTTATGACCATTCTAAGTACAAACATTCTTTGCCTTTGTTTACCCTATCTTTCTGAGGATCACTTGGCTGCTGTATTTAAAGTAGACTGTAGTGGTAGGAAATAGAAGAAAACCTTTAGAAAACAGGAATCTTAACCTACATGAAGGATAATGGTAGATCAGACAGGGTTGTAGCTATAAGTTTGATGAGAAATGGTTAGATACTATTTTGAAAATTGACCCAACAGGGTGTACTGATGAATTAAATGTAGTATGTTTGATAATGAAAGAAATCAAGCATGGCTGCAGGGGCCTTAGACTTCACAATGAGAAGAATACAGATGCCATCAGTTGAGATGAAGCAGATGCTTGGAGGGGCAAGTTTAGGGGCGATACTAATAGTTCATGTTTGGAATATGGAAATTATAATGCTCACTAGATGAAAATGGATATATAGAAGTAAGAGTTTGGGAAAGAAATCTTTTGGAGGAATAAAGCTAGGAGCATCGTCATATTAATGATATTTAAAGAGATGGTAGTAGATGAGATCACCATCCGATCACTATAACTGAGTTGGGGGGACACGTCAACATTTAAATACCCAAGAAAAAATAGGATGTAAATGAGGGTAATGATTAGAAACAGTCAATGGTATATAAAGGAAAAAAAATAAACATGAGAAAATTATGTCCTAGAAGCCAATGGAATAAAGTGTATCTGTGAAGAAAGCACAACCAGCAGTCTTAAATGATGCAGAAAGGTCAATTAAAATGCAGACTGAGAACTAAGTTAAGTGGGCTATTAAAATTATGGCAGATAATGTAAGATACACTTGATATATATTTCTTATTTTTATTTAATTTCATGCATTTTTTAAAAATGCATTTTAAGTAAATCTTTCTATGACATTAAAAGTCACACAAATATCTTTATCATCTTGTCAATCAGGATTGAAATATAAATCAATAAATCCTAAATGACCTTTTTCCTACATTAGTTTTTAATATGAACTTGATGCAGCTGATACGCCTTTTTTTCTCCTTTAATTGCCTGTGCATCTGTACCTGGGACAGGAGCAAAATGTAATTATACAGATACTTTTACAGCTATTTCTGATCTTCAGCCTGTAAGTTACAGTTCCTTTTTATTTCCTCTACTTTAGAATAATTGTAATGGGTGACATATTTTCTTTGGGCTACCAGAGTCACATTTTCTTGATGGTGGCTGACACTTGTTTTGTGTAGATGGAGCTGATTAAAAAAAAAAAAAAAAAAGCTGATGAAATGTCAGTCTTTTCTAAATAATATACTAGTAAACCCAATTTGGTAACATTTTGAATTGTACAAGGTAAGATCAGAGAGTTAGATTAAGATGTTTGCTCTCCAAAAGTGATTAATTTCTAAAAACTCCTCAATACATTACAGATTGCCTTGTATGATTTGTTATTGGTTGACTTCAATAAACATGTTTGAAAGACCTACCCTAAATTAAACACTTTGCCGAATGCAATTCTGAAATCAAATTAAGAGTTTTTGCAGATATCTGCCTTAATAAAATAATAGTACCAATTTTGAAAGATTGTATTCTTTTGAACATATAAAACTTGAAATATTTGGAAATTATACATTTGATTAAAAACTACATACAATTAACTTTGTAGTGTTTCACTGTCTCCAAATATAGTTTATGTCTTTATACTAAGTCATTTCTGGTGTCTGTTATTAAATGTATCAATTATTATGAATAGTTTCTTTATTTTACCTTTTCATTTAAAACTTTAGTTAAATACAGATTAGTTAATCACATGGATTTTTTTTACATAATTATTTGTTGTATTTACACAAAATGACATTTATTTTAAAGGGTAACAAAACTCTATGTTTCAGTCTAGCACCAGCCTTTTATGAGCTCTACAGCTTTGAGTCACTCAATTTCTTTCAGTTCCTTTATGTGTCATTTTTCTTGTATGAAAAAAATCTGTAAACTCCTTGGTAATAATATAATCATTCATTTGTAAGCCATGTTACTAGTGCAAATATTGAGAGAATGTGGTCTATTTAGGGATCCGAAGATTGAAGGCTACTTCTTCTTCTGCCCCTTATTTTGGGTAACATTGGGAGAGCTACTTTGTGTCTCAATTTTCATCTGGCATTGTTTGCCCACCTAGATCAAGGTTGTAAGGTGAAGAACACATAGCATGGGAATGTAGATAACAAGGCATTGATTTATTCTATTAGTGTTTTTGTTACTATTATATTCGCCATTGCTTTTTAAAATATACAAGCTGTTAGGGGTAAGAGTGAGTCTGCATTTTATGAATGGAGGTCTGGGTCCTTGGATTCCCCAGGAAAAGATTTAGGTGAGGATCCAGCACCAATAAAGACAGCCAGATGGAAAGTATGAGGCACAAAGCAGTTTATTAAAGTGAAAGTACACTCTCAAGGTATGAGCGTCTTGACAGGTTCTGTAAGGAGGAAGGGGCCCCCAGATTCTTTGGGGATTGGATATTGTTGGGTCTTTCTGCTCTTGGAGGAGCTATGACTCTGAGTGGGGTGGTCTCTAATCAAGGCTGCCTTAAATCAATTGGTAAACTCCTCCTACAGGTTGAGAGGGGGAGTTTTTGACCTTAAAAGGTTAGTACCACAACCCTCTGGACAGTTTCTCTGTCAGGTGGGGCTGTTCCTGCAATGCAAATGAATTGTGAAGCTAGGGGTTATGATAGGGCAGAGGTGGAAGAGAAGAGCTGTTTTGCACCTGTGGCTCTAGATCTGTTTACTCCAGGTCTTGGAAGCCACAAGTTCAGGATGCTGTGCTTCCTCCCTAATGTGTCACCTATTACTTATCAATGACCTTGCCTTTTTCACCTTACATCTCTATCATTCCCCTTCAAGGACTTGGAACTCTGCCTCAGGGCACTCCTTCCATTGCTTTTGTCTAGCTTCTATCTAACAAAACTACTCAATTTCTAGCATAAAACTGATTTGTGTTTATCACAAAATGCAGCTTAGAGAATCAGATGTATTTTCCTCCATATAATAGGGCCTCCATTGTAATGTAAATCACAGGTAGAACCAATTCAAATAAAAAGTGAATATTCCACTGACTCATTCAGACGTTTGTCTTGAACATGAACATTTTGGTATAATTGACTGAATGTTTCACTTTGCATCCAGATGTTTGGCTTTGAGCTGACATAGCCACTGTCATAATTACACCCTTCCAAGATATACATAGAATTAGCTACTTCTAATCGTTAATGCTTTCAACATATTATCAATCACTTTTTCAATTACTTCTGCAGGATCTAAATTTATTAAACTATTCATTTAAGCCCATTAAGATACACAATAACCATGTATATTTCCAGAAAGTGTTTTGGTGGTCCCAAGTGATATTTAAAGAGCACTTTCCACATCATAAACAACTCTTCTTAAGGGATAAGTTTCTCCCAGTTGGCACTACTATACTCTGAAAATTCCAGTAATCTTTATGCATACAGGAACTAATATGTCCTTTCTAAATAAGAAACCATTCTCTCTATTCTCTTCTTAAATTCACTTTGCATTTAGTCATTACCTGTGTTAGTGTAAATACAGTCTTCATACACAGGGTTAAATCCTCTTTCAAAAAGAATTGAATTGTAGTTGGTCATTCCTAGGGCCAATATTCACTTTAAGCAGGGATATTTAAAATATAACAACCCAAACTTTTAACTCAATATTAAGTCACCTTTATGTCTTGTCTGACTTTTGACCATGTACTTCAGTTATAATAAGCTACAGAATGAGATTCTCCTAAGCAACTGCCACTAGTTAGGTCTTTGTACTGATTTGTCTCCTATTTCAACCATAGTTGATAATCTCACTTCAAGTCCCAGGAACCTGCTGTCTACTTTATGACATTCCAGCTAACTAAGTCATATTTTACTGTTTCCTTAGTACATGCTGGGGTTTTTCTATGACAGCATTTTTCCACAATGTGTTCATGAAACATTCGTTTCCCAGGATGTTCAAATATGGTGCTAAATTGATTCATATTCAAAATAAGTTAGCAAATCTCTTGGCTAAACAAACCTAAACAGTTTCTTTTCTGAATGACTTCTTTGTCAACTGATTTAATATGCAGAATTCTTCAAATTTACTTGGCTGTCAAACACCTTTTTATGTGGAGCATGCATGGGATTTTACTATTCTCTAAGGCATCCTAAATATTCAGGAATGCAAAATTAAAAAATAGATTTAATAAGTCCCCAGTATTAAAAACTGTGTTGTTTTTGTATCTTTAGTCAAGCTCTAAAGTGTAGTTCCAACTCTAAGTTTCTCAGACAAATACATTTATTTCATTTATTTTAACTAACACATGAGCAGCGCTTACTGTGTGCCAGAAATTGTTCCGTTTACTTTCCAAATGTTAATTCTGTTTAACCCAGAACAGTTGCCGAACAACTCTACAACTAGGTGAATTATTATCCATACTTTACATATGAGAAATTGGATGCCACAAAGGTGATTCTTCCCCACAGCCATTCAGCTAGAAGTGGACAGAACTAGAATTCAAATCCAGATTGCTTTCTGAGTCCAGGCTCCTAGCCAATAAATTGAATGGCTTTCCTGACCCAAAGTCACATTCATCTGATACACAATTTTTATAAATATATTAAGTGTGCTTACATGTGACACATTAGCTCTCGACAAAGAGAACTTCTAATCAACTAATATTGAGCGAATTTGTCCTACTTTACCTCTAATTACCAGTATGTAAAACAAAAATGTAAACTAAAATAACAGCAGCAATAATAACAAAGGAAAAGGAGAGAGACGACTTAACAAGTATTCATTATCCCGGTGCCTTAACTTGGGTTGCCATAACAAAATACCCCCAAATGTACGAGTTGAACAACAGAAATTTATTTCTCACAGTTCTGGGGCCTGAGAAGTCCAAGATCAAGGAGCCACCAAGGCAGTTATTATTCGAAGGCCTCTCTTCCTGGATTGTAGGCATTTGCCATCTCACTATGTGTGTACATGGCTGAGAAAGACTGGAAGAGAAAGATTGAGAGAGTAAGCTCTTTGGTGTCTTTTCTTATTAAGGCATAAGCCCTATCAGAAGAGAGCCCCACCCTTATGACCTCATCTAAACTTAATTAACTACTTATGGGTCCTATCTCCAAATTCAGAAACATTGAGTGATAAGGCTTCATGTGAATTTTGGTGGGACACAAATCAGCATATAGTATCCCCTATACTTTATAGGTGCCCTTATGATTAGATTGGAATCATCTGACTAGGTCTTGTCAGTAAATAGAGAGCAAATGTGATGAGTGGGCCAAAAGAATTAAGAGCCTTTGATTCTCGGGGCGCCTGGGTGGCTTAGTCGGTTAAGCGACCGACTTTCGCTTAGGTCATGATCTCGCGGTTCGTGGGTTCGAGCCCCGCGTCGGGCCCTGTGCTGACTGCCAGCTCGGAGCCTGGAGCCTGTTTCAGTCTGTGACTCCCTCTCTCTCTGACCCTCCCCTGCTCACGCTGTCTCTCTCTCTCTCTCCTAGAAATAAATAAAACATTAAAAAAAAAAAATTAAAAAAAAAAAAAGAGCCTTTGATTCTCTGTCCTCTCTCTCTTTACCTGCTAGGGTGACCACGTAGTTTAAATAATGTTGTTCTAAGTTGGAGAAGCACTGTCTAATTTCCAACAGACTGTAGTTTCAGCAAAAATATGTTTTTCATGAATTAAGTCATGAAAGTTCTCATCTTGTCCATTGTGACTTTAAGCATCACTATTTTTTCCCTTTACAGCTGGTCAGTCATTTTACAAAGAAAATATATAGCTTGGAGTAGGAGAGTGGGTAAATGTCATGTATGGTACAGTGGATTTTAAGAGAATAATATAACTAGCATTTATATTCTCAAATCATCTGTTACTTCACTATAAAATCCCCTAGAAGCCATAACTTTTTTCCTCATCTTTTTGAATCTACATAAAACTTAACTACGTTTTCTCAGTTATTGCATAAAACACATTTTATATGGAAGGAACTATTTAAGAAAGCAGCAGATAGGAAAACTCACTGAATATAGTAGACTGGTTGTAATCCTATTTTTGCCAAGACTTAACTCTGCCCTTTAACAAATTACTTAACTACTCCGAACCTGGGTGTCCCCCTATAAAAATATTGGCCAGATTGAATGGACATCTCAAAGAAGATTGCAAGGGTGTCTAGGTGGCTCAGTCAGTTAAGCATCCAACTTCAGCTCAGGTCAAAATCTCACAGTTCATGGGTTTAAGCCCCACACTGTTTTCTCCCTGCTGTCAACACAGAACCTGCTTAAGGTCCTCTGTCTCCCTCTCCCTCTCTCTCTGCCCTTCCCCCCTTCACTCTCTTTCTCTCTCTCAAAATAAATACATAAACATCTATATATAAAAAAGAAGATTTCAAATCCATTACTATGACATAGTAATATAAAATTAGAGAAATCATACTTTTATCTGGATGTAGTAAGATATTAAAAATACTCTAAGAATATTGTTTTAATCTGCTTTTATTCATGCTATTTTTACTTGCATGTTCTAACTCATATTTAGCATCAAATTCCTTAATGAAAACAGAGAATTAGATTTTCCTATACTATGAAACTTTACTTAAAAAATCATTTTAAGATCCTAGTACCTTAAAAAATCATTACAATAACAATGTCAAAATATGCAAAATATTGCAAGGTCATTTTATTGTCTGCATTATTTCAAGCTTCCACAACAAAATTTCACAAACTGGGTGGCTTAAGCAGCAGAAATTTACTTTTTTCACTGTTCGGGAGGCTGGAACTCTAAGATCAAGATGCTAGTGTTGTGCCTGATTCGTGAGTTCCCTGAGACCCCCAAGGAGCCAGCACCGATGCAAGTACAAAAGGGTCTTTATTACAAGCTCAAGCAGGGGCTCACCCACCTACCGGTGTAGTGGCAGCAAGGTGAAGCAAAGAACAATAGCGAACAGGGTTTTTAAGGAGTAAGGGATGGGGGTGTTACAGTACATACAGCATCATCACATAAGTACCAATTACAATTACAGCTTTGACCATTCATTATCTGTGAGGTGTTTATTACTTTTGGTGGGACCCAATCATAACTTTTGAGAATCTTTTGAAAATGACCAATTATGAGGTGAGTTCAAAGGGCCCACATGGGGTTCAGGCAAGCGGTGAGAAATTGGCTAGTTTGTATAAAATAACTGCAGTTCCCAGCCTTGACTCAGACCATAGGAATGTTTTTTTTGATTAGCTGATCTGAGGGCGGTCCGAGGATGGCTGTAGCCTTGAACAGTCTGAGGCTTTTCCTGGAACTGGGACTGGGGCTACGTGCAGCCCGAGGTTGCTCTTAATGGAGGACTTAGTTTTAGGCTCTTCACTAGCAACGTGGGTTTCTGGTGAGACCTCACTTCCTGGCTTAGAAATGGCCACCTTCCTGCCATGTCCTCACATGGTCTTTCCTCTTATCTGGACACTAGTCCTATCAGATTAAGGCCTCATTCTTATGACCTTATTGACCCTTCATGACTTCTGTAAGTCCTTTGGCATCTCCAAATACTGTCACAATGGGGTTAGAGCTTTAACATGTAATTTTTTGAGAGAATTCAATTTATAACACTGTCACATCATATTACATTTATTTTCTCAACTAGCTCCAATATTATACATTTGGTAAAATATACTGGATTTATTAATCACAGAGACAGCTGATATTTGACATAGGAGTACAAGTTTTTAATTTTAATATTATATACTTAACCCTAAATTATTCTCAGATAAATTAATTTAATTTTATGACATTTTTTCCTTTCTTAAGCATCTCTTAACCCCAGTTTTTCTTTTATAAAATGGAAATAAAATTCCTATATCATAGAGTATGATCTTATAAGACTTAAATTAGAAGTAGCTCTTAAGAAATTAACATGTTAGACATGTAATAAAGATTGTTACCCTCTTTATTCTGCAGATTAAATTACATTAGTTTGAATTTAAATGATCTTGGTCTACACTAGACCCAAGCAAATAAGTGGTAGGATAAGAGCTTAATCAGCTTAAAAAAAAAAAATAGGAAGCTTAAAAAATTCAAGAGAAACCTGGTTGGAAGAGGTGTTGTTTTATGTCTACACTGTAGAATTATAACTGTAAATTTAAGATGACCAGAAATCAAATTATTGTTCACATTTTTTTGCATACTCTGAGAGTGATTTGTTTTTGCAGTTATTGTGAAGCCCACTAACAGTCTTTGAGGGCATCTGTGGAAGCCAAAGTTCCTAGGAGACATGATGGAGGAAGCAGGTCAAGAACAATGATACAATCAGGATGACATACATGACATTAGTACACTTCAGAGGTAGGAAGGTCTATATTATTTGACTACGGAGAGATTCCAACGAGCCATGTCACTGTGAATAACAGCATAGCTGACTTTTTCTAATGATGAGATAGGTAAAAATTACCTAGGAACAGCACATTTAACAGTAAAGAGTACCATGCTCTCCAAACACTTTGCCAAGGAACTTGCATGTTTTAATGATGGTCCGGGTGTTGGACTTCCCACAGGATTTGAGAAGGAAACTGGAATAGGTATTTAAGTAGTAAGATAAAGAATAATTCCCATTGTTTAAAAGAGTTGGCTATATCTGCTTTACAGTAATAACCTATTCTCATCCTTTTAACCTAAGCTTCTCTGTGTGGGTTTCTATTCTTTGCAATCGATTAATACCTGGCAAATATATATACCACTGTCACTGAGTGAGTAAGTGGAAAAGATAATTCTCAAAACTCCAGTATTTTGAGTCCTAGTTCTATGCTTTTTACATTAAAATAAGTGCTGTCTTGTTCAGAAATTTAGCTTTGTCAACAGCAACAAATAATAGTCTTACAAGTTCTACTTATTTTTCTCTTTCCTGAGCATAGATCATGTGGCCATAGGGTTATCTGGTTTATGCAATTCAACAAGATAGAGAGATACTTTTAAAAAGGTAATAAAGATAAACTCTTCACCCTGGCTCACATGCACTACACTTTCTAGACTATCTATAGGATTATTAGCTGCTTGACTTTGACAGACATCAGTGAGATTCATGGATTTTTTTTACCTAGTACACTGCTTTACGATTTAATAGTAGCTCTTCCTACATCAGCTTTGCATTAAATAAGGACCCAACAAGATTGGATAGCAGACCTACTGGCCTCACAGTAACCACTAAAATATCATCAGATGCAGATGCATATGTTTAGATGGCTGGGATTTTTGAGTACTAATCCCAAATTCTCCATTTTTATAGAAAAACCGTTACTTCAAGGGTTTTTTAAAGCAAATGTTAGTTGATTATTAATAAATGCATATAAAGTGCATAGGGAATATGCTATATGCTCTGTGAGGTCCCAAAAGGTTTATTTTTTAGAAACAAATGCCATATCATGGGGCGCCTGGGTGGCTTAGTCGGTTAAGCGTCCAACTTTCGCTCAGCTCATGATCTCGCGGTTCGTGGGTTCGAGCCCCGCGTCGGGCTCTGTGCTGACTGCCAGCTCGGAGCCTGGAGCCTGTTTCAGTCTGTCACTCCCTCTCTCTCTGACCCTCCCCTGCTCATGCTGTCTCTCTCTCTCTCTTAGAAATAAATAAAAAAAAAACATTTAAAAAAAAAAAAGAAAAGAAACAAATGCCATATCAGGAGACCCCCTAAAGGTAATAGCCAGAAGGATAATTGAAAATGAAAGGCAATTTCTCTTGATAACCAGTGATAACAGTTAAAACTATAAATACAATGCATTTTATTTCTCCAAAAGATCTGAAATCTTAAATCTCATTAAGAATATTACGGAAGATACCATACTACTGAACCTGTACTTTCTGAACTTCTTTATAGCTCCAATTTGAAGTGCATTATTAGTAGTATGTACATAGAATGTTTTTTTAAGAAGACTGTAGTTTCCACATATAATGCTTTACTTTTGGGGTACAGATTTAAAAAATCTTTAGAGAGATGATTCCACAAAATAAGGAAAATCGAATTAGGAATATATAAAGGAAATATCAAATTGAAATGGCTAATTACAAAAAAACGAAAAGCAAAAAGCATGTCTCGGCAGGCTAAAAAATGCTTACAGAGTCAGCCTAGTGATTATCATGGAGTTAAGTGTTGATTAAAAGTTGAAAGAAGCAAAGAAAAAAGAATAAATGATTGGACATACAGAGGATATAAAATGGGGATATGGAGTATTTTAGTTTTTTTAAAATGTTTTTTATTTATTTCTAGGAGAGAGAGAGAGAGAGAGACAACGTGAGCAGGGGAGGGTCAGAGAGAGAGGGAGTCACAGACTGAAACAGGCTCCAGGCTCTGAGCTGGCAGTCAGCACAGAGCCTGACGTGGGGCTCAAACCCACGAACCGCGAGATTATGACCTAAGCGAAAGTCGGACGCTTAACCGACTAAGCCACCCAGGCGCCCCGGAGTATTTTAGTTTTTAAGACAAGTGAAAAAGTAAATGTTCTTGCATAAAATAATTCAAATTGCATGTAGTTTAGAATTGCTTCAATCCTTTTAAGTGTCTTAAGCTTCTACTCTAAAATTTCCAGACTTGCAATATGACATCAAATTTATCACCAGGTATTTTATCTCTTACAATACATCATAAATGAAGTTTGCTATGAGATGTTTTTAGACTACCTAAAATTGTGTTTATATATTTTAAAACATTTACTTAGTGGTCATGGTGGTAGACTTCCCAGCATCTGTGTAATCTCACATGATTATTTGTAGCCAATCAAATGAATCTGTTTTTCTTGTTGGTGACTATGATAGGAATGGACATGTATTCTAGTTTTGTCTATACATTGAAATATGTTAGATCTTCCCAGAAAGATTTTTTGTTACTAATAGAAAACACTAGAAGGGATGTCTTTTTGATCATTAGAATCTCAATAGCTTTTATCAAAGTGTTAAACCCAAAGTAATGGCAGATACTGGGCAACCATGAAGGAAAATACCC
Source organism: Hyaena hyaena (assembly GCF_003009895.1). Classification (NCBI taxonomy): domain Eukaryota; kingdom Metazoa; phylum Chordata; class Mammalia; order Carnivora; family Hyaenidae; genus Hyaena; species Hyaena hyaena. The sequence continues at coordinate 425,330 of NW_024081460.1, read as the reverse complement.
TTAGAAAGAAAGAAGCTGAGGATGAGAAAGAAGCTGAGGATGACGATGAGTAGGAAGATGGGAAGAATGTAGGTCTTTGGTGATATTACTGAGTTGCTGGTCAAATTATTCTCTGGTAGTCCATAATAAATTTGGGAATTTTGTGGGAATATAAATTTCATTGCTGTTTTAGCTCTTTGGAAATGGAATTTTCAGCTTATTCTGATTTAAAGCCTTATAATGCATAAAAACAACTTTTAAATGTAAAAGTCTGACAATTCTTTTTAAAGACAATTGGGAGAAAATTAAATGAAAAAATATATTTATGTATAAATCTATACATATATTGTGCATACACACACATTGTTATGATTTACTCTGATTAATTAGTACATTCTTTTTTTTAAAGATATTGTTTATAGTCAAATAAAAGCAAAGATAATCTTGTCTAAATCTTTCTCTCCTCCTTGAATTTCCTCTGCCATCTGATCTATCAAGACTTTTTTTTTTTTTTTTTCTGATGGGGGAGGAAGTGGGCAAAGGTTGTGTGCCTGTTTTTTAATCCTTTTATTGACAATGTCTGTATCCACACTTGAGTCTCTTTCCCATCCATTTCAATAGGTCTCTGCTCCTATCCTACTGCTGTCCTGGCAGATCAATAGCTTTGTGTAAAAGAACAAAAGATTTTCTCAAATCCAGACAGATTATCACTAGTATATTGTTCATTTTACTACTTCTTTAATGTGAGAAGAATTTATACTAAATGTATCCAACTGAGTTTTTCTTGATTATATTTTAGTAGCCAAATATGATTACTCATCATCATAAGAGAACATAGTTCTTTAATCAGTTTTAGGGAATTGATGACCTGTCTGTGTATGGAAAGAGTGATATCTATTACAAGGCACATTTCCCAAGAGGACTCAGGATGATTCTGTGAAACTGAGCACATTATTCTCTTTATTTACCTTTTCAATTTCCTCTTGAAACATAATAAAGATGGTATTGTTTGGGGAGATGTAAGACATGAGGAAATACTTTAAGAGATTTTTGTTGTTCTAGGGTAATGGCCCTATTAACTTTAGTTACAACTGTTTTCTTCTCCAAGCAACTGGGAAATGGGGATTATTAGAGTCTTTGTTAATGTAATGCTATATTTTCATAACACTTTTTATTTTAATCTATTGCCTTTAATCTGTAGTAGTTAGAAAAACAAAGTAGTCTTTCCCCCTATCTAAAATGGGCTGCCCTTTTGGCATATCTATATTTTAAGATTAGATTAGATAACTACTTGAGAATAGAAGTAAACTAAGCAACTGAATTATCCTACATTGTCAAACTGAAAACCATGATAAAATAAAACAACAAAAGAAATAGTTACATAAACAGCACAAAAATTTGGAAATAATAAATTGTTTATACCATAAATTAAACATAATTTCATCTCTGAGCTAAAAGAAGTGGTTTATGTGCACAGAAAAAAAATTTGTGTGCCCCTAGAACTTAATTATTGTTTTTCTCCTGATAATCTCTAATATTTAGAAATTGGTTTTAATATAGCTCCAGAACCATTTATTCAAAACACATAGAATGAGATATACCTCAAAATTCCATAATACTCCCATGAGGAGCTGGGGAAATACCCCATAATCAGTCATATTGATGCACTGGAAGATATGACTGTTCACTGTATGTGGACTCTAGAAGTAGCATCCTTTCACTTCAGACAGGGTTTGCCAACAAAATGTTTATGGTAAATATTTTTCATCTTCATAGAGATTTTGATAATGGGATTATGGATAAAGACTTGAAAATCTATACATGATTTATATATATTTATATCTCATGATATATATTTTAATAAGTGTTTGCTAATACATTTGGAATGGGAGCTAATTAAGAATATACTTGGTATTATAATGAGGAAAGCATAGGACAAGAAGTTGGAAGATTGCTGTTCTTGTCTCATGCTTGTGGCTAAAGTCCTCTGGATATTGACAGGTCATATTTATTTGGTCTTTCCCTTTGAGAAGGGAAATAGCAGATATTTTGGCATACTTCTTTTCTAGATGTCATATGTATAAATGCTATAGAATCCACTTATTTTGAAAATGCATCGTGTTTCCACCAGAATATATAATCTTGATAATCTTGACTCTATTAAACCATTACATTGACCAAGAAATCTTTAATAAAATGTAAGGAGAAATAAAATGGATAATTTGCAAGGTATTTTTTTCTTCAGCTTTTTTTTTTCTAATCCATTTAAATAGAATCTGTGTACATACTAAAGTTTCTTCAGGAGTTTTATATTAGCTTTTACATGTATTTAGTCCTTCACTAAAAATAATGTTTTATGCTAGAGAGTTTATTTCTTTAGCTCAGAAAATATAAAAAGACTATTATTACGTAGAAAGAGTAGTCACCTTGGTCAATATTGAATAACGAGAAATGGAGGCATTAAAAAAACATTTCTTCAGTATAAAGCTAATTAAAACCAAAGCAAGGGGTGTCTGGTTAGCTCAGTTGGCTAAGCATCTGATTTTGGCTCAGGTCATGATCGGGCTGTTCATGAGTTTGAACCCCACGTTAGCCTCTATGCTAACAGCTAAAAGCCTGCAGCCTGCTTCCGATTTTGTGTCTTCCTCTCTCTGCCTATCCCCGACTAGTATGATCTCTCTCTGTCTCTCTCTGTCTCTCTTTCTCTGTCTCTCTCTCTCTCTCTCACACACACACACACACTGTCTCTCTGAGATAAACATTAAAAATATTTTTTTTAAAAAGTGAAAATGACAGTATATCTTCTTGAAACATAATGACAGTATATCTTCTTCCCACTGTCACAGACAACTAAAATTTACCCTAAAAGGATATAAGAAAGTGTCTTTTCTTTTATTGTGGTAAAATATGCATAACAAAATTTATCATTTTAAGTGTTTTGTGGGTGCATATATTTTTACCATTACGTACATTCACTGTTGTTTTGCATCCATCATCACCACCTATTTTCACCTTGAAACTCTGCACCCATTAAACAACAATTCCCTGTTCTGCTCTCTTCCTAGTCCCCAGGAGATTTTCCTTTCTGTCTCTATAGTTTTGACTAGTCTGGGTACCACATGGAAATGGAATCATATAATTTTTGTCCTTTTGTATCTACCTTATTTTATTTAATGTAATGTCTGTAAGTATTATCTGTATTGTATCATGTGCGAGTCTTCCATTTCATTTGAAGATAAAAAACTCCATGGGATGTTTTTTATGTAAATAACCTCTGTGTTTTCCTTTAACACTTAAGATGGCGCAGTGGACGGTGCCTGGGTGGCTCAGTCGGTTAAGTGTCCGACTCTTGGTTTCAGCTCAGGTCGTGATCTCACAGTTGTGGGTTCCAGCCTCGTGTCGGGCCTGTGCTGCCAATGCGGAGCCCATTTGGGATTCTCTCTCTCTCCCTCTCTCTCTGTCCCTCCCCCACTCATGCTCTCTCTCTCTTAAAATAAATTAAAAAAAAAAAAAAGATGGTGCAGTGGACATTGGTAATGCTGTGTTGTTAATGGATGTGATTGTGCTCTCAAAGATAGAAATTTACTTTTTACCAAGTGAGATAAATCTATCCAGTCTAAACTGATTTCAAAGCATAAAATCAGTTTATTGATTCGCTCCAAAACATAAATGAAATTACAAAGTTAGCAATAGGTGAAATGGAAGTATTATTATCAGCGTCAAAATATTTAGTTGGAAGTAGAAATTCAGTTTATTCACAACTATCTTAGAGATGTTTGCCTTTTTAAAAATAAGTTTACTAAAATTTCCTGCCATTTTTATTACCAATCATCAGAATCTCTGTATTTTGTTTTCATAGCTATAATCAGATTTGTAGGTGTATCTGTCTCTGCTTAGTTGGCACTGAAGATGAAAGTCACTAAATAATGCCCAAATGTATATTGTCTGCCTATTAAGTTTTCACATTAACTTAATGGATTCTTACTAGTTTTCAGCCAAGTAAATAGTAGATTTCATATTCTTTTGAGGTATATTTTATTTCAAGTTTGCATGTTGTATGAATACAGAGGCCAAAAAATGTCAATATCAAATAAATTGTACTGACAGCTTTTAATCATACTAAGCTTTTTGTAGGACCCGCATTTTCAAATCTTCCTATGTCTGGTACATAATCCTGTTCAAAAGAGCTTTAATCATATTTTATAGGCATTTTACTTACATACTTGAATCAATAGTGAAAATACCTTAGAGGACAAAATTTAAATTCCACAGCGAGTACAAACCTGAAGGGTTAAAAACTGTATGAGCTCAGATTTGAAGTAATTAATTTAGTAATTGTCAGGGATGAATAAGTAGAGCATGAGAAAGAATATTCATTATGTGCATAAGGAAAGGCTCTGGATTCCCAATTAACATTAAAGCAGCATCAGCATAAAATGAGCATTAATATTCCACAAGATAATTGGCAACCTTTGTGATGTGATTTTTTTTGTTTGTTATTTTTTCCCCCACTTTAGCTATTCTCGAAAAGGTGTCATTATTCCTGGTTGTGGGATCACAGTTTATGCTGTGGTCTACTCTCATTCCTACTGATAGTCACGGCTTTTATTATGAATTTAACATACACCATGCTAGAAACCTTCTATAGGTTATCTTGTTTAATCTTCAGCATAATCCTATGAAATAAATAACATTTTTATATGTATTTTGCAAATAGGATATTTTATGGCTTATCTAAGGCCATTAGACAAATGGCTGGGCCTCAGTGTTTAATTTCTATATAATCAACTCTTTTATAATTCATATTTTATATTACATATTACCATTTTCCAAACACTTTTCTGTATATAGTCTCAATAACAACAAAACAACTCTATGATAAAGCTATTATCTTGATTTTCATATGAGGGAACCAAGACTCAGGAAAATTACGCTGTTACAATGGGAAGCTTAGGAAGCAACTCACTTCCCACTTAAGCATACCTTTTTCTATGTAATCCCTCAAATATTAACCACTTTATTTAAAAAGACACAAAGAAAAGCAAATTTTGGGTAGCCTAGTGGTTGGTTTTTGCTCCACGTATTTTTCTAACTTTCAAATGGTTATACAAAGATAAAATCAAGGTTTAAAATAAAAGTCTGTATTTTAGTTTATTTAGAAAAATTAAGAAATATGACCACAGAGCAGCAACCAGATGGGACTGAATAGGGCTGCCGTTCAGAAGGGATGTGAGCTGTCTGATTCACAGTCCTCATTATTTCATTTGTCTTATATTGGGACTGCTTCACTCATTAACTTGTCTGCCTCTGAATTTAGTTGAATCTTTTGTAGTTGAGTATTTGTGTCAGAGAAATTTTGTCTGTGCTACATTACACACTATGTCCCCTATCTGGAATATGAATCTCTGTACCCCTATACTTATGAAAGTTCTACTAATCTTTTAAGTCACAAGTCAATCCCTTCTCCATGAATATATCTTCTCAGATAATTTTAGCACATTATTACACCTATTCTCTCCAAATTGTATATTAAAGCAAAATTACACTGGATAATGTTTAACAGGGAAGGAAGGTTTTATTCAAGGCAACAGAAGAGAGAGAGTAGAACACAGGCTGAGCTCAACTCTGCTGGGCAAAATGCAGAGTCTGAGCTACATAAAAGTACTAGAGGACAATAGGAGAGATGTTGATCAATGGAAGATAAGGTTTCCACTGAGTTATTGCGGAGTTTGCAAATTTTTTTTCTGTCATTAGGCTATCTGTTTGGTCACTGGGACTGGCCCATTGAAGGCCCTGCCCTCCCATGGAGACTGAGATATAGGAGTCTTTTTCTTGCTTGCTTGCTTTCTTGCTTTCTCTTTCTTTTTCTTTCTCTTTCATTCTTTCTTTCTTTCTTCCTTCCTTCCTTTTTTTAAATGTTTATTTTTGAGAGAGAGAGAGAGAGAGGTTGAACAGGGAGGGGCAGAGAGAGAGGGAGACACAGAATCCAAAGCACTGTCCAGTCTCTGAGCTGTCAGCACAGAGCCTGATGCAGGGATCAAATTCACAAACTGCGAGATCATGACCTGAGCCAAGTCAGACCCTTAAATGACTGGGCCACCCAGATGCCCAGGGCTCTATCTTCCCTTATGATTACGGTTCAAATGGATGGCTTCCAGGTCCTTGAGAAAAACTTTCTAGGTTATAAATCAAGAAAGTGGCTTTTTAAGAGGTATATAGCTCAAAAGGACAGAGAAAAATTTATAATTGCAAAATTTCAAGGTAAATAAATGCTCTAAGAAAACAGAAATCAGACATCTGGAGATAGGAAGAAGGCTGCTTCAAAATTAGTCAAGCTGAAAGATATATTAAGGTAGTCTTGGTCTTCCCATGTAACTCCTTGCGGCTGATACTGTCAGTTATTGGTCAATGTCTGTCACTCCTTATTTCCTTTAGTAATTAGAATTAAAAGTTTGATGCTGCACATGTGACAGAGCTGATAAATGCAACATAGGCCAGCCTCTATTGCCAGTACATATGCCATTTGACTTAATTCTGAACAATGAGAAGGGAGTGGGTATGAAATGGCCTCTCCTTTGCTTTGTCCATACCTGCTGGATGGAATGTGGACAGCTAAGAATGAGTTGGAACAGACATCTTAGATTATGACATGGCAACTACATGTCATAGGTGGCAGAGTAAAATGATAGTGTCCTGAGCGCTATTAAGGATGATATTTTTAAAGGTAAAATCGTGACTCTCAGAGATATAAGAATTAACATGTATTGAAGATCTTATTTAAATCACTAAGGAGGAAACTGGTTAGTTGTTAATTCAAAGGAACATCTAAGGAACAGAAATTATGATCTATTCAAGTCCATTGTTTCTTTAGTGATTTTCTGTCTAGTTGATCTCTCCATTGCTGTAAGTGTGTAAGTGGAGTATCAAAGTCCCCTGCTATTAGCACATTCTTATCCATAACGTTGCTTCTGTTTGTGATGAATTGTTTTATATATTTAGGTGGTTCCATATTTGGTGCATAGACATTTATAATTGTTAGCTCTTCCTGATGGATAGACCTTGTAAGTATTATATAATGCCCTTCTTCATCCCTTGTTACTGTCTTTACTTTAAAGTCCAGTTTGTCTGATATAAGTATAGCTACTCCAGCTTTCTTTTGAATTCCAGTAGCATAATAGATATTTCTCCATCCCCTATCTTTCAATCTGAAGGTGTCCTCCAGTCTAAAATGAGTTTGTTGTAGATGGCAAATAGATGGATTTTTGGTTTTTTATCCATTCTGCTACCCTATGTCTTTTGATTGGGGCATTTAGTCCACTGACATTCAGTGTTATTATTGAAAAGTATGGATTTAGAGTCATCGTGTCCTTTGTGGGATTCATGCTTGTGGTGGTGTCTCTGGTATCTTGCGTTCCTTGCAACATTTCCCTCAGAGAGTCCCCCTCAGGATTTCTTGTAGGGCTGATTTAGTAGTGACAAATTCTTTCAATTTTTGTTTATTTGGAAAAACTTTTATCTCCCCTTCTATTCTGAATGACAGGCTTGCTGGATGGAGGATTCTTGGCTGCATATCTTTTCTGCTCATCACGTTGAAGATTTCCTGCCATTCCTTTAAAAATAAGTCAGGCAAAGAAGGACAGATACCATATGTTTGCACGTATAGGAGGATTAGGAGGAACTTAATGGAGGACCATGGAGGAGAAGGGGAAAATAGTGAGGGAGAGGGAGGGAGGCAAACCATGAGAGACTCTTGAATGCTGAGAACAAACTGAGGGCTGATGGGGGTGGGGGAGGGTTGGGGGGATGGGCATGGAGGAAGGCACTTGTGGGGATGAGCACTGGGTGTTATATGGAAACCAACTTGACAATAAACTATTTAAAAATAAATAAAATAAATCATGAAAAAAAAGAAATTATGATCTAGAATATTATACTGAATGTGAATAGAGAAATGGGCATGGGAGTAAAGATCGTCTCTTGACACAAAATTCATTTGTACATGTATAGAGAAGAGTAGTTTTGCATTGCTCTCAATAGAGTTGTAATATAACTCCCACAGACTTAGAATCAGATAATTGTGAATGATGCACTTTAGACAATGCATAGTTTTCCACTGAGCACGTCCCCCCCCCCCATTTTTCCTTAAAGTTCTTAACTTTGGGAAGCTACCATATCAATATTGATATTGATATTGATATTTAGACTGTCATGTAAGAGAAATATAAATATATATACATTTTAAGCAGTTCTGTTTTTGGTTTTGTTTTTTAAATCTTTATCCTTTGATACCATGGCCAGACTTTAAGCTAAATACAATTTATGGCTTAATAAACATACACTGTCTTGAAATATCTTATTGAAGTCTTGTAAAAAACACATATGGGTGCAGGTAAAATGCCTTATATTTTGTTTACTCTCTCTCCAATTGTTCTGACTCATTCATAGAGATACTCTACAAACATTTGTATACGAATTATTTAGAAACTAATTTGACATTTTCTAGAAAAAAATATCTGATGAGAGAGATTGAGATATTTAACTCCACCTTTGGTGAAAGAAACTTATAAAGGGATCTAGGCTCTTGAATTATTTAAATATGGAAGACATCAGTATAACTCCTCCCCATCCAATGCTAATATTAGTTGCACTAGTGCCTTGAGCCTTGGAAAATTTCTATAAAAGAAGGAGATTTTAGATATCTCTATGTAGCAAAGCCATTTGGGAACAGAGTTAGAAAATGATCTCAACAATAAGCTCTCAATATGTATTCTAAGTCTTAAATTACATAGTAAAATCACAGTGCTAATTTTGGAGAAACAAAGCATATACAACTTATGACATTTACTTATGGTAATTGAATATAATATAAATATAGGTAATTAAACCATAGCCCAAAGTATTCTTTTTTGCCATTAAATTCAACCTACTAGTTCACCAAAACTTTGACTTGAGGAACTATCAGGAAGTCAAATTAATTCATCTGTGTTTTTCCTCATTTAATACACATCACCTAATCCTATGATTAGGGTAAATGCACAAGTAGAAATTTGGTCCAGAAAATATTGTCTATCTTCCAGAGGTAACTTAGAAATTAATGTGTAGTAATACTTATAATATCACTAATAACAGATAACTTACTACGTGTCAGGTACTTTGCAAAATTCTTGTGTAATATATAACCCTCACCATACCTACTCATGTATTTTTTTATTTGTTCAAAAATAGTCCTTCATTTTCTGCATGCCCAGGCATTATTCCTGTCATAATTCCCATAGAAATGAGCCAATCTGAGAGTTCCTGAGCTGATAAAGCCAGGTTGGCTTCATGGGCATGGGACTTTGCCCATATTCCAGAGAACTCCTCTCTTCGCTTAATGCTCTACTTTTACTATCTTAAAATTTTTTATTTTATTTTTGAACTTGTGCTTTGTATGTGGAGGCTGATGTGGAGAAGAACGTGAACAAAAGAGGCACATATAAGATGCATGTGTACCTCTGGCACCATTCCCACATAGCATTATGATGCCCCGTGACCACAGAATTCTGGTGGACCAATGATGCGTGAGATGTAGTGAGACTCAAAGCAAATAAAAGGTAAGTAACTTAGGAGACCTGCTGACCACAAAGGCAGGAAATGATGACAGAAGGAAAGAAGACTGTAACCCATAAATCCTTTCCTTTACAGCCCTTCCTTCCTCATCAATAAGGCCAAGGCAAAGAGTACTGGTAGAATGTCCATGTATCAAGAAGTCAAATCAAAAGCAATGATGTGGATGGAGCTAAAGAATATTATGCTAAACAAATTAAGTCAGTCAGAGAAAAACAAATATCATATGATTTCAGTCCTATGTGGAATTTAAAAAACAAAACAGATGAACATAGAGGAAGGAAGAAAACAAAAATAGAGGGAAGCAAACGATAAGAGACTCATAACTATAAGCAATAAACTGAGGGTTGATGGAGGGAGGTGGGTGGCAGATGGACTAGATGGCCGAAGGTTATTAAGGAGGGCACTCGTGGTGATCAGCATTGTGTGCTATATGTATGCCATGAATTACTAAATTCTATACCTGAAACTAATATTATACTGTATGTTAACTAATTGGAATTTTAAATAAAAACTCAAAATAATAGATAGATAGATGATAGATAGATAGATGATAGATAGATAGATAGATAGATAGATAGATAGATAGATAGATAAATGGATGGATGGATTCCACATGCTTCTGGTTTGGACAATATGTGTAAATTGTGTAATTGCTTTGATTTTTGCATAAGTTAAATTCTCTCACATTTTAATTTAAACTGGTTTTGCATGATACAGAGATGAATGGTAAAATTCATTAATACTTTAAAATTAAAATATTTCTTAGAATTATATTAAGTAGCAAATAAACACGTCAAGACAAGTTGAGAGACATCACAGAAGAAAAGAGAGGAAAGCTTTATATCTTAAAACTTCTTTTTGAGTGAGCCTCATATTTTCATTTTTCACTGGGGCCCATACATTTAGTACCTTGCCCCATTTGGAGGTTACATTCTCATGAGGAAACAGAGAGTAAACAAACCATTAAAATGGTGGATATGAAAGTGCTACAATAGAAGCAAATTGAGAGTAATGAGGGGAAAAGGTATTTCGGATAAGGATGTCAGGGAAGAAAGTCCACCTATTGGAGAAGGCAACGCTATAACAGAGAGCAGAATGATGATGAGGAGCCAAGCCCAATACTACCTGTAGAATACCTGGGAGGGAGGGAACAGGGCTGTCTCAGGGGCAGGGAAGTCCAAGGAATGGGTTTCAATTTTCATGTAAGTGAGACAGTAGTTCCCAGATTTTTGAACAGGGAAGTGATATAGTTAGATAAAAATGCTTTACTCTCTCTCTTCTAGTTTGGTTGAAATGGCGATTGGGAGGTTTAGGGAGTTTTAACCTCTAATAAGCTAATAAGCAAGACAGCCAGGACTAAAAAGTAATTAATCTAACTCTAGAGTCCACACATTTTTTCATGTCAATAGACACTGCCTTCTGTGAATGACAGTATGAATGGAACAGTTAAGCAAATGATTTCATCCTGGCTATTGTAGTCGGGCAGGACCATCATTACTGAGGAACCTATGTATAAAGAGGTGGCTTGGAGTCTAACAGAGGCAGGGAACTGAGAATCCTGAGGAGGAATGAAGGCAGGTTGGGATATGAGAGGGCAGTGTGGTCCTTTGCTGTTAGCCTATCTCTTGGAACACAAAATGGTGCAAGGATTTCTCAACTGTCACTGCTTTCAAGGGCAGCAAAGCTCAAGTTCAGTCCAGCTTTGTCATTCTGCACACAACACAACTTTGGTTGTAACTCTTCAAATCAATGTTACTTTGATTGAACTTGGTAAACTGCTGTGTCCAAGTGTCTTCCTAGGGGTGCCAAGGGTGGCTCAGTCAGTTAAGGCTACAAGTCCTCATTTCAGCTTGGGTCCTGATCTCAGGGTCGTGAGATGCAGCCCCACAATGGGTTCCATGCTGAGCATTGAGCCTGCATAAGATTCTCTCTGTCTCTCCCTCTGCTCCTCTACACCTCTCTCAATAAACAGACAAACAAATAAAGTGTCTTCCTAAACAATAACCTCTGATTTAACATTGAAACAGAAAGTTACCTGTACTCAGAAAGGCACAAAAATAGAACAATTTTTGAATAATAGTGAAGCGGATATTTTCCATTTGAAAATGAAATGATTCCATATTTTCTTGGAATCTTTAACAAAGAGTTTTATGCTTTTTCTACTCACTGTGTGGTCCCAAAAAGCTAGGTGCTTGCTAGAAATGCAGTCTCAGGTTTCATTCCAGATCTACTAAATTAGAACCTAATTTTTAATAAGCTCCTCAGGTGATTTATATGCTTAAAATTTGAGAATCACTGCTTTGAGGCTATATATTACTTTATTCCTAAAATATACAAAATAATTACAATCATGTACAAAGCAATGATAAACTCAGGATAAAGTGCCTAATGCCTTATATATTGAAAGAAACTTCAAAGCAACAGTAGATTTATGGGGGTTATTAACGTCTTATGCAGTATTGTTGCTGATATATACTGTAGTATTTTAACTGGTCATTTTTTCTTTCCCTATGATACATAATGATGTGATACATCTTACAATTTCAATTCATTGAAATACATTATTGTTCCCAATTTGTAGATGAGGAGACTTATTCAGAGAAAGGTATTTGATGAATGCATTCTCTTTCTACTGCAAATTATGTGGTCATAATTAAATAAGAGAAAGAAGATTCTACTCCCCAAAGACTGTTTGACAGTTTTACAGAAGAAGAGTCAAAGATCTCTGTGCTGTCCAATTCTTAGATTTATTACTATTTGAGAAATTTTTGTTTTGATCAAGAAAAGGTGTACAATAGACCTTTCTTATGGAAACAGTTACACCATTTGGAGAACATATTCAGATGCAGAATACTGCACAAGACATAGAGAGATGAGAGATGAGATCCAAAAGAACTATAATAGGACACAAATGAGAAAATAATTTATTTGATGGCTGGAGGGAAGCAAACTTTCATAAAGTCCAGATGATAACTACTCTGTACATTAAGTGAACTTTAGACATGGGCATTTGCCAATACCAGATGAATTTGCAAACAGTGATCCTGTAAAAAGGCAAACATCTTGGTACAGCCTAGAAGGATACACCAAGGAATCTACAACACAAGGTTTTCACCTGCTGCCATATCTACTTTAAAAATGGAGAGGTCTCTGAGTTGGGGCTTTTTGAAGTTTTAATTGAATGTGTTGAACATGAATGAACATATACTTTCATTAGAACTTCATACTGTTTGCTGTGCCTAATTGTATAAAGTGAACCTCACGAGGTGCCTGGTGGCTCAGTTGGTTGAGCATCTGACTCTTTTTTTTTTTTTAATGTTTATTTATTTTTTGAGAGAGAGTGAGAGAGCACATGAGCGGAGGAGAGACAGAGACAGAGGGAGATCCAGAATCTGAAGCAGGCTCCAGGCTCTGAGCTCTCAGCACAGAGCCGGATGCAGGGCTAGAGCTCACAAACCATGAGATCATGACCTGATCAGAAGTTGAATCCTTAACTCACTGGCCCATTCACGTGCCCCTTTGAACATCTGACTCTTGATTTCAGCTCAGGTCATGATCTCAGGGTTCATGGCATCAGGCCCCATATTGAGCCCTGCATTAGGCTCCATGCTGACAGCATGAAGCCTGCTTGGCATTCTCTCTCTGCCACTACTCCCCAACCTCAAACTAAATAAACTTAAAAAATGAATCTCAAAAGATATGCAGATATTCTTACATAGTTTTTACTTTCTCATTACTCAAACACTGGCAATAAATCTTAACCAGTAAGACTAAGGGAATCTTTCCAGCTTCATCTTCCTCCAGTTTCTCAGGCCTTTGCAATGGAGTTATTTCATGTTCTTTGTTACTACGTTTCAATTTTACTAATTCTGGAAGAGTTGCCTATGTATCTACTTCTTGCAACAAAGTTCTTAAACTTGAGATTTTGGCTTTTGCTCATTGTCACTCTCCGAAAATCAATCTTAAAAGAATTGGCTTATAAATCAAGTTCTAATGAAAAATTCCGTCCTCAAATTTGTTCAACGAAATTATGACTTCATGATTTACTTATTGACATGTGAAATGTTTTAATGGCATTCAACATTGTAAATAGAGAAGAGTATTCCAATAAAAATGCTCTAAATTCAGATCTTTCTTTTTGTTCAAAACCTATACACATTATAATGAAAGTCCTTGAGTGTATTTTTGTAACCAAAATTATTATATTTTATAATTTTAAACATTTTTATTTATTTATTTTTTATTTTAGATAGAGCATGAGTGAGAGAGAAGGGCAAAGGAAAAAAGAGACAGACAGACAGACAGACAGACACTATTAAGCAGGCTCCACTCCCAGCTTGGATTTTGATGCAGGGTTAAACTAGGGGCTAAATCCCATGACCTTAGAATCATGATCTGAGACAAAATTAAGAGATAGATGCTCAACTGACTGAGCCACAGGCGCCCCTCTATAACCAAAATTAACCTGGTTTAATTAAAAATTGGAATATAAATTCATTTTGTTTTAAATCCTTACATATGCCAATGATACATTTAGACAGAGATCTCAGCTATTATGAGTTGGGGTAATAGCATTATGAGTTAATAAGATAATAATAGTTCATTTTTCAGGGGAAAATAGAATTTTACTTTATTTTTGATGTATTAGTTTTCAATTTGTAACGTTATGTTGAAAAACAGAGAAAAATGTTCCAAACGTAAAACAGAGCTATAAACACTTCTTTTTTCTCAATTGATTTCCTAAGCATGTACCAGTAACCAAGTCCAGATTTGCTGCGTATCTGAGCCCAGTGATAATAAGAAGTAAATTTCCACACACAAGCATATAGTTAGCTCACATAGTTGATAAATAACAGCTTTGAAAACATCACAACCTAGTACCAAATTGCTTATTACTACACATAGAGAAGTTGAAAGCTCATCTTAAAATGCCAATTTTATGTTAGTCATTAATATGTTGCAAATGTTTATATCTATATATCTATCTATATCCATCTATATCATCTTTCTATATTTATATCTATTGATCTAATCAGTGAATCATTTATATTTTAGAGTTAATTTTTGTGCTAAAATTGTTTTCTGTTAGGGTAGGATATAGGGGCTTCAAGGAGAATGTTTTAAGCTTGCAGATGACTAATTCTTCTTAGACTTCAGACATTTTTTTAAAAATCACTTGCTAAATAAAGTAGTAATTAATCAGAAATATGTATCTTTCTAAAATGGGATTCAGTCTAAAATGTCATTAAGGAAAAAATATTCTTATGGACTGGGCCACAGTAGTTTGGATTTATAAAAAACCACAAGGTTTAAAAAATTATTTTGAGAATTTGTTGCACAAAAATAGACATGTGAAGAGTATCAGATATGCACAGATGATTTACCTGCGTTATGTCATTTAGTCCACACAACATCCTACCACATTTTATATCTAGAGAAACAGAAGCACAGAAAATAACTCCCTTCATTAACCTGACTTAGATGGAAAATAATGTGATAGGTTTTGAAATAATTGCTACCAGGTATCAGACTTAATTATTCTACATGAGATGGATAATCTAAAGTAAGAAAAACTGATTATAGAGGTTAAATGAGCATTATGTAAAACATCATGTATGTGCATCTATAGAATATGTGTAAACTTTTCCTTTTAATGATTTACCATGTACCTTGTAAGAGATTATTAGTTATCTAAACTGGTAAAACAATAGCTACTCCCATGTAAGAAATGCATAAAACAAGTGAAAGCAGGAGAGAAAAAGAGGGAATCTGGAAAAGGAAAGGAGCATATTTATAGATTGGCCTCACATTGTGGCCTCTGTTATTCACTGTAATGATGAAGTATCTCTGTTTTCAATTTTCCTTTATATTGGTCTTTCTTGATTCCTTTCACTCTTGGTTGTTAGTCAAACAAGCTGTGAACCAACTGACCTGTGTAGACTGGCAAGGTCAGTGTCACCTGGGAGCTTGCTTAGAAATGCAAACTCTTAAACCCCACCCCAGACTCACCTGAAGCAGAATCTCCATTTTTAAGAGATCCTTAGATAGCTCAAAAGGATCTTGTTGTTTGCAGAGAGTCACTCTACAGTATATTGCTTTATAAAGTATAAATATATAAATCTCAGATTGTGGCTGAAATAGATCACTTTGAAGGGGTCCTTAAACCAAGATATGGAACCAAGGTAAGAACCAAGGTATATAACAAGGTTAGAACTCAAATTACTCCATAGGGACAGGTCAGTCCATAGCGTATGTTCAGTGTCATATCCAATTCGTGTGAGCATTGGATAATTTCAAAAACAAAGCTTCCATCACTCTCTAGATGGAGATCCCTTTTCATGCTTGTTTTAATACACTGCCTGAGTGCCATTTACATCACTTCTGTACAGCTGCAGTCCAGTCCCTAATGATTCCTGCTGAAGTTATGCTACCAAAATCGATGACTTAAATCTCTCAAAATCAGAGTGTATAATTTACCTTTCAAATCCTTCATAAGCCTTATGAGTAATAGTGGTTTTAGCACAATGCTCACACTTTCAATTTAAACACTTTCTGTCTCTCATGTAAAAGAGTTATGGACATTTTGGCTTAAGGGAGATCATTTACATAAACTTAAATTATCTGAAATTAAAAGAAAAAAAATATCCCTAGATACAAAATAGGTCCCATTTCATATTCCCGAAATGAATACAAGCTTTAGCCAGAAAAAGTCTAACTATTTGAATTGGTGTACATGAAAATATTTATATAGATTGTCATTTATAATGGAAACAGCAAAGTTTGAATTACAGCCCCGAAACATATCTCAATCACTAATATTATGCTATGTGTTTATTCCAGTGGAAAATGGAATGGGCTCTTCCAGCTCAGAAAAGGAAAACAACAGTTATCCTAAGAAAGAGGCTGAGATGATTTCCTGTCTCACATTTAGGTTATTTTGTCCATTTTGAAATTATTTTTGTGTATGGTGTTTAAGAGTGATTCTGTTTCAATTACTGCATGTCACTGTCCGGTTTTCCCAACACCATTTGCTGAAGAGACTGCCTTTTTTTTTTTTTTTTCCCATTTCCTGCTTTGTCAAAGATTAGTTGGCCATATGGTTGTGGGTCCATTTTGGGGTGCTCTATTCTGTTCCATTGGTCTATGTGTCTGTTTTTGTGCCAGTATCATATTGTCTTGATTACAGCTTTGAAATACAAGTTGAAGTCTGGAATTGTGATGCCACCCTCTTTGCTTTTCTTCTACAACATTCCTTAGCCATTTGGGGTCTTTTCTGGTTCCACAAAAATTTTAGAATTGTTTGTTCTACTGTGAAAAATGCTGGTGTTATGTTGAGTGCAAAGATTGCACTGAATGTGTAGATTGCTTTGGATAGTATAGACACTTTAACAATATTTGTCCTTCCAATCCATGAATACGGGGTGTTTTTCCATTTCTTTGTATCTTCTTCAATTTCTTTCTTAAGTGTTCTATGTTTTTCAGAGTACAAATCTTTTACCTCTTTGGTTAGGTTTATTTCTTAGGTATCTTATAGCTTTTTTGGTGCAGTTGTAAATGGATTGATTCCTTGATTTCTCTTTCTGCTGCTTCTTCATTGGTGTATAAAAATGCAACCGATTTCTGTACGTTGATTTTGTACCCTGCAACTTTGCTGAATTCATATGTAAGTTATAGCAATTTTTTGGGTGGAGTCTTTCAAGTTTTCTACAGTGAATATCATATTGTCAGCAAATAGTGAAAGTTTGATTTCTTCCTTGTTGACTTGGATGCCTTTTGTTTCTTTTTGTTTTCTGATTGCTAAGGCTAGGACTTCCAGTACTATGTTAAACAACAGTGGTGCAAGTGAACATCCTGTTTTGCTCCTGACCATAGGGGAAATGCTCTCAATTTTTTCCCCACTGAGGATGATATCAGCTGTGAATCTTTCATGTATGGCCACTATGCTGTTGAAGTATGCTCCCTCTATTCCTCTTTAATTGAGGGTTTTTATCAAGAATCAATGCTGTATTATGTCAAATACGTTTATTGCATCTGTTGAGAGGATCATATGGTTCTTATCCTTTCTTTTTACTAGAATGCGAGACAGGGTACCATCAAAATCCTAGAAGAGAACACAAATAGCAACTTCTTTGACTTTGGACATAGCACCTTTTTACTAGCTATGTCTCTGGAGGCAAGTGACACAAAAGCAAAAATGAACTATTGGGATTTCATCAAGATAAAAAACTTTCTGCACAACAAAGAAAACAATGAATAAAACTAAAAGGCAACCTATAGAATGGGAGAAGATATTTGCAAATGACATATCAGATAGTTAGTATCTAAAATCTATAAATAACTTACCAAACTCAACAACTGAAAAACAAATAATCCAATTAAGAAATGGGTAGAAGATATGAACAGACACTTCTCTAAAGACATGACTTCTCTAAAGAAGTCAATCATATGAATGGTTAACAGATACATGAAACAATGCTCAACATCATTCATCTTCAGGGAAACACAAATCTAAAACTCAGTGAGATACCACATCACACCTGTCAGAATGGCTGAAATTAACAACTCAGGAAATAGATGTTGGTGAGGATGTGGACAAAGGAAAACTGTATGGAGGGTCCTCAAAAAGTTAAAAATAGAACTACTCTATGACCTATCAGTTGTACTAGTAGGTATTTATGCAAAGCATACAAAAATACTAATTCAAATGACCACATGCACCCCAATGTTTATAGCAGCATTATCAACAATAGCCAAATTATGGAAAAGGTCCAAATGTTCATCAACAGCTAAAGTGGTACACATATATAATGGAATATTATTCAGCCATCATAAAGAATGAAATCTTGCCATTTGCAATGATGTGGATGGAAGTAGAGTATATTATGCTAAGTCATATCAGGAATAAGTCAATCAGAAAAATGCTAATATCATATGATTTCACTCATGTGAAATTTAAACCACAAAATGGAACATAGGGGAAGGGAATGTAAAATAAAAAAAGATAAAAACAGAGAGGGAAGTAAACCATAAGAGACTCTTAATGATAGAGAATAAACTGAGGATTTGCTGGAGGAAAGGTGGATAAAGGGATGGGCTAAATGGACAATGGGCATTAAGGAGGGCACTTGTTGTAATGAGCATTGGATGTTATATGTAAGTGATAAATCACTAAATTCTATTCCTGATACTAATACTGCACTATATGTTAAACTAACTTGAATTTAAATAAGATATTAGAAAGAAAGAGAGAGAGAGACTGAGAATAAATAACAATAATAAGTATTCGTTTGAAAATGACTACTGTATGATTTGAGACATAACAAAGAGCTGGCTTTCAAAAGAGTCAATTGGGGCATGTGGGTGGCTCAGTGGTTAAGCGTTTGACTTTGCCTCGGGTCGGTCATGATGTCAACAACTGTGAGTTGGAGCCCTATGTCAGGCTCTGTGCTGACAGCTCAGAACCTGAAGCCTGCTTCAGATTCTGTGTCTACCTATCTTTTTCTTCTCCTCCCCCACTCACATTCTCTCTCTCTTTCTCTGTCTCTCAAAAATAAACGTTAAAAAAAAGAGCTCATCAAATTTGAAAAAGAAATACAAAATTCAGGAGACCAAACATTGGAATGCTTAATAATTATATTCCTCAAGTTGGTTGATCATACAGAGTTATATGATAACAAGAAACATTATTTGATTAAAGATAAATGAACAAATAAGCAAATGGTATCATGAAACATTACACATATCTTAAAATCTTAATCTTTAATAAGTTGAAACATGGAGGTAATGGCTCTTATGGACTCTAGCATCACTGGAATAAAATATTAATATAATGTCAGTTGTTTATATAAAATGTTATAAATGAGCATTTTAAATGAAATCAGTTTCTCTTAGATTTCTTTTTAAAATTACTTCAAAGTTGCTTTTGAAGAAAAGCAACAGTTAGGGAAATTAATAAATTAAACATGTCTCACTTAATCTCATCAGTTGTTTACAGTGGACATTATTACAATACTGATTAGAAAAGGATACAGAAGTTCAGAGACATTCCTTAAGAAAATCTGGTTGGAGGAGTTTCAAACTTAGATGGAAATGTGATTTTAAAACATTTTTGCCTAATAAGATGTTGCTATCAATGAGTACTTAAACAAATGCTATCTTTTTAAAAATTTTTAATGTTTTATTTATTTCTGAGAGAGAGAGAGAGAGCGAAAGAGAGAGAGACAGCGTGAGCAGGGTAGGGTCACAGAGAGAGGGAAAGACAGAATCTGAAACAGGCTCCAGGCTCTGAGCTGTCAGCACAGACCCCGATGCAGGGCTCGAACCCATGAGCTGTGAGATCATGACCTGAGCCGAAGTTGGACGCTTAACTGACTGAGCCACCCAGGCATCCCAACAAATGCTATTCTTCAAATGCCTGCAGTTGGTTATGATTATCTGATAAATAATGATATCAAGAAATAGTAAATAATATGCCACTCTATAATTTACTATTTGAATATGATCCTTTTGCATAATTATTTTATTTAAAAACTTGCTTTCAAATTCGACATTGAATGAATTTTCTTCTCCCTTTCCTATTAGTCCATTTTGTAACTTACTTTTTTTTTTGAAACAGAAATAAGAAAAAAAGTCACCATAGGTATTTATTAGAGATGTGAAATTGACACCATTCTTTGTTGCTGAAATACACAATTCTTACTATACATTAAGCTAAAGGAACCATATTAAATATCTCTAAAATGGACAGATTAACAGATTTAAATTCTATAGAGTTAGAAATAAACTTCCAAAGCCAGTCTAGTCCAATAGAATGTCACCAGTGCTTCTGGAAACTTTTGAAGTAGCTGTCATTCTTCTGGGGTGGATTTCATGTGCTATTTCTTTCTTTACTCAAGTCCTCATCTTAGATAGATGCAGCTGATTAGCAGAGCCTTAATCATTTACCTCAAACTAGCAGCAAGGTATTATTTCTATATTCTGATAAGATTCCTTAAATTAAGTAAAACCCAAATATAGAAAAGATATACATATGTGATAAATAATTGCCAATATTCATGATCTTATAGATCATGAAATTACATATGAACATAAATTTAAATGTTATTTTTTACTTAAGAGGTTTACAAATTAAATTCAATGAGGAAATCTATAAAAATATAGGAAAATGGTTTCAGTATCATTTTTATTGAAACTTTCATATTTAAAATGTATCTTCAAATTCTTCTTGACTTGCAGTGTTGATTAAATGAATACCTTCTGTAGAGCTGGGTATCAAAAGGGTTACAGTGACTATAAATGTTAGTTGTTTTTTTTTTTTAACGTTCCATCATTTCTAGGAGAGAGAGAGAGACAGCGTGAGCAGGGGAGGGTCAGAGAGAGAGGGAGACACAGACTCTGAAACAGGCTCCAGGCTCTGAGCTGGCAGTCAGCACAGAGCCTGACGTGGGGCTCGAACCCACGAACCGCGAGATCATGACCTAAGCGAAAGTCGGACGCTTAACCGACTAAGCCACCCAGGCGCCCCTCAGTGTTACTATTTTTATCATATTAATTTAGAGAGGGAAATGAAGAGCTAATAATAAACAGAACAAAGTCTGCAACCCAGAACTGTTTTTGGACAGCTGGTATAGAAGATCACCCTAAGTGTGCATAGACACTGTCCAGTGATTCATTCTAGAAAGTCATAACTGGCTGGTCAGCAGGTGAGCTACTAACTTCTATACTCAGAAAAGAAGGAAATTAGGAGACAGTATTAACTCTGAGGCTCAAGATCATAAACTACAATCTATAATTGTGAAGACAAGTTTACTAATCAAGGATCAGGAAACCTCTTCTGCTGTCTCAAATGTCTCTCAGACATGTCTTGTCTTGTATGTCATCATACAAGTATGTTAAATTAACACAAAGTCTGGCTACCACCTCTGCTGAAACTTCCTCCCAACAGTACCTGAACCCTATGATGTTACTGCTGTAAACTCCCAAACTCCACAACTTTAATACCAAGAGAAGACAGATCAAAGCACCAGGAAGAAGGCCCTTATCTTTTTCAGGAATAGATTTGTTCTATATCCTAATTTGTATCTGTCACTTAGATCCAAGGACATCTGGAAAATGTAGTTTTCCACTTTTCAACTACATCAGCAATAGAAGACTGCCTAGAAGGAATTTGATTTAACACTGGTCGAGCTCATCCACTGCCGAGCTGAGCGTTCAAATCTCTGCCTTTCTCCTCACTGTCATGGTCAACATGCAAAACACCTGTGCTGCTGAGCAAGGATGAAACAAGAAGACAAACAAAAACTCACTTTTCTTTGCTTGAAGGTCATGACCATTAACCTCCATAGGAGTGTGGTGCTACCCCAGTTCTCCTATATTTTGCTGCTCCATGAACTTCTTAAATCTCCTAGATTAATATTGCCTACATCCTTTCCTGTTTTCATTCTCTCCCACTTTCTTCCTCTTTTACACTGAGTTTCTGACCTTAAGTTTTACTTTCCTGAGTGGTAGAAGAACCTAAAGAGAAGTTCTACAATATATATCACCACCTACTCACCAACATTCATACTTGCCACACATGCTGTCAGGGAAGGACTATTACCATGGAATGACTTTTCATGCTCTCACAGCTGACCCCTTCTCTTCTCTACTAACTGCATCTATTTTCACATACTTAGGCACGCTGTGCCAACAGTTGCACTATATCCTTCATACCTGCTTTTTAATTTTCCTATTGAATCATTCTCATCAGCATATAAATAGTGTCTAATTTCACATTACAGAAAAATCTTTATGTCATTTTGTTTCTGTTACTTTTCACAGCAAAAGTTTGAAAAGTTACTCTATACCTGGTGTCTCCAATTTTTTGAATCTGTCCCAATAACTTCACTGGAACTGCTTTTTTAGCAGATTTTTTTAAGCCTATTTATGTATTTAGAGAGTGAGAATGCAAGTAGAGAAGTGGCAGAGAGAGAGAGGGAGACAGAGAATCCTGAGCAGGGTCTGCACCATCATTGCAGAGCCTGATGCAGGGCTCAGTTCTACAAATTGCAAGATCATGACCTGAGCTGAAATCAAGAGTTAGACCCTTACTTGACTCAGCCACCCAGGCGCCCCTCCAATTATCTTTTTTACATTACTAAACACAATGGAAAACTCTCATTTCCTACTCCTTTTTAAGGAATCATCCATATTAGACAAAGTTTATTACCTTTTCCTTCTTTTATCACATTCCTAAGATATTTGGCTTCAAGGATACAACAATTTTACTTCTCCATGCCATTCTTCCATTTCTTCTGCTTGTTGTCTCATTCTCCAACTTCTCAACATTGGAATAGTATGGAACCCTCTCCTCTCTAACTACATTTACCTCCTTAATAATTTATTCCATTTCCTACATTGAAATAACGTATATAACTGATGAATTCCTTTTTTATAACATCAGCTTTGAAATTTTGATCAGTATACCCAAACAAAATTTGTTATGCCTCTTAGAAACCCAGTAATCACTTAAAATTTAAGGAGTCTAATATAGAACCCGTTAGAAAATTTCCTTTCTGCAACCTACTTCTCTTGAAATCTTCTCCACCACAGAAAAATAGGGCACCCTATTATTCTTAGATGCTTAAATTAGAAATATTGAAGTCATCCTTAACTCTGTGCTTTTTTGCTTCTGCATTCAATTTTTAGTATATCCTCTTTATTTTGCTTTCAAAACTATATGCAGAATTATTGTACTCATTGCTGCCTCCACCACCACTAATTCCAATTATAAGACCTCATCAACACTGAGCAGTTCTCTACTATCTTTTCTCCCTTTGACATTCCCTTCTATCCTACCGTCTTTACTCCACACAAACGCTAATTAAATCTTTCTTTAAAACTTAAATACATTACTCCTTTCTCAATTCTCCTAGTCCCCCTGATGCCGAGAATAGTGCTTTATAAAAATAGGTGCTTAGATTTTTTTTTTTACACATTCTTGTGTCTTTACTTTTTTTTTTTTTACAAATAGTTTATTGTCAAATTAGTTTCCACATAACACCCAGTGCTCATCCCCACAAGTGCCCTCCTCCATGCCCATCACCCCTCCCCCCAAATTCCATCAGTCCTCAGTTTTTGTCAGCATTCAAGAGTCTCTCATGGTTTGCCTCTCTCCCTCTCCCCCACCATTTCCCCCCTTCTTCTCCCTCTTGTAGATTTTTATTGTTGTTGTTAAGTGACGGAATGCAGATGGCATATGCATCTTCACGTTGTCTTATGGCCTAAACTAGCTATTTACTCCGATAATCACATTCATGTTCTAGGCTTGAAGAACAATGAGGAAAAAGGGATGGTAGAAAGGCTTTTGACCATTGGCTGTCCTTATTTAAACGAACCTTCCCAAAAATGTTACAGAAAAGCATCCATTTTCATATCATTGGTCACTTCTTTTTTTTTTAAGGTATATTTTTGAGAGCCAGAGAGCCGGAGTGCAGATTGGGGGGAGAGAGAGAGCCACAGAATCCAAAGCGGGCTCCAGGCTCTGAGCTGTCAGCACAGAGCCCGATGTGGGGCTCAAAATCACAAGCCGCGAGATCATGGCCTGAGCCAAAGTCGGACACTTAACCGACTGAGCCACCCAGGTGTCCGGTCACTTCTATCAGTAAACAGCATAGATGTATCCTCTCCTTGACTCAGGGCAGGCTTGTGATTATAGCAGAATTTATACTAAGTTCTCTAAATCTAGCTCATAAAATGTAATCCAATGTCTTTTTCCTTTGTTACATTTGCTCCTGTGACCCAGTTTCCATGCTGTGGGGAAGCCCATGTTACATTGAAAGGCTAAGTGTGGATGCTCTGACAACAGCCCTTCCTGATGTCTCAGTTGAAAGCCCGCATTACACACTACATGTTTATTGATAGAACAACTCCAGACAATAACAGCCTCCAGCCATTGGGTCGTCCTAGATGATGACCTGGATCGTATAGAACAGAGATGAGGCACTTCACAGTGCCTTGTTCAGATTAATGGCTCTCAGAATACATGAGCCTAATAAAACGATTGTTTTATACCATTGAGTTTTGCAGTGGTTTGTTATGAAGCAAGAGGCAGTTGTTACATGTATATTATATTAGTATTTTGGCTTTCACATATAATTAAGATTCTGTTATAAGTTGCTCAACTAACATTTTGTCATAGTTTACATTATATAGTACTTTATAAAACACGGATGCACTTTTAGCTTTTTAATAATGGGCATATGAATGGTAAAAGTAAAAAGACCTTCTATATTACAACTGTAATTATTTTATCCACATTCTTTTTAACTGGGCATAGAATTGTTTCTTGGGAATAACCTCTTGGCAATATCCTGGAGTTTTGCTTTATCAGAACCATGAGTATTGCAGCTCAGGAGTCTGATGCCACCGAGTTCTGTATATCTTGACGAAACTTGGATTTTTTTCTCTAAAATCTTCTGAAGATTTTAGGATCTTTTATTTATATCCTCAGTGCTACAAAATGTTATCACATGCTCTCTCACTGTGGAAAGTTTTTAAATTCATTAAACTGAGCATACAGCAGACACTGTTAATCTTGAAAACATATTTTCTTTGGGTCTGTGAAATGATGTTGTACTTTATTGGTAATTTCTTTTCCATAATTTTATTTGTTTTCTCTTTCAGGAACTCCTATCATTAAAATGTTGGGCTGATTAGATTAATCATTTGGCTTTCTTTACATTTTTTTTTCTCTTTTACATCCACTTTCTGAAATGTATTCTCAATTTTAATTTCCAAATGTTCTTTTTCCTCTGTGTTCTTGTACTCTTTTTCTTTTAAAAAATGGGTATTTTCTTTTGTTCTTTATATGGTTCTTTCCTCTTATGATATGTTTTTTTCTTTGAACAAAATTATTATTCTTTGAATAATTTTGACAATCTCTTCACATGTAATGTTTAATTAAAGTAAGAGCACCCACTACACTGTATAGATGGGCTTTCTAGGACAGATTTTCATTTTTCTAGAATTTCAAAGAGCCTTTGCTATATTTGTAATAAGGCAGGAAACATGCTTTCTTGGTAATTCTTTTAAATACTCCTTCCTCCTTAATTATGAAATCTTTTTCTAAAAATGTATTCTCTGAATTATTTCAAGTTTATCCTGGGGAAAACATCACAGATGCCAGTTTTTTTCCACGTATGGAAAGAAATGAAGACAGAGAAGCATAAATGGAAATGTTCTTATTTTAACTGTATCTCAGCTATTCATGTAGATCTTACTTTACTTCCCTTTTCAGTGTCGTGATTCTACAGGTTCTAGCATAGAATTTTCTCTAGAAATCCTTTCTGGAAAATGTCTCCTGCTTTTAAAAATGTCTCCCGCTTTCCCTTTTGTGTATTCCTTTTTTTTTCTCTCTCTCTCTTTTCAGATCATCTGTCCAAACAATCTCATCAATTGCTCGCTTCTTCAACTTTTCAAAGTATGTGATCTACAGACATCCTCATTTCCTCACATCCTTGACATTCATTCCACACGGGAGGGGCTCTCAGCAAAGGCTGGGCATTGCCCGTGTTCAGTCCTCCTCTCTACACTAGGAGCGCCACTGCCAATAGATTTGGTTGTTTATTCTAATCTCAATAGGGAGTAGATTTCTATACTCACAAAAGACTGAAAATTGATGACAAAATTGAAAGCACCTCCCCCAGTGGTTTCTTGATTTTTTAAATAGTTTAACACACAAGATAATTTTTGTTCTTTCTTTCTTTCTTTCTTTCTTTCTTTCTTTCTTTCTTTCTTTCTTTCTTTCTTTCTTTCTTTCTTTTCTTTTTCTCTCTTTCTCTTTCCCTCCCTCCCTCCCTCTCTCTCTCTCTCCCTCTCCCTCCCTCCCTCTCCTTCCCTCCCTCCCTCTCTCTCTCTCCCTCTCCTTCCCTCCCTCTCCTTCTCTCCCTCCCTCTCCCTCTACCTCTCGCCCCCCTCCTTCTCTTTTCTATCCTTTTCCTTCTCTAGGACATCAGTTGAAACACATCAGAGTATTCTCTTTAAACATAATTGAAATTCACTGAAAGATAATCATGGTGAGAAAAACGGTTTATAGAAATTTTAAAAAATGGCAACCACACCAAAACAAATTCACAGATAAAATGCTTTGGGATGTTAACATTCAAAGAGATTAGGCCCATCTGAGGACAATATAAAAAGACATTAATGTAATGTCAGCATTTGCTACAGAGGAACAAGAATTGGTATGTGTAGGAGGAAAACAAAATGGAGAATTATCCTAGAAAACAAGAAAGAAACCATAAAGAAATCAGAGAAATTGAGAAGTAATGAATATTCAAGAGGATCAGTGAATGAAGTTTAGAGAATAAAGCTTATGTAAACAAATGACAAAAATATCATAGGCAATGGCCATAGTATAGAGTGTGTGCTTTAGACTGAATCATATTGGCAATACATTGAGTATTAAAAATACATAAGTAACAGAATGACAACAGAAGATTTTTGTTTCAGGGAGATTATTTGAGGAACTCTGAACAAAATTGGTGAAAGGTTTTTCCATAAAATAAGAGAAATTAGTCATTGTCAGAATGGACAGATGGCATAATTTCAACAGGTATTGAGTTAGATTGGTAGAACAAGCCAATTCACTGAATATAACAAGTAAAGAAATCAACAAATAATGATTTTAAGGCAGGAATTTGGTTGAGTGTTTTACGGTTGTATATGAGAAGGAAAATAAATTCTGTTTTCAATAGGTTACATTTATAAATCTGGAAGGACATTGATATGGAGACAGAGAGCAAGCTATAGCTGAAAGGTATGAATAAAATTAAGAAAATATGACCTGGACTATTGATACATATTATTAAATATCCACACAGTATAGATAGTGCTTTCCGAAATAAGAATACTTCCAAGGTAGTGTAGAGATAAGAGCTTGGAACAAACTATAAAAAAAGAGAAAGAAATGCTTTGAGCTTACCTTTATTTTGGGAACTGGAGAAGATAGAACACTAGGTAAGACAAAGAGCAGTTTCAAAAGAAGCAGTAGAAAGTCTAAGAGGTACTACTGTCCCAGAAGTCAAGAGACAACAAAGTTCCAAGAATCAAAGTCAATAGCTAAAATAAGTGCGGCAAAAACCCAAGAAGTTTAAAGAGAAAGCCATTGGATTTTATAACCAAGAGTCAATTAACCTCTGGCATTGTGTGATAAGGAAGGACAAAGGCTGGACAGAATTGTTTTATTTGACTTTTGGAATATCAATCCTGTAAAACAGACTACAATTATATTGTGTTGGGAAAATAAGAACAAGAAAAAGTGCCAGAAGTTACTGAGAAGCGATTTTTAAAACTTATTTTTTTTACATATTTACAAATTGACTGAAACCTGAACATAATGCCTTGGGGATGTATAGTCTCAAGAAAGTTAGAATGATTATAAATTTTGCAGAGTGATTCAAGTGTGAGCTACTACTCTACTCAGATAAATTACTTGATTTTTTTAATTGAGCACTAAAGTGGTGTGGCAGTTGAATATTGCCTTCTTCAGAGTGGTAATAAGGAAGGTCAGTGGAGGGTGCAGACCAGAATGCCCTGCTTTCTGATGTCTGGTCCCATCATTAGATGATCCATCCTCAGGTCAGAGGGTGTATTACCGCTGGCATCACTCTCTCCACTTGCATTGTGCTATTTATGCAGCTGCTGACCTTTTTTTCCATTAAAGTCATTGTTGTCCTAATCACAATCTATTCTGTTCAGCACTTTCATAATGTCTGTCACTTAGGAAATTAACACAGTCATAAAATTAGCATAGTCTGATGACTTGAAAGATATCATATAACTTTCTAAACGGCTAAAGCTTACAGACATCTCATGAGTTCTTGCTGTTGTGCTAATGAGTTTATGAGAAATGGGGAAACCATAGCCTTATCATTTTTAATACAAGTGTTTTATTTATTTGTAAGACTTTTATTAATATCTGCAGCTTAGGCTTTGAGATAGCCTTAACTACTGTTAAGTAGTATGCTATGTATTATTCAGGCTTGCTTAACTATAAGAAGAGAATAAGACTGGCTTAAGAAAAGAATACGTCTATTTGTCTATGAAATGGGAATTAAAGCCATTTGACAGGTTGTCCCTAAATATTATTCCTTAACAAGAGCCTCAGACAATCACAGAAATATCATCAGTTTAAGTAAAGTATAATATTTCCATAGAAAAAAGGTGTCTTCCAATCCTTTATGAGTCTCAGCTGCATCATTTGTGAAATGAACATAATGATATTGCCTGCTATTTATTTCACAAGACTATAAGGATAAAATGAGATGATTCTTCTGAAAAAGTATTTTGTAAATCTTAATGTATTATATAAATATAACTTACTATGTAAAATTGGTGAATGTATATAGCCCCTGGAAATACATTTATCTATTAAGAGTTATCAGTATCTTAATGTAAATCTGATTTGTGCTTGTGGAATATTAAGAAAACCTGACTTGAGGAGACTAGAGTTAATAAGGAACAGGCTACTGCTTAGGATGAGTGGTCTCAGAGCTCCAAAGAGAATTTAGGGAGCCAAGGTCCCTGAGTGGAGCACACAATTCAAAAGGCATTAATAAAAAAAGATGTTAGATTGGTTTTCCCAGAAATGGGTTGAAGTTTTCAATGGCTTTTGTAAAAGACTAACTTGTTAAAAAAGGATAATACAGGGACTCTTTAATGAAGTAGTTTATTTAAAATAAAATGCTTTTTTTTGTAGATGATTGTTTTTTAGTTTTTTGGGGGAGGGGGACATTACCTAAATATTGTTTTCTAACACTCTCACTTTTATTGTGGCATAATTTAGAGTAAAGTTTAAACATTTTAATTGTACACTTTGATGAGTTTTTATAATTTTATATATAATTGTGTGTTCACTGTCATCCCAATTATGGGATAGAATATTTCCATTCTCAAAACTGTTCCTTTGTACTTTATTTACACTCAGTTCCCTCCTACTACACCCTGACTCTGGCAACCACTGATCTATTTTCTATTGCTATAGGTTTGGCTTTCTGCACCGTCACAAAGAAAGAATCATACAACATGTAGTTTTTGTGTTGGCCTTTCATTTAGTCTCATGTTCTTAAAATTCATCCATATTTTTGTATCTGTTACTGGTTTGTTCCTTTACATTGCTGAGCAGTGTTTCACTGCATAAATATATCTCATTTCATTTATTCATTCACGTTGATAGGCATTTGGGTTGTTTTCAGGTCTGTGTTATAATGAGTAAAGTTGCTATTAAGTTCAAGTACAAATCTTTGAATAAGCACGTGTTTTTATTTCTTATGAGTAAACATTTAAGGTTGGAATTGTTGGACTATATTGTAAGTGTATGTTAACTTCTTAAGAAACTGCCAAATTGTTTTCCAGCATATTCACATTATTTTACATTTCCATCAGCAATATTTCAGCGTTCAGTTGACTCTACAATCTTGTCAACACTTGATATTATCAATCTTATTAATTTTAGTCCTTCCAATGGGTATGTAGCAGCATCTCTTTGGAGTATTTGCATTTCCCTAATGACTAATGGTCATTAGCATCTTTAAACATGCTTCTCCAAAGAAGGGTCTATTTAAGACCTTTGCCTGTTTAAATTCAGTTATCTGTATTTTTATTTTTGAGTTATAAACTCTTCACATATTTAGAAATCAAATCCTTTATAAGATGAATAGTTCCCAAATATTTGCCACAAGCTCATGCCTTGTGTATTCTCATTTACTTGAGAGTATTTTTGAAGACAAAAAGCTTAAAATTTTGATGGAGTCAAAAAAAATTTTTTTGCCTTTTTTAGTTGATACTTTTGTAACCTATGGACACTGTGCCTAACCCAAGTTTACATAGACTTTTTTTTATATAACATCTTTTAGATATTTTATAATTCAAGCACTTTTAGGTGACTTAGTCTATTTATAGTCTATGATTTATTCAATGTTGATTTTTATATATGGGGTAAAGTTTTAGATCCCTTTAAATAGTATCAGTAGTCAACATATTAGGCCATTTCTTAAAAAGAATATTAATACCTTATTGACACTGGGTATGTAGTGGCATTTCTTTGGAGTTTTAGCTTGCATTTCCTTAATGACTAACGATCATCATCATCTTTAAATCTTCTTTAATAAAGGGTCTATTTAAGTCTTTTGTCTATTTAAATTGGGTTGTCTGTATTCTTATTTTTCAGTTATAAAGTCTTCATGCATTCTGAATGCAAATATTTGCTATAAGTTCATGTCTTGAATTTTTATTTTCTTGACAGTATTTTTGAAGATAAAAAGCTTATAATTTTGAAGGAGTCAAATTTTATTTTTTTGGTTATTTCATTACATGTTTTTCTGGCTTCTCACTGTCTCCTTGCCCCTACTTTTAAACCATTTTAGCAAGGTCAGTGAACACTAAAGTATAATTAACCAAATTTGGTAAGTAAATCCAGCAATATAGTACTATGACAAGTCAATTCCAAAAACTTACAAAAATTATAATACCAATATATGACCAAGAAAGTTTCATTTCAGCAATTCAAGTTTGGCTTAACAGTCAACAATTTATCAACATAATTAACCATTTTTAAAGACTAAAGCAAAAGAAAGATCTTAGAATCATTTCACAGATGCAGAAAAAAAGAATTTAATAAGATTCAGTATATTCATTATGAAACCTCTCACTGAAGTAACAGGTATAGAAGTAAACTTCTTCAGGGGAGCCTGGGTGGCTTAGTCGGTTAAGCATCCAACTTTCACTTAAGTCATGATATCGTGGTTCGTGGGTTTGAGCCCCGCGTCGGGCTCTGTGCTGACTGCCAGCTTGACTGCCAGCTCAGAGCCTGGAGCCTGTTTCGGTCTGTGACTCCCTCTCTCTCTAACCCTCCCCTGCTCCCGCTGTCTCTCTCTCTCTCTCTCTCTCTCTCCTAGAAATAAATAAAACATTAAAAAAAAAAAAAAAGAAAGAAGTAAACTTCTTCAGTTTAATGAAGGGAGTACCTGCAATACCTAACATCCTACTTCAGAGTGAAGGACTAAATGCTTGCTTTCTCACGTTAAAAAAATTACATGTATGCTTACCTTAAAAATTGCTATTAATGGGTGCCTAGGTGGCTCAGTCGGTTAAGTGTCCTGTGGGGTAGTTTGAGCCCCGCATCAGGCTTTGTGCTGACAGCTCGGAGCCTGGAGCCTGCTTCAGAATCTGTGTGTCCCTCTCTCTCTCTCTGCCCTCCCCTGCTCATGCTCTGTCTCTCAAAAATAAATAAATGTTATAATTTTTTTAATTGCTATTAAATATTATGCAGGAGATCAAAGTCAGTGAAATAAGGAAAGCAAATAAATTATACACCAGAAAGCAAGGAACAATACTGACTAATTTTAGAGTACATGATCACCATAGTAAAGAATCTCAAGGAATCCACAAAAAGAGCTAAAGAACTAAAGTGTGAGGGGAATAAGATCACTGAATACAATATTATTATATGAAAGTCAATTGCATTTCTACATGCTAGCAGTAACAGATATTTAAATTTTTAAATACGTTTGTAATAGTATCAAAATTAGTGATTTTTAATTTTTTTAATGTTTTATATTTTTTTGAGAGAGAGACTGAGATGGAGAGAAACAGAGAGCAAGCAGGGGAAGGGCAGAGAGAGAGGGAGCCACATAATCTGAAGCAGACTCCAGTCTCTGAACTGTCAACACAGAGCCCAACACAGATCTCAAACCCATGAACTGTGAGAACATGACCAGAGCTGATGTTGGACACTTAAATGACAGCCACCTGGGTGCTTCTAAGTAGTGATATTTTAAAAAAAGAATATATAAAATAGGTATGTCACAAAACATGGAAAGAAGTAATGGAAAACTAAAAAAAGGGAGGCTATGTTCGTGATCAGAAGATACCATACAGAAAAGATACAAATTTGTATTAAACTGATCTATAGAACCAATGCAATGTCAATCAAAATCCAGTACGGTTGTCATAAAAGTTGACACTGCTTTAAAATGTATATGGAAATGAAACATTATATAAAATAGCCAACGGAATTTCGGTAAAGAACAACAAATTTGGAGAAATTACATAGCCAGATTCCAAAACAGGATACACCTACAGTAATCAGGTTAGTATCAGCAGTAATATAAGCATATTGACTCATAGAAGAAAGTGTTTAGAAATAGAACTACACATATATGGTCAACTAAGTTAAAAGAGATAAAGAAGAATCAGTCAGTAATGAAAAATTCAATAACTGAAACTGGAAACAGGCTTGATTCAATGAACAGCAGGTCAGAAGAAGCAGAAGAATGAATTATTGACCTGGGAGACAAAATAATGGAAAATAGTAAAGCTTAACAAAAGAGAGAATTATGCAACACAAGAAAATAGACTTCGGGAACTCTGTGATTCATCAAGCATAAATAACATTCGTATTATAGGAGTCCCAGAAGAGGAAGAGAGAGAAGAGAGGGCAGAAATTTTATTTCAAGAAATAATAGCAGAAAGCTAGTAGGAAACAGATCTCCAAATCGAGGAGGCACAGAGGATGCCCATCAAAATCAAGAAAAGCAGTGGGCACCTGGGTGGCTGACTTTGGCTCAGACCATGATCTTGCAGTCTGTAAGTTCAAGCCCTGCATTGGCACTCTGCTTCAGATCCTCTGTCCCCACTCTCTGCGCCTTCCCCATTCACTAAGTCTCTTTCAAAAATAAACAAACATTAAAAAAGTAAAGAAAAGCCTACTAACACCAAACATATTGTAATTAAGTCTGCAAAGTATAGTGATAAAAATTTAAAGCAGCAAGACAAAAGGAGTCCTTAACTTGGAAGGGAAAACCTATAAAACGAGCCAGAGAGTTCTCAATAGGAATTTGGCATGCCAGAAGGGAGTGGCATGACATATTCAAAGAGCTGAAAGGGAAAAATCTGCAGCCAACGGTACTTTATCCAGCAGAGCAATCATTCAGTATAGAAGGAGAGGTAGACTTTCCCAGAACTACAAAAACTGAAGGAGTTCGTGAGCACTAAACTAGTCCTATAAAAAATATTATCAGAGACTTTCTGAGTGCAAAGGAGAAACCAGAAATGACAAAGGCAAAATAGGATCAGAATCCCCAAAAGTAATGAAAAAACAATCACAATCACACACTTAGTCACAAAACAGACCTCAACAAGTACAAAAAGATTGAGATCATACCATGCATATTTTCTGATCATAACGCTATGAAACTTGAAGTCAACCACAACAAAAAATATGGAAAGACCATAAATATGGAGTTTAAACAACATGTTACTAAACAAAGAATGGGTAAACCAGGAAATCAAAAAAAAATTTAAAAACAATACATGGAAACAAGTGAAAATGAAAACACAATGGTTCATAATTTTTGGGATGCAAAAAAAGAGATCCTAAGAGGGAAGTATATAGCCATACAGGGCTACATCAAGAAGCAAGAAAAATCTCAAGTAAAAGCCTAACTTATACCTAACAGAGCTAGAAAAAGAACCACAAAGCTTAAAGCCAGCAGAAGGAAGGACATAGTAAAGATTAAAGGAGAAATAAATGATACTGAAACTAAAAACAAAAACAAGCAAACAACAAAAAAAAAGGAACAGATCAATGAAACCAGGAGCTAGTTCTTTAAACAATTCAATAAAATTGATATATCCTTAGCCAGATTTATCAAAAAGAGAAAGACCAACATAAATAAAATCACAAATGAGAGAGGAGAAATAACAACAAGCACCACAGAAATACAAACAATTATAAGAGAATATTATGAAAAACTGTGTGCCAACAAATTGGACAACCTGGAAGGAATCAATAAATTCCTAGAAACATATAAACTACCAACACTGAAACAGGAAGAAATAGAAAACTTTAACAGATTAATGACCAGCAAAGAAATTGAATCAGTAAACAAAAATCTCACAACAAACATAAGTCCAGGGCCAGATGGCTTCATAGGTAAATTCTACCAAACATTTAAAGAAGATTTAATACCCTTCTTCTCAAACTATTCCAAAAAATAGAAAAGGAAAGAAAACTTCCAGATTCATTCTGTGAAGCCAGCATTACTCTGAAACCAAAAGCAGATAAAAGACTTCACTAAAAGGACTACCAACCAATATCCTGATGAACATGGATGCAGAAGTTCCAAATAAAATACTATCAATCTGAATCCAAAAATATATTAAAAGAATCATTCACCATGATCATATAGTGTTTATTCTTGGGATGCAAGAGCAGTTCATTATTTGTAAATCAATTAATCTGATATACCATATTAATAAAATTAGGATAACAATGATATGGTCATTTTGATAGATGCAGAAAAAGCATTTGATGAAGTACAACATCCATTCATGATAAAACACTCAGTAAGTAAGGTTAGAGGGGAACATACCACAGCATAATGAAAGCATATATGAAAAACCCATAGTAATATCATTCTCAGGAAGAAGACTGGGATATCTACTTCCACCACTGTTATTTAACATAGTTTTGGAAGTCCTAGCCACAGCAATTAGATAACATAAAGAAGTAAAAGACATCCAAACTGGCAAGAAAGAAGTGAAACTTACGCTATTTGCAGTTGACATGCTATTCTATATAGAAAACCTGAAAGACTTCACCAAGAAATTGCTAGAACTAATACATGAATTCAATAAAGCTGAAGGATACAAAGTCAACATACAGACATCTGTTACAGTTCTATGTACCAATAATGAAGCAATAGAAAGAGGAATCAAGGAATCAGTCTCATTTACAATTGCATAAACACACACATGCACACATAACACAAGATACTAGCAATAAACCTAACCAAACAAGTAAAAGATCTGTACTCCAAAAACTATAAAACACGTTTGAAATAAATTGAAAATGACATAATGGGATGGAGAAACATCCCATGCTCATGGACTAGAAGAACAAATATTGCTAAAATGTTAATAGTACCCAAAGCAATCTACACATTTATTTAAACCCCTTTCAAAATAACCAACAGCATGTTTTTAAAAGACTTTATTCTTAGTTTCTGCATTCAACGTGGATCCCAAACCCACAGTCCTGAGATGAAAAGTCTCATGCGCCACTGACTGAGCCAGCAAAATTCTCCCAACAGCATTTCCACAGAGCTAGAACAAACAGTTTAAAAAATTTTAAGGAACCACAAAAACAAAACAAGCAAAAATCAAATAGCTAAAACAATCTTGAAAAAGAAAAGAAAAGCTGGAGGCATCACAATTTCGGGCTTCCAGTTATATTACAAAGTTGTAGTCATGAAGACGGTATGGTATTGGCACAAAAATAGACACGTGGATAAATGGAACACAATACAAAACCTGGAAAAGAATCCAGAACTGTATAATCAAATTAATCTTTGACAAATCAGGAAAGAATACCCAATAGGAAAAAGACAGTCTTTTCAACAAATAGTGTTAGGAAAACTGGACAGCAACATATGAAAGAATGAAACTGGATCACTTTCTTACACCATATACAAAAATAGATTTGAAATGGATTAAAGACCTAAATGTGTGACAGAAAATCATTAAACCATAGAAAAGAACACAGGCAGTAACTCTTTGACATTAGCCATAGAAACTTCTTATTAGACATGTCTTCTGAGACAAGGGAAACAAAAGCAAAAATAAACTATTGAAACTTCATCAATATTAAAAGCTTCTGCACAGTGAAGGAAACAGTCAATAAAACTAAAAGGCAACCTTCAGAATGGGACAAGATCTTCGCAAATGACTTACATGATAAAGGGTTAGTATCCAAAGTATATAAAGAGTTTATACAATTCAACACTCACAAAAAATAATCCAGTTTAAAAATGTGCAGAAGCCAAGAATAGACGTTTTTCTGAGGAAGATGTCCAGATGCCCAACGGACATGAAAAAATGCTCAACGTAACTCATCATCAGGGTAATACAAATTAAAACTACAATGAGATATCACCTACACCTATCAGAATTGCTAAATTAACAACACAGGAAATAACAGGTGTTGTTGAGAATATGGAGAAAGAGGAATCCTCTTACGCTGTCGGTGGGAATACAAACTGGTGCAGCCACTCTGGAAAACAGTATGGAGGTTCCTCAAAAAGTTAAAAATAGAACTCCCTTATGAACCAGCAGTTGCACTACTAGGTATTTACATAAAGAATACAAAAATACTAATTTGAAGGGAGACAAATAGCAGCATTATTTATAATAACCAAATTATGGGAAAAGCCCAAATGTTCGTCAACCGATGAATGGATAAAGAAGTGGTGTTTATATACAATGGAATATTACGCAGCCATCAAAAAGAAAGAAATCTTTCCATTTGCAAAAACGTAGATGGAACTAGAGTGTATTATGTTAAGAGAAATAAGTCAGTCAAAATAAAAATATCATATAATTTCACTCATGTGGAATTTAAGAAACAAACCAAACCAAATGATCATAGGGGGGAAAAGAGAAAGCAAAACCAAGAAACAGTCTCTGAACTATAGAGAATAAATTGATTACTAGAGGTAAGGTGGGTGGGGTGATGGGTTAAATAGGTGATGAAGAATAAAGAGTGCAGTTGTAGTGATGAACCCTGGGTGATATATGGAATTGTTGAATAAGTATATGGTATACCTGAAACTAATATTACAATGTATATTAGCTAACTGGAATTTATATAAAGCCTTTAAAAATATACATAAAAATAAGAACAAGACTATTTAATATGGATGTCTATTTTTAAATTTGCATTATATATAATTTAAATCAGATTATATATTTTCTGATTTTTCATCTGTACATTGTTCTTTATCATTCTATTTTTTCCCTTATTTTCCCATAAAGTTCAGAATTTCAGGCATCAGTATTTTAGGGAATCTTATTATTCTTAGCTTTGAGATATAAGACTTTACTGACGATATATTCTCTGTAACATTATTTAATATTTTATATGGGTAAAATCATAACTTTTACATGTCTAATACTCCCTTTCCAAGTTTTTTTGTGAGTAAATTTTTCAGGGAATCAATTTCTCTTTGTCCTATCTCTTTCCCTCTTCAGCTCTCTATTCTTCCCTTACTCCTTACCTGTCAATCAATTGATCTGTCACCTATCTCAAAATAATACATGTCATGAAAATAACAGAATTGGAATTCACATACATGATTCCCTGATCCGCTGAACATAAATGAATATAAAAGGCATCCACAGATTATTGATTAAAGAACTGTGGAATGCAAAATACATGACATATCATTTGTGCTCAAGATTTAAGCAGTGAATTAAGTGATTTGAGCCCTGAAATGAGATCAGTGGTTTGAAGAGGTATCTGTTGAATAAAAGCCAATGTTAGTCTTGTGAGTTTGTAATGTGTACTTTAAAAGAAACAGGCTGCAACATCCTGTTATAAAGCTGATTTTTAAAACATACTGTGTCTGAAATTTTGATGTGAGAAATGTATATATAATCTATTAATAGACACTTGAAATTTATTTAATGAATGAGTAAAGTTAATTACTCATTTCTTAAATCTCGTATAGGACATGACTTAGACAGGTGAAGTTTCAATTTTACATCAAGAAAACTTTCAGTTTATACTGAATAGCAACTTAGTTTAACACAAACAACTGCAACTTACCAGAAAATTCAAGAGGTTGAGGTAAAGAACTATGTTGAAATGTAGCTTTTATGGCCTAATAAGCTCATGATAAAGGGAACTTTTATAATAGCAAAAACATTCAAGTGTTCTGTGATATTGCCAGTTATATCGTTGGGTCCCCTTAAAGCAACCTCAATACTGAGGTCTGGTGTCTTGTCAAATTTCTGAAAGAATTTTAGATTAACTAAGCTGTTCCCAGAAACTTCAAGCCTCCTTAGCTTTGATGAAATCTGACAAAAGAACCTACCCATATTGTCAGTGAGTTCAGCATATCGATTTTATATAGCATGAAAATAAATAAGTTCTAAAAATATATTCCTGAAACATGGAAATATTAAATTTAAGACATGGTTTCTTAAAGTTCAGAGTCCAAGACCATTAAAATACATACATTTCTCCTACTGTTTGAAGGCAATCTTTTCCTTTTGTATTATCTTTATGGAGCTGTGTGTGTATATATGTAACTGTAATCCAGATAAGATCTACTTTTGGGAAATTCAATCAGTTATTTTCCATTAGCTTGATTAACTTTTCTTGACATGTGCCACACTCTTCAAGGGGAATGTTAAAAAGTATATTGACATAAGAAAAATAATACAGTCTGAATCTTGTGAATTGGACAACATGAAAAAAAGTGAGATAATACTAGTGGGGTTTTGTGCTAATGCCAATAATTCTGCCATTATTAAGTCATACAATGATGCATTCATTGTTGTCTCATTTTAATTCAGGGCCATCAGAAGTGGCTTGGCCTAAGCACATAAGAGAATGAAGTAGCTCTTAGATGCATGAAATTCATTCCATGTTAATTTTCTACATTCTAACTTATTTTTATCTCCTTCATTGCCCTGGTCCAACACTTTTAGTAGCCATAAGTATTTTCAAGACTCAAAAGAGTGTATATAAATCAATGGGCAGGTAGAATTGGTGGAAAAATACCGGTGATCAACTTGTATAGTAACTATCCTTCAATTAAGGAAAATTCATTTCAAAGCTTCCTTCTGTTCAAGAACAGTAAGGGGAGAAAAAGATGTTAATGTGTTTGGATTACATTAAAGTTTTAAGATTAACTAAAAGAAAGGGAGGGAAAAAGTGCTAATGGCAAGAGCACACGGAAGAGGCATTATTAAATTACTGTTAATGCACATAAAACATTGCCTATTAAAATAGGATGGCAGTTTTACATCCTATTAAATATATCAAAGCTGTGCTTCAATTACAAATCCTTTTATATGCATGTTTTAACAAATATGTCTTTGATAATGGAATGTAGCTGCAACTTCTTAAATGCTAAACACGAGCTATACTATATAATACAGTGCCAAAGAAAAAAATTACCACTAGGAGGTAACCATATTTTGAGATCTCCCTTTTTTTTTTTTTAATGTATGTTATGAATTTTCAAGTGAGCAGCTGGGCAGCAACTCAATTTAAGAGCCTGAGCCTCTGGGCTTGTGATGGTTAACAGTGATGTGTTATGCTATTATTTTCACATGGTTATTTGTGGAAATAAATTATGTCCTTGAGATGGTATATGAATAGAAAGCACTTGATCATGTTTGTCTATGATCTTATTTGTGAAATAGCTTCAACAACTCTATTAGAAATCTAAATTGTGAAATAAATTCTCATAGAAATTAACAAACTTCTCATCTTGAATGGCATAGACATTAGTTTTATGGAAATTTCAAATACATCAGCATTCAGGTTCAGTCCACAATCTCTAAGCTGTATAATTATGACTTTCTTACCTGATTAAAAAAGGCTAGACAGGGAGTCCTGGGTGGCTCAGGTGGTTAAGGGTCCAGCTCTTGATTTCAGCTCAGGTCGTGATCCTCATGGTTCTTGGTTTCAAGCCCCATGTCTGGTTTCATGCTGACAGCAAAAGGGCCTTATTGAGATTCTCTGTCTCCCTCTCTCTCAGCCCCTCCCCCTGTCAAGATAAATAAATAAACTTAAAAAAATGGCTGGACAAAATACAAGCATTTTTTTTTTTAATTGGCTCC
The DNA here is from genome assembly GCF_003009895.1 of Hyaena hyaena. Taxonomy (NCBI): domain Eukaryota; kingdom Metazoa; phylum Chordata; class Mammalia; order Carnivora; family Hyaenidae; genus Hyaena; species Hyaena hyaena. The sequence goes on along the minus strand of NW_024081460.1, from coordinate 385,070 downwards.
TAGTAGTTAGTAAAAGTGGCAAAGAGAACATAATACATGTTAAGAAAATGTTGATATTTAAGTGATTACTTGCCATGAATATGAAAAAAATATATATTGGCCACTAAAAAAAAAAGACTGCTTCTTAGTAAAAAATCCAATCTTCCTTTTATTCACGATTTAACCTATCAACAATTTTTTTTCTTAAGGAATCCTCATCTATGCATACAAATGTGTGTTTTTTTCCACTGGAAATTGAAAACAATCTATTAAATCTAATTGCTTCATTTTCTCTTTAGTGTCATAAAATCCAGCCAAATTAATTACTCAATTAGCTTATCTTTTGTGAACTGTTTTTCCCCCCTCCTTCTACTCCTACTAGTCTTCAATTTCTGACTGTTCCAGAGTTGGAGTTTGAAGGAGAGGAAGGCAACTAAAGGGCATAGAAGTTGCTTCCTGGCTTATGCTTTTAAGAGCTGGTGTTGTACTTTCTGGTCTTGAATTCTGTTGAAATTTGACTCTTTCTCTGGAAGAACACTTTTGTAAATTCTTTTAAGGCAAATCCCTTACAACCATGACCTGATATAAGTGATACATTCTTCTATGTGGGTCCTTAAGACTTGTGTTTGGTCTCTGGTTCTTGGTGTTCAATTACAAAAGCTCCCTCACTTTTATTTTTAGGACCCCATCTGTCACCTATCCTGTGTATAAGGTCCACATTTTGTCAATGGAAAACTCTTCCTTCATTCTCTGCCCTAAAAATTCTGTGTGTGCTGGATGATTCTACTAGTAGCAAACATGGTACTTTTCCTTTCCTTTCCTTACTTTTTTCTTTGAATTGCTTGTCCTTTAGATTTACTAGAGAGGAGTCATATGTCAGTCTACTGAGCCCCCATAATTTCAAGACACACTATTAATCCCTCTGAACTGTTACCTTTAATCTCTTGGAGGATTTAAGCTGAAGGAGGAATAAATATCTCTCCTCCTGTAGTGTAGTGGCCTACAAAGAAAAGTTTAAGTGGTGATTGTAAATCACTTTTGGAAATGAATTTTTTTAAGTTATTTAAGAAATAGAGCATTTTTCTCCTTTCTCCAATGAATGTATGGTTGGTGTGGTAATGTAGAATAATGAAATACCGTCCCCTCCTACCAGCATCCATGAAGAAATTAGGTCCTAATCCCTAAGGAAAATGAATATTTGCAGATATGATTAAGTTAAGGATTGTCAATTGAAAGCTTGTCTTGTGTAACCGGGAGGGACCTATATGAAATCACGAATACCCTTATAAGAGAGAGGCAGAGGGAAATTTGGCACACATATGGAGGAGAAGAAAATATGAAGATGGAACAGAGAAATATTTGAAATTGTTGGCCTTAAAAATTGGAATAATTTAGTCACATACCAAAGTTATGGTGAGGCTACCAGAAACTGGAGGAAATAAGGTACAGATTCTTCCCTAGAGCCTCCAAAGGGAGCGTGGCCCTGCCAACACCTTTATTCTGACCTGGTTTTGGATTTTTGGCCTTTGGGACTGTGAGAGATTAAATCTCTATGGTTCTAAGCCATCAAATTTATTGTAATTTATTATAGTAGCTATCAGAAAATGACACAGCCTTAAAGAAAGTTTCATATGCTTTTATTTGCACACATGGTTTAATGTTTGTTGCTTGGTAATACATGGTGCTTTGCTTCAATCAGTTGTCACTCAATACTTTCTTACTGTACATTAGCTCTGAAAGAAATTTTAGTAGTTATAAAAATCATCAATATTATTAGAAGCAAGTCTGATTCATCAAATTTAAAAAAAATATTAACATACAGTTATAGAATCTGATATTTTCCTATACCACATGGAAAGTTGTTAACTTTCAAGAGGATAGTTTTAAAGGATTTGTTTCTACTGAGGATGGCCAAAGTTTTCCTTTTTTACCTGAAAGAAAAAGAAAAAAACAATGTCTTTGGGACACTTTGAAACAAAAGGGTCTTATTCATGGGTCTGGCATACCTGAAAGATATTTTTGATCATAAGACTGAGGTAAATCTCTGTGATCAAAATCCTGGGACCACCATTACGGAAGTTACTGAATAAGTTTTCTTGCATAAATTGTTGATATTGACAACAGAGATGAGTCAGGAAGCTCTGCTGAAACAAGTGCTTTATAAGAGAGAGTTAGGATGCAAAGGTTTTAATATTTTTGAACATTTTTAAAATGTGCAAATACTATTTCAATTGTATATCTATCTTCATGGCAGTGACATGACCCACTGCTTTTTTTTAAAGCGAAAACTCTAAAAATATTGACCTCATCAAAGATAAACTTATCACTCTTAGAATAAAAAACAATTCAGTACAAGTGGAGATGAACTCAGAAACCTTGTAAAATATAGAATCTATTGAGAGAAGCCTGACAAAACCTGAAACAATGAACTAAGGACATTTGAATTCCATTTTAAACACCATATCATTGGGGCACCTGGATGGCTTAGTTGGTTAAGCACCTGACTCTTTGTTTCAGCTCAGGTCATGTTGCAGCTTCATGGGTTTGAGCTCCACATTGGGCTCTGTGCTGGCAGCGCAGACCTTACTTGACTTTCTCTCTCTCTCTCTCTCTCTCTCTTTCTCTCTCTCTCTCTCTCCTTCTCTCTCCCTCCTTCCTTCTGCCACTTGTGCTATCTCTATACTCTAAAAATAAATAAACTTTAAAAAATATTTAAAAAATAAAAACCATATCATTAGAAGTCAGGGTTTTCAATACTTGCAACTACCAAATCAATCAATCAATCAATGAAATCAGTTACATGCCCTACCTAATATTTTCTCTTGTTCAAAATTACACATAAACTAATAATCATCTTCTTAATATAAATAAAAGGAGACTCCCCATGTTTTCTATAAAAACATGAAATTTAACTTGCCATTCTATTTGCAATGTCTTGTTAATGTTATTAGATTATAATTTTAAAATATCTTTTAACTGTATCACAAAATAGCAGGTTTACCTTAAAATTCTATGTGTTTTATGTTACTGAATTTAAAATATTTTTCAATAAAGGGGTGCATGAGCATCACTAGAATGACAAAGAGGCCCGTGGCAAAAACAGCAACAATAACATGAAGAGTACTTGCACTAGCTCCTGTGTTCAGAATACACTGTAGGAAGGAAACAGAGGAAGATGCAGGGATAACAGGCAGCTGAGGCCATAATCTAGATGAGAGATGATGTGGTTTGGTCCATAGATACAGCAGTGGAAGTGGTGAGGAGTGTTTCTATTGTGCATATATTTTGAAGATAGAGCTCATAAAAGTTTCTGACATATATTTTTCTTTGACACTGGTGATCTGGATTATCTTTTTTCCGTGTATTGCCATCTTTTCTATTGAATTTCTCTCTTCATCTAGATCTGTATTAATCTTTTTATAAACTATATACAAATCCTTTATGTTACATATATAGAAAATGTCTTCCTCCAGCCTTTTGGTATCCTCTGACTTTCTTTACATTGTTTTTATTTGCACAGGTTTATCTTTTTATTTTATGAAATTCTAACATCCTAACGTTTTAACCTATACTATACATACTTTTAATGTATTGTTGAAGGAGAAACTATCCATTCTAGGCCAGCATTATAAAGATGAATATCATAGATTTTCTTTTAAGGTCTTTACCACTTAGGTCTGTTTCCTATCAAGAACTGATTATTACTATGGCATGATGTAGTTATTATATATATACATATATATAGTTAAACTACTATATATAATGTAGTCATTATATATATATATATATATATATATATGTTTTTAAAGCTTATTTATTTATTTTGAGAGACAGAGAGAGCATTAGCAGAATAGAATGAGGAGCAGGGTAGAGAGAAAAGAGGAGAGAGAACCCCAAACAGGATCTGTGCTGTCAGCACAGTCCAACATGGGGCAATACCACAAATAGTGAGATCATGACCTAAGCTGAAATTAAGAGTAGGAAACTTAATTGACTGAGCCACACAGGCACCCCTGTTTTATATATTTTTATATGAAAAATTGCTTACCCCAACAAAATTATTTTAGTTCCCTATAAAATATTAAGTTTCTTTAGTAGTACAAGTCTATTTTCTAGCTATATTTTCATTGATCAATGTGTTTTCTTGTATGTCACAATTTTATACCTTTATAATAAACCCTGATTCTGGTAGGGCAATTATCCTCTCTTTTATTGATATTTCAAAATTATATTGCCTGTCTTGTGACTTTATTCAGTCATATGAAATTTATTCTAAGATTGTCATGAACAGAATTTGTGGATTTTTACTTTGGAAAAATTGATATATTTACATTTAGTTTCCCATCAATGAATATAATACATCTCTTCCTATTTACGTTTTGTTTATTTTTAGTAACATTTTATACACTGTATATAGAAATAATTTCTATGTAAATTTAGAAAATATTAGGTTGTATTGATATAGTGTCAATTATTCATACACACCTTCTGGATGGAAATCTGGATTCTTTCTAATTTTTGGTTATTATAATCATTGTAGATATGTCATTTTATAAGTTAGGAAGTTTACATTTGGTCCTGATTAAACCTAGAAATTGGTTATAGTGTCAAGTAGTGAATATGTAATTGTGCTTTATTTTGCTAATTTCTGCTCTCTATGACTTACATCATTTTGCATTTCATTGCAATGTAGTAGAGTTACTGTATCCCTACAGCCTCACTAACAGGTGTGCTACAAAATATTAGCTTTTTACAAATCTAATAGGTATGGAATGAGAATTAAGATTATTTTTAGCTTGCAGTTCTCTTTTTATGAAAGATTTTAAGTAACTAATTGTGTGTTTATGCTAATCTGAACTTCCATTTCTGTAATTTGATTGTTCATATATCTTAGTGATTTTTATTTCATTTCTTTGGGCATTTCCATCTCAATTTGTCACTTAAGTATTTGTCAGTCTTTAGTATTAGTCATATTCAATATTAAGTATAATAGAATATAAATAATTTTTCCTATTTTGTTATGTCATTCTGAGTTTGTGGCATTTACATTTTAATTTTGTTTTGCCTTGTAAAAAAAAAACCAATAGATTTTTTTTCAAGGGCCAGTTAATTAGCTTAGATCATCCATTTTCTTCACTGATGATTTGTGATGCCACTTATATTAAATCTATTTCTATAAATCTTGGATATCTTTTTGGAATATCTATGCTGTTTCATTAGTTTTTATATCTGTCTATAAACCAATTCTATATGACTTTAGTAATAGAGGTTTTATAAAATGTTTCAATCTCTGCTATACCTACTCCTTCATTATTGATTATTCCTCAGTTTTTCTGATTAATGAACATTGCTTAAGTTTACATTAAATTTTATACTAATATTTTGCTGCATGTGAAGAAACAAAAGTGACTATTCTTCTATAAATGTGATCATTATACATTTATAAGCTAATAGAAAAAAATGAAATCTTTAGGATGTGAAGCTTCTGGTCCAAAAGTATGGTATCTATCTCTTCCATTTGTTTATCTTTTCTTTTGGGTGCTTAAGTAGTGTTTTAAATTTTAACCTCACATTGTCATAGTTTAGCGTATTTCTTAACTTTAGGCCTAGATATTTCAGCAATTATGTTATAAATGGGATAATTATTTCTGATATATAATCTGACCAGTTATTATTTTAATTTTTTTAACATTTATTTATTTTTGAGAGAGAGAGACAAAGAGCAAGTTGGAGAGTGGCAGAGCCCAATGAGGGGCTCCATCTCACAAACTGTGAGATCATGACCTGGGTCTAAGTCAGATGCTTTACCAATTGAGCCACCCAGGCACCTCAGAAAGTTATTATTTTTCACACATATTTCCTACTGATTTTATATGTTACTTTTCCTAAATTGCAACATGCAATTTTAACTTTATATAAAATTTTTTAATGTTTATTTATTTATTTATTTATTTTTAATGTTTTATTTATTTCTAGGAGAGAGAAACAGCGTGAGCAGGGGAGGGTCAGAGAGAGAGAGGGAGTCACAGACTCAAACAGGCTCCAGGCTCTGAGCTGGCAGTCAGCACAGAGCCCGACGCGGGGCTCGAACCCACGAACCGCGAGACCATGACCTAAGCGAAAGTCGGAAAGTCGGACGCTTAACCGACTAAGCCACCCAGGCGCCCCAATGTTTATTTATTTTTGAGACAGAGAGACAGAGCATGAGCCTGGGAAGGTCAGAGAGAGACACAGAACCTGAAGCAGGCTCCAGGCTCTGAGCTTTCAGCACAGAGCCTGGTGCAGGGCCCAAACTCACCAGTCATGAGATCATGATCTGAGCTGAAGGACTAAGGCACCCAGGTACCACTACAAGTTTAACTTATAACAGGTTTTTCAGTTGTTGTTTTTTTTTCTAAATATATAATGTCTAAGTATATCACCTGCGTAGATACATATAACACATCCATCTCTTAAGAGAGATACACACACATGTATAGTCAAATTCTATTTTATCAAACTTTTTAATGATTAATGAGTCTTACATTTAATGGAAAAGAGTTTCAGCTTCTGTGGAAATTATTATATATGTTTTTATTTTTATAATAAATACTTCCATGGAAATGATAAGCTAGTAATACAATTGAAATCAATCTTGTGAATTGTACCTAGCAAATATATAATTTGATTTAATTTCTGAATAAATAACTAATTGCAATCTGTAAATCATAGAATAGTTCTTTTTCCCCTCAGTAATCTCTCTCATTCCCACATATACTAGAATCTATTTCAAACTGTTTATTTTATTCAACGGAACTATTTGTTTATTCCTTTGCCAATACCACTTGTTTTAAAGTAGGTAACTTTGTAATATATTTATTTATCAGAATGGGGAAATTCCTTCTTTGTTCTTATTAGTCTTCTCTTTATTTTTAGATATTGGCCATTTTGTACATTTGTAATCTCATATTAACTTTGAATTCATTAGACAAATCCCCTAAACACTGAAATTTATTAAATTGAAATTATTGTGATTTTATTGACTGATTTAGGTAGAATAGATGCTTTCAAACTATGCAATTTTCCTCCTTTTTGAACATGACTTATCATTCCATTTATTCAGAATTTCATTTGCAAACTTCAGTGGATTCTTATGTTTTCTCCAAAAAAGCCTTCTGTGGTCTCACCCTCCCTCTACCTGTAGCCTTTCTCTTCTTTGCTATCTACTGTATCCCCTTTACTCTCTCTTCTTGAACCTGCGAAGTCGTTTCCCATCATATATCATTTTTACCCACTCTTTCCTTGGAAATTCTTTCCTCTAATATTCACATTGTGGCTCCTTCTTGTCATTCACATTTAAGATTATATGTCACCTCTTTAGACAGACTTCCCTTATACCACTCTCTAACGTGACCTTCCAGTCGGTATACAGAAACCTACTTCATTCCCTGAAAAGTTCTTATCCTTATCTGATATTTTCCTTAGAATGGTGATAGTTAATACCTGTTTATGATCTGCTTTCCTGTACTGAAAGAAAGCTCTCAGAGAATGAAAACATCTATTTTATTCACTACTAATATGCTATCTTCTAAAAAAAAAAAAAGAGAGAGAGAGAGTAGGCACTAAAATTTTGTAAATGAAAAAAGGCTCATCTATGAGGAAACTTTAATTTTAGGAATAATGTCTGACAATATGCTTTTGGCTATGATAGAATCTAGCATTTTGAAGAACCATATACATGATTTTCACAGTAAAATCCCTTTGTTTTTTCTCTTTCTCATCTCCTAAATGCATTCCTATTCCTAACATTCCCAGCAGTGTTTTGCCTCTAAGCTTTCCAGTAGAAAGCTTATATACCTCTTTACCTGTAAAATATACTTTATGATCTCTAATATTGTAAAGGAGAAAGGAGAATAAGTAGGAAAATGACAGTATTAAAATATCTTTTAAATTCTTCCCAGGAAAAAATATAACATCACTTACTAATAACTGTAGGTATTAGAACTGTACATGATACACATTGATAAATATTAGAATAGCACCTAAAAAGAAAAAGCATGAAGTTATGTGTTAGGCTGGTTATAGAAATAGGGTTTGTAGCCTTATGAGGAAATTTAATAATGCTGTATTGTTATTTCCATCTTAATTTGTTTCTTAGAAAGCAGATTATTTTAATGGTCATAATCATTTGTGTTGATTAGTTTCTTTCCAGCTGGCCCTTTGGTATACTGATAGATCTTTTTACAAAGCAGCATGATGTTTATCTTCCAATATTCTAGAAGCAGAACTTTTCATAAGGTGATATACCAATTTTTGTTCTGTTAAGCAAAATGTACTCCTACCATTTCACAGATATTAGTGACAGCTGGAACAATTACCGTTAACAATAAGACATAGATTCAGGCATTTAAGTTCTAAAAGATCTAAGTAGAAGATTAAAAACACTTAATTGTGACAAAAAGCCAACTAATTTAAGAGAGAAAATCAGATTTGATAAGTGCAGGCCTGAAGAATTAGGAAAATGGAACAAGTTTTGTAAAAAATCACCACTGAGTCATTATGCACAGGTGAAAGCTGTGTATTTTTAGTTTACTTTGGCTACATTCTTATTAGTAAAATAATATATTTTCTGAATAGTTAGCTAAAATTCCTCTGATTTTAATGCATAAATTTGCATTCTATTTAGGAGGAAGCAACAAAATGTTCATAAAACAGATGTTGATAATACTTTGGTATAGCAGAACACTGTAAATCTAAATACCCACCTTCTATGCCCTAGAGTTGTTAAGAAGGCAAAGCCAAAAACCTAAAACTAAAATTAAAGTAATAGGAAAACTATAAGATTAAGTCTTAAAAGCTCTATTTATAGGTAGCATTTTGCCAGTACCTATTTCCCAGATCAACCAATGCCAGAGATTTCTATACGTTCAATTTCATATGTGTTGCTAAATTAATATTTAAGGTTCTTGCAAATCAATATAGTTTGTTTCTGATTCTTTAAAAGACACCATATCTAGGAATATAATTATTGACACCATATGTGTCATATAATATACATAATATAATTTTAAAATAATATACTGCATAAAATTCTTATGAGAGATGGTCTATTCTTTTTAGTAGCACTTTCCAAAAAACCATATTCCACTGTAGAGCCAGATCTCCTCCATTAGATTCTAGAACAAGATGGAAAATGTCTATGAAGAGAACACTTTGTGATACGACTTTGTCCCACAAACACAGTACTTCGAACCTTATGAAAGCTATGCAGTAGAAAGAGCACAGGGAATGGGAAAGATAATGTCAGTTATGTCATTTCTCTGCCTCCTTCCTTCTAGTCTACTCATAAGTACATGCATATGTACACAAAGAGGATAAAGTTTTTTTTGAATAAATAAATAGGTTACAATGCATTTAATTATTAGAAGCTATTTTCCAGAGAGTTCTCTTCAGCTGGCTGCTAATGGATAGTGCCTTGTTTGTGTATTAATAGAGAAAGCTTCACAACACATTTAAAGAAAAATGGTAGGGGCCAGAAGTCCAAGTGCTATTTTATAAAACATCAGGTTTTATTTTTTATTTGTTTTTAAATGTGGGGGAAAGTAAAGACAATTTGGGGCATTAAAATAATAACTGTTCTATACAGAACACATTCTCTATTTTTATCTTTGTCCTAGATACTGGTTCTAAATATATTCAATGTTTTTGCCAAGAGCTTTGTCTCCTCATACCTATGCAGTTTATGTTGCTCTGTTGATTTTCCACTGATACTGTTACATAAGTGATGTCTGCTTCATTCACACAACTTCCCCTCCACATTAACTGCATGGGTGTGTGCAGCTAGTATGCACATGCAAAGATATGGACAACAGATCTATCAAAAAATAAAAATAAAAAATTCCAAACACAAGGGTTTTTCCTCTTTCCTCTGAAAGGGATTCATTTAAGATGTTTGATTCTCATATCTAAATATAAATTGAATTTTGTATCCTTAAAGGATTCAACTCTCACTTCACTCTCCTAAACTGTAAATTTTCTCAACTAGAGAAAATGAAGCATGCAGACCAGAGCTTTTAAATAGAGAAAATCTTATTAATATCCATAGATTCGTATAAAAAAGAAGAAACAACACTAACAAGAGACCCATAGTCCTATGACTGTCACTCTCATGAGAAGAACAATTTTTACTTGAAACACCTTTAATTTACTTGAAGGCCTAACAGCTAAGCTGATAGAAATTTGAGCCAATCCCCCTTGGTGTTCCTGGGTGCAACTTCATGCTGCTCAGTGACTCCTCACTGGATATCTGCATTCCTGGATTATCTCCACTATATATAATAGAATCAATAACAAATTCAGAGTTAGAAAAGACTGAGCGTTAAGAATATTCCAGTTTTCTCAACTTATCTATGACAAATTGAAATACCTAGAACTTAATTAAATTAAAACATAGCCATCCTAGAACCTAGGTCTCCCAACTCCACTCTAACCTTTTCCCCACTGCCTCACATTTCCTATTTAAAAAAATTTGGGGGGGGGGACACCTGGATGGCTCAGTCAGGTGAGTGTGTAACTTCAACTTAGGTCATGATCTCACAGTCTGTGAGTTCAAGCCCCACATCAGGCTCTGTGCAGACAGCTCAGAGCCTGGAGTCTGTTTCGGATTCTATGTCTTCCTCTCTTTCTCTGTCCCTCCCCTGCTCATGCTCATGCTCTGTCTCTCTCTCTCAAAAAAAAAAAATTAAAACATTAAAATAAAATTTTGTCAATGTTTATTTATTTTTGAGAGAGAGGGTGCAAACTGGGGAGGAGCAGAGACAGAGGAGCAGATGATCTGAAACAGGCTCCATGCTATCAACACAGAGCCTGACATGGAGCTCACACTCAGGAACCATGAGATCATGACCTGAACTGAATTCAGACACTTAACTGATTGAGCCACCCAGGCACCCCATCTCACAATTCATCTTAAAAATTGGGATTCTCACGGATTCTTCTTCTTCTAATCTGAGTATGTCATAAACAGATAGAAAGCAATGACAATTCCCATCTGAAAGTAGGAATGATTTAAGTTTTAAGGTCCTACATATTGGGCATTGCTACTTACGAAGTTTAAAATAATTTTATTTAACCCTGTTTCCCAATATTAAAAATACATTAACTGGGGCGCCTGGGTGTCTCAGTCGGTTGGGCATCCGACTTCGGCTCAGGTCATGATCTCACGGTTCGTGGGTTCCAGCCCCGTATTGGGCTCTGTGCTGACAGCTAGCTCAGAGCCTGGAGCCTGTTTCAGATTCTGTGTCTCCCTTTCTGACCCTCCCCTGCTCACACTGTCTCTCTTTCTCTCTCTCTCTCTCTCTCTCTCAGAAATAAATTTAAAAAACATTAAAAATAATAAAAATACACTAGCTGAAAGACAAATCTGAACAAATAAAAATTATGAATGATAAACAGACTGAAATGAACGAACAGGATGAGTAAACCTAACAATACCCTGCAAAATAAACTCTGTCTTTATCCCTTGATCTATTAAAAAATGACACAAGTTCAAAAACAAAACAAAAAGATATTTATGTTAGAAAACAAAACAAGAGGTATCCTATTGGAGCAATGCACACTTTCTAACATCAAGATTTCATGTATTATTTTTTATATGTCTCAGAGTTGAAGCATTCGCATCAGATGGCTGCATAAATAGAATCTTTCCACTTAGTTTCACTTGTGTTTTTTCCATACATTTTAGAAGTATGAGCATATGAAAACATAACTTAGATGAATTTCCCATCAAAACAGTGTGACACTAGAAAATAAAAATCTACCTTACTGTACCTAATTAAAAGAAAAAGAAACTGGAAAATTAATTCTGGAGAAACAACATTAATTAAGTACACAAAACTCTCTCTCTCTCTTTGGTCTTCAGAACTTAAACTTCTTAGTTTAAGAAGTGGTCAAAGGAAAAATTTTTCCAGCAGTAAATAACATATGGCCAGTTACTGTTAATAACAAGGGGATAGTGAGGATATTTTCTTTGATATTACATTAAGCTTTTCCTCCATGCCAAGAACAGTGATGTGGAATGTTAGATGATACGAACTACCATAATACTTAGGATCCAAAAGTGAGTTTTCCTTTTGCCAGTGCCTAGATTATGCATAAACTCCACAACATATCCTATAGGGAAATTTCACTTTAATTTTGTAACTGAAGGATAATTGAAATACAATATTATATTGGTGTCAGAGGAACAACATAGTTATTCAATATTTATATATACTATGAAATGCTCATAATAAGTGTACTTACCATCAGTCACCATACAAAGTTGTTACAATATTACTACATTTTCTATGCTATACAATACAATTTCATCTCCTTGTCTCATTATTTTGTAATTGGAAGATTGTAAGTCTTTTTTTAGAGAGAGAGAGAGAGAGAAAGCATGAAGAGGGGATGGAAGTGGAGGAAGGGAGGGACAGAGGGAAGGAGAGACAGAGAGAGGGAGAGGGAGAGAATCTTAAACAGTATCCACACTCAGCATGGAACCCAAGACGGGGCTTGATCCCATGGCACTGGGATCATGACCTGGCTGAAATCAAGAGTCAGATGCTCAACTGACTGCGCCACTCAGGTGCGCTAGAAGACTGCAGGTCTTAATCCCGTCAAACATGTTGTCCATTCTCCATTCCCCTTCCCTCTGGCAAGTTTGTTCTCTGTATCTAGGAGTTTATTTGTTTTATTTTGGATTTCGTATGTAATGACGTCATATGGTATTTGCATTTCTGTGTATGACTTATTTCATTTAGCATAATACCTTCTAGTTTCATTCATGTTGTCATGTTGTCATGGATAGCAATATATATATATATATAATGCTATATATATATAGCATTATATATATATATATAATGGTTGAGTAATATTTCATTATATATATATACTCCAGATTCTTTAACATTCACCCATTAAAGGACACTTAGTTTGCTTTTATATCTTGGCTATTATAAACAATGCTATGATGAATAAAGGTCTGCATATGTCCTTTAGAATTACTATTTTCTTTTATTCAAATAAATACTTAGCAATGGAATTGTTGGATCAATATGGCACTACTATGTTTAATTTTTTGAGAAAACTTTATACCGTTTTCCAGCTATACCAATTTACATTCCACCAACAGTGCACAAAGATTCCCCTTTGTCCACATTCTTACCAACACTTGCTCTTTCTTGTCTTTGTGATACTTGCCATTTTTACTTGGTGTGAGGTAATATTTTATTGTCGTTTTGATTTGTAGTTCCCTGATTTGTAGTTCCCTGATGCTTATCGATGCTAAGCATCTTTCCATGTGTGTGTTGGCCATCTATCTGCCCTTTTTGGAAAATGTCTTCTTTGGTAAATGTCTATTCACATCCTCTGTTCATTTTTAACTCAGAATTTTATTATATTGAGATTTAGGGGATTTATATATTAGGGATATTAATCTATTAGATATATTATTTGTAAATATCTTCTCCTATAAGTAGTTACCTTTTATTTGATAGTTTCCTTTGCTTTGCAAAACCATTTTAGTTTAATACACCTTCATTTGTTTATTTTTGTTTTGTTGTCCTTGCCTGAGAAGACATATCCAAAAAATATTGCTAAGACCAATGTGAAAGACCTTACTGCCTGTTTTGTGGTGGGAGTTTTATGGTTTCAGGTCTTATATTTAAGTCTTTAATCCACTTTGAGTGTATTTTTCCATATGGTATAATAAAGTGGTCCAGTTAATTCTTTTGCAGGTAACTGTCCAGTTTTCCCAGCACCATTAGTTGAAGAGACTTTCTTTATCCTAGTGTATATTCTTGTCTCCTTTGTTGTAGATTAATTAATCATATAAGCATGGGTTTATTTCTGGAGTTTCTACTCTGTTCTACTGATCTGTATGTCTTTTTTTGTGCTAGTACTTTTTTTTTGTGCTTTGTTGATTACTACAGCTTTGTAATATGGTTTGAAACTAAGAAATGTGACACCTCCATCTTTGTTCTTCCCCAGGTTTAGTTTGGCTATGGAGGACTTTTGTGGTTCCCTACAAACTTTAATATTATTTGTTTTGGTTCTGTGAAAATGTCATTGGTGTTTTGATAGGAATTACATTGAGTCTATAGATAGCTGGATTAGTACGGATATTTTAACAATATTCTTTAAGTCTATGAACACTGTATCTTTCCATTTGTTTGTGTCATCTTCAATTTATTTTATCAGTTTCTTATAGTTTTCTATGTACCTGGTAAAATTTGTTCCTAAGTAAAAATCTGTTGGTAAAGTTTGGTAATTTCTGTTGGTAAAATTCATTTAGTAGAGTTTATCAATTCTTGGTAAAATTTTTTCTAGGCATTTTATTCTCTTTGATGCAGTTGTAAATAGTTTTCTTAATTTTTCTGATAGTTCACTATTATTATATAGGAACGCAAAAGATATTGTTTATTAATTTTTTTATCCTGAAAGCTTACTGAATTCATTTATCAGTTTTAATAATTTTGGGGTGGAGTCTTTAGGGCTTTCTATATATTATCATGTCACTTAAAAATAGTCACAGTTTTACTTCTTCCTTTCCAATTTGGGTTACTTTTATTTCTCTTTCTTATTTAATTGCTATGACTAACACTCTAATGCTATGTTAAGTAAAAGTGTGGGGAATGGGTATCCTTGTCTTATTTCTAATCGTAGGGGAAAAGCTTTTAGCTTTTCACCATTGAGAATGTTGTTAGCTATGGGTTTGTTATATATGGCCTTAATTACTTGAGGCCTGTTCCCTCTATAGCCACTTGGTTGAGAGATTTTATCATAAATGGATGTTGAATTTTGTCAAATGCTTTTTTTGGCATCTCTTTAAATAATTATATGGTTTTGTCCTTTGTTTTATTAATGTAGTGAATCACGTTGATTGACTTGTGGATATTGAACCATCCTTGCATCCTTAGAGTTAATTCCACTTGATCATGGTATATGATTCATTTAATGTATTATTAAATTTAGTTTGCTAATGTTTTGTTGAGGATTTTTGTTTTTATGATCATCAGGGATATTGTGTGTGTGTGTGTGTGTGTGTGTGTGTGTTCAGTGTTTTTGTCTGGTTTAGGTATTAAGGTAATTCGGACCTTGTAGAATGAGTTGGAAAAAATTCTGCCTCATTTTTTTTAAACACTTTGATAAGAATAGATATTAACTCTAACTATTTGGTAGGATTCACCAATGAAGCTGTTTCTGGATTTTGTTGGTTTTTTTTTTTTTTTTTTTTTGATTACCAGTGTAGTTTCACCACTAGTAATCATTATGTTATGATTTCCTGTTTCTTCTTGATTCAGTCTTAGAAGATTGTATGTTTCTTGGAATTTATTCCATATTGTTCAACTTGTAGACAAATAGTTTTTACAGTAGTCTTTTATAATTCTTTTTATTTCTATGGTATTTGCTATAACTTCTTCTTTTTCATATTTTATTAATTTGGATCCTCTTTTTAAAAGGAAACTTTTTTGGTGAGTCTTGCTAAAGGTTTCTCAATTTAATTTATCTTTTTCAAGAACCAGCTCTTAGTTTTATTGATCTTTCTTTCTTGTCTATATTTTTTTTATTTTTGCTATGATCTTTATTGTTCCCTTTTCTTTGTAATGTTTAGCTGTTTTTATTTTTGTTTTTGTTTGTCCCTAGGTCCTCTCGAGTTAGATTATATTGTTTAATTTGAGATGTTTCTTGTTTCTTGAGGTGGGTTGCTATCACTATAAACTTTCCTCTTAGATTTGTTTTTGTTGCATCCATAGATTTTGGAGCATTATTTTCCATTTTCAATTGTCTTTACATGTTTTTTAGTTTCCTCTTTAATTTCATTGTTCAACCACTGTTTGCTTGGTAGTAGATAGTTTAGTTTCTACTGTTTGTGTGTGTGTGTTTTTTACTTTCTTCTTGTAGTTAATTTCTAGTTCATACCATTTTGGTGGTAAAAGATAGTTAATATGATTTCAAACTTTTTTTTTCCTTTTTTTTCTAGAGGAGAGAGAGAGAGCGAGCGAGCATGTAGTGCAGAGCCTGATGTGGGGCTTGACACAGGGCTCGATCTCATGACTATGAAATCATGACCTGAACTGATATTAAGAATTGGAATCTTGGGGCACCTGGGTGGCTCAGTCAGTTAAGCCTCTGACTTGGGCTCGGGTCATGATCTCACAGTTGGTGTGTTCGAGCTCCGTGTTGCACTCTGTGCTTACAGCTAGCTCAGAGCCTGAAGGCTGTTTTAGATTCTGTGTCTCCCTCTCTCTCTGACCCTCCCCCACACACGCTGCCTCTCCGTCTCTAAGAAATAAATATTTAAAAAAAAAAAAAAAGTTGGAAGCTTAACTGACTGAGCCACCCAAGTGTCCTTAATTTCAGTCTTTTTAAATTTATTGACACTTGCTTTGTGACCTAACATGTGGTTTATTCAGAAGAATATTCCATGTGTCCTTGAGATAATGTGCATTCTGATGGTTATGGATGGAATGTTCTATATTATGTATTAAGTTCATCTGGTCTAATGTGTCATTCAAACCAAGTATTTCCTTAGTTTTCTGTCTGGATGAGCTACCCATTGATGTAATTGGGATAGTAAAACCCTCTACTATTATCGTATTACTGTCAACTTCTCTCGTTGCATTTATTAATATTTGCTTTATATACTAAGGTTTGCCTATGTTGGGTGCATAAATACTTACAAGGGTTATATCTTGTGGTATTAACCACCCAGGTTCCCCTTCCTGTTTGTTTTTATAGCTCTTCTCTGTTCCTTTCTTCTTTCCTTGTTCTCTTCCATGTGCTTTGATGGCTTTCTTTAATGTTATGTTTTGCTTTTTGTCTCTTTACTGTTTTGTGCCTCTGTTATAGGTTTTTGGTTTGTGGTTACCATGAGGCTCATATATAACAGCTTGTGTATATAGCAGTCTATTTTAAGCTGGTGGTGGTTTAAGTTTGAATGCATTCCGAAGCACTACATTTTTACTCTCCTCCTTCCATGTCTTATATTTTTGGTGTTATAGTTTACATTTTTTTATTTAGCTTATCTCTTAAGTAATTTTTGTGGATTTAGTGTATTTTACTACTTTTGTCTTTAACACTAATACTAGCTTCAGAAATAGTTGATCCACTACTTTTTTTTTTTTATATGTTTGCCTTTATCAGTGAGAATTTGTCTCTGATGCGTTTTCTTATGTCTAGTTATGGCCTATTCTTTTGGCTTAAAAATAGTCCCTTTAATATTTCTTGGTAAGCTTGTTTAGTAGTGATGAACTCCTTTAGCTCTTGCTTGTCTCAGAAACTCTTTATCTTCCCTTCTCTTCTGAATGATAATATTGCCAGGTAAAGTATCCTTGGTTATAATGTTTTTTCCTTTTAGTACTTTATATATATCATGTCACTCTTTGGTGTGCATAGTTTCTGTTGAAAAATCAGCTGATATTCTTATGGGGGGTTTCCTTATATGTAAATAATTGCTTTTCTTTTCTCTCTTTATTTTTAACTTTTGACATGTTAATTATGATGTGTTTTGGTGTCAGTCTTTTGGGCATAACTTATTAGGAACTTAATCTGTGCTTCCTAAGCCTGGATGTCTGTTTCCTTCTCTAGGTTAGGGGGGTGTTCAGCTGTTATTTTTTCAAATAAACTTTCTGCCCTTTTCTCTTTCTTCTCCTTCTAGGACCCCTATAAAGCAACCTTAGTATACTTATTATTGTCCTAGAGATCCCTTAATGTATCCTTTCTTTAAAATATGTTTTTTTAAATTTTGTTTTGCTCAGATTGCTTTGGTTTTGTTGCTACCCTGTCTTCCAGATCACTTATCTGTTTCTGTATCATCTAATTTTTTTTTAAATATTTTTATTTATTTCTAGGAGAGAGAGAGAGAGAGACAGCGTGAGCTGGGGAGGGTCAGAGAGAGGGAGACACAGACTCTGAAATAGGCTCCAGGCTCTGAGCTGGCAGTCAGCACAGAGCACGACGCGGGGCTCGAACCCACGAACCGTGAGATCATGACCTAAGCAAAAGTCGGACGCTTAACCGACTAAGCCACCCAGGCGCCCCTGTATCATCTAATTTTCTATTTATTCCCTGTATTATAGTTTTTACTTCTGTAATTGTTTCTTTGGCTCTTATTAGTACTTTCTTATGTTTTCTAGCTCTTCGTTGAAGCTCTCACCTTTGTTCATCCAGTCTTCTCTTGAGTTCAGTAGGCACCTCAAAGATTGCTATTTTAACTATTTATCAGGGAGATTGCTTATACTCATTTTATTTAGTTCTTTTTTTTTCTGAGAACTTGTCTTATTCTTTTATTTGGAATGTATCTTTATGTCTCCTCATTTTTGCCTAACTTTCTGTGTTTATTTCTATTTATTAGGCAGTTCAAGTATTTCTCTCAGTTTTGAAGAAATGTACTTCTTTAGCAGATTTCCTGTGAAATCTAGAAATGCAGTCACCCCTGGCCATAGGGCCAAGTGCCCCACGGGATTCCCTGTGTGGGTTGTATGCACTCTCCATTTGTGGTTGGGCCATGTAGTAGATGGTGTGACCTCCAACGGGCTGGCTGTGAAATCTGGACACAGCTGCAGTGGTCATGCTGGTGGGCAAGTTTATTGTCCTGTCGACTGCAGGGCCTGGCTGAAGTGCAGGTTTACGTGAGACTTTCAGTGGAGCATGACCCTTAGCATTAGCAGTCTAGAGAAAAGTTTCAAAATAGCACTGCTGGTGCATGATTGTTAGGGCAGAACAAACTGGTTAAGTGACTCCCACTAGTGTCTCAGTACCTGAGGAGAAGCCTTGTTGCCTCTTGCCTCTCTAGCAGGTGCTCCAAGATTGGTAAGTGGGTCTCCTTCACTTTTTGCTTCTGTGGGAGGAAGTGAGTTAGGTTCTTCCTACACCACCATCTTGAACCCTCACTCTTTACTTAAAAAAAAAAAAAGTTATTCCCATCTACATTGAATTTGGTTATTATCCACCCATTAGTGTGTGCGTGTGTGTGTGTGTGTACACTCTGATTGAAAAGCAAAGTCATCATTTCCAATAAAATGCATAAAAATTCACCAGGATACAAAATGATTTGATAATTTTTTAAGTTTCTAAGTGTGCTTATGATCAGATTTAGAGAACATACTTTTTCTTTGAGAACATAATTATTTTAAAGGAACAAAGAATATCCAAAAAATGTCTAGGATTTTTTTATTTGTTGTGACCCAAAATCCTGTCCATAGGCCTGTACTATAAATGGTCATTTTTCCTGTAGTGTATTATTAAATTATGCCATGGGACAAAGGAGTACTAATAGGCAAACCGGAAATTCCCTCACATGGCTGTATGAGTGTGTAATAGCAGTTTGATTTCCTATTGATAATCAGGATTGGTTGTTTCAGATTTTATGATATAGCTCTACAAAACCATTTCCTAAACCATTCCCTTATTCGTTCTTTGTTAGTCAACTCATCATAGATAATTTTTCAAGTGACTTTATGTTTGAGTTTAATGAGAAATGGCTAATGTAGAGGGAAGAGAGCCTCATGACTTTGAACCATTTTTCCATGTGTCTTCAAGATATGATCAAACCAGATTCCATTTCTATATTAAATTTCACTAGATAAGTACTACTACAAATGTCCTTATTTATGGTTTTGTCATTTATATATATTCAAAATACCTCATATTACATGATTACTTAGTGGATTATGTTCAAATATTCAGTCTCTATTACAGCTCGTTAGCAAACCAGAAACCATTTTTCAAAGAAAATAGCTATCTATAATAGATGACATGACTTTTCTTTAGTATCTTAAGGGTCAATTTATTCATTCTTCCTTAAGGGGCCCATCAAAATTACCATACAGTATTCTTATCTGTTACAAATACTTTAAATAACACTTGATCTGGAAGGTCATAATACACAAATACCAGACTAATTTTCATAGCAGTCAGAGTTTATTGCAGAGCTCAAGAATATAGCTTGAGCTATATATATAATATATACGATATATTCAAGTGGCACTTATTCCAGAAATGCTAGGCTGGTTTAACTTTTAGAAATCAATGAGTATAGAGCACCCTGGTGGCTCAGTCAGTTAGGCATCTGACTCTTGGTTTCAGCTCAGGTCATGATCTAATGGTTCATGAGATTGAGGCTGTCATTGGGCTGTGTGCTGAGAACACTGAGCCTGCTTAGGATTCTCTATCTCTCCCTCTCTCTCTCTCCCTCTCTCTCTACTCCTCCCCCCACTCTCTCTCTCAAAATAAATAAATAATCATTAAAAAGAAAGCAATTAGTGTAATATAACTTATCATTAGAATAAAGGAGGAAAACTAGATGATCATCACAATAGATGAAAAATGTTGACAGATTTAAATATTCATAATATTAAAAATTTCACAAGACTAGAAATAGGAGAAACTTTTCTTTATATGAAAATTATCTATGAAAAATATATAGTTAAAATCATATTTACTGAAATATAGAACATTATCTTCCCAGATCAAGAAATCAGTAAGGTAATAATGTCCTCTTATCACTTCTATCTAATACTTCAGTGGAAGTCCCAGTTACTCTAATCCACAGAAAAGAAATAAAAGCCATAAAGTTTGGAAAAGTAAAGTTAAAACTTTCAATATTTTCAAGTTATTGACTGGCATGTAGGAAATTGTAATGAAAACTAAAAAATTTTTTTAAATGTTTTATTTATTTCTGAGAGAGAGAGAGACAGCGTGAGCAGGAGAGGTTCAGAGAGAGAAGGAAATACAGAATCTGAAACAGGCTCCAGGCTCTGAGCTAGCTGTCAGCACAGAGCCCGATGCAGGGCTCAAACCCACAAACCGTGAGATCATGACCTGAGCCGAAGTCCGGGGCTTAATCGACTGAGCCACCTAGGCGTCCCTTATGATATTTTTTTTAAATACCAAAATTAGTAAATGAATTGAGAAAGTATAGCTTATAAACATATATATAATCAATGTTATGTCTGTTTGAGAATAATTATAAATAATCAACATGTTTTCTAATAAATAAAAAATTAAATTTATAAATACTATGTATAGTAGCTTAAAGTAAAATAAAATAATATGGAATATACTTTATCAAAAAAGTACAATGCCTACATACCAGAAACTGCAAAATATTGCACAAAAAAATCAGATAAATGGGGAAATGCATACCATTTTTATAAATTAGCTTAATATTATTGAAATGTAAATCATCTAAACATTGATCTGTAAATTCACTGGAGTTGCAATTCAATTTTCAATAGGCATTTAATAAATGTTCCAAGCTAATTCTATATTTTATAAAATTTCAAATAATTTATAAGAGCCAAAAATTTTCTGAATAATGACACATTTGAACTTATTACCTCAGAATTTTGCTCACATTAGAATTTGTGTATTCACTGAAGTTGCTGCATTTACTGGTTTGCTTAAAGTAATTTGTATTATTCTTTATTTGTTCGTCTGCATCCTATACATTCTATAATTCCATCCACTAAATCTCTATAATGAAAGCTTTTTATGTATCTATCTATTTTTTATTCCTGTTAGCCAAGTATATTTGAGTTATTAATGAGTATACTTTCATCAATTTATTTGTCCTGTGATTATGTATTACTTTTTCTAGTTGTTTGAGTCCTTATTTAATTTCATATATATGTCATATAAATATATAAATTACATATATGGTACATGTATATAAACATATACATATATATGAAATCTCAAGGAAAAGTAAACTACGTTTTTTTTTTGGCTTCCCCTCCCCCCCCCAATAGTGCACATTCTTCCTTTTGTGTATCACTGTGAAATGAGGAATTTACAGTTTTAATACATTTGATATCACTTTTGGAAAATTCAGCTCATAATTCTCATGCTATCATTCCAAAAAGCTGAGGTTCTTATCAAGTTACTGGTTGAACAGTGAAGGAATTTAATTTATTCTTAGAGAATCAGAATTTAATCAGTGTATGAATGTTCAAGATTTCACAAATTCTTTACTTTTAACAACTCACTGCTGCTTACTGAGTAAAATTCTGGTGTGTGGAAAGGGTGTTTTATAGAACTAAGAACTAAGTAAGTAATTTTGCATCTCAGATTATTCTTAATTCTAATCTGTTTTTTCACTTACATACACTATCATTAAATAATTTTTCAATTTCCTCCTAACCCTTGAAGTCTTTGTCAGGGTGACTGTTCTGCCATTTCAATCAGACGACGTACTTGTCTCTAGGTTTGGATATTCCTTGGTTCTAAATTTTGAAATATTTCTCTATCCGGAGTTTAGTTCTTTATTGTCTTCTTTGTATCCATTGCTTTTCAGCTTTCAAACTTTTACTTTCCTGTTTATTGAACAGTCCATATCCAGCTATTAAGAAGTACCTTATTTTATCTTCTAAATGTATTTCATTTCTCTACCATTATATCACTTCCATCACCTGGAAAGGTAACCATCATTTCTGAAGAACATTGTGCACTGTAAACAACTCTCCCTGTATTCAATATTATCTCCATTTTCTATTTTTCACAAGTAAGTATATAATCATATCATTTCCTTATCAAAATGCTCCAGTAGCTTTCATCACATTCTGAAAAAAGAAAAAAAAAAAAAGGAATCCAAAGTTCTTACCTTAGTGTACCTGATTGATCTGGCCCCTAGCCACCTTTTCTTTTTTTTCTTTCTTTTTTTAATATTTTTTATTTATTTCTAGGAGAGAGAGAGAGAGAGAGACAGCATGAGCAGGGAAGGGTCAGAGAGAGGGAGACACAGACTCTGAAATAGGTTCCAGGCTCTGAGCTGGCAGTCAGCACAGAGCCCGACGCGGGGCTCGAATCCACGAACTGCGAGATCATGACCCAAGCGAAAGTCGGACGCTTAACCGACTAAGCCACCCAGCCGCCCCCCCCACCCCGCCCCCAGCCACGTTTTCAAACTCACAATTCTCTCCACTATCTTTTCTTTCTCAGAAAATAAAAGTTTTTAAAATGTAGAGAGCTGTGTCATTTTTTTCTGCTCAGGAAGTTAATATGCATTTTCATTTCCCTAGACTTGGAAAGTTCTTCCCTCAAATATTCACATGACTCATTCTTCACTTCATTTATATAATTCTATCAAATTTGCCTCTCAATCACGCCATATAAAATAGAGGTCATACCATTTCACTATATCATTAGCTAACAAATCATCCACTTTAAAAAAAAATTTTTCCTTTATTGTACTTTTTATTATCTAGCTGACATTTTATTTTCAATCTGTTTATTCACGTGTGCTCTTCCTATGACATTTTCACACTGACTTGTACTTCATGTTTTGCTTTTCTTTGAATAGGAAGTGAACTCTTGGCATGCTTGGCCAATGTCTCATTTCTTTTGTAATTTCCCTTACATAGTTACCTTTATGTTGCCAAACTCCTCATAGGGCTGAATTTGTGTCCCTTGTTCTTTGATTAAATTTGAAAAGTTGTCCACTTAAACTTCCACTTAATACAGCTTCAGTAAATATTTCTTTAATTAGTTCATGGTTTACATCTCTAAGAACCAACAAATACTTGCTGAATTAAAGTGCATTGAATTTTCCCATTATTAATCATGCTATCAAGGCTTTTATTATATTGTATGGTATCAGAGAATAGTCCTATTTCTGATAGTCTTTTTACGTAAAGTTTCAAAATATTATGGGACATATATTCATGTTTATTAGTATAGCAACTATTTTCATTCTTTGTTGATGGCCTGAGAAAACAACTTGGAGAAATGAAGCACTTATACAATATAGAATACGGTAACCACTAGCCCAAGTGGCTGTTGAACACTTGAAATGTGTCTAGTCCTAAATGAGTGGTTCAGTAAGTGTAAAATAAACTAGATTTTGAAAGCTTAGTAAGAAGAAAATAATTTAAAATATCTCATTAATAATTTTATATTGATTCCATGTTAAAATTCCCATATCTTTAGATACATTTGTTTAAATAAAAAATGGTTATATTTTATCTGTTTCTCTTTACTTTTTTAAAATATGGCTACTAAAGATTAAAATTATTTATGAGACTCCCACTTGCAGTATATTTCTTTCAGATAGAATAGGACTAAATGGAGCTGAAACAGGAGGGCAAGTGGAGGATTGGTTAACCTTTTCATAGTGAAATTTGCTAGCATGCTAATTATTTTCACAGCATTTCAAACTCCCTATAATACATAAAAGACATATCTGCTAGTTGTATGGTTACTGGCTCTGTTATTTGGAACTTTCTGGCATATCCTTGGCTACCTGGAATAATTTTACATAGAAACTGTATTCTATCAAGAACTTTGGTAAGAAAATATATATACAGCATTAAAAGTCTCAGCTCGGTCTTTCAAAATGACCCATCAAATTGAATACAATATATTCAATATGGCAATTCAATAATATATATATGTTATATATATATATATATATATATATATATAACAAGAATGAAATATTGCCATTTCCAACAACATAGTTGGAACTAGAGTGCATTATGTTAAGTGAAATAAGTCAAAGAAAAACAAATATCATATAACTTCACTCACATGTCGAATTTAAGAAGCAAAACAGAGGAACATAAGGGAAGGGAAGGAAATAATAAGTTAAAAACAGAGAGGGAGCCAAACCATAAGAGACTCAAATACAGAGAACAAACTGAGGGTTGCTGGAGGAGAAATGGGTCGGGGAATAGGCTAAATGGTTATGGGCATTAAGGAGGGCATTTGTTGAGATGAGTGCTGAGTTTTATATGAAAGTGATGAATAACTAAATTCTACTCCTGAAACCTATGTTACACTATATGTTAACTATCTTGAATTTAAATTTAAAGAAAAAATGACCTATCAACAAACAGTTAAATGTGGATTGTCCAATGCTGAAACTAAAACATTGAATTGGTAGGGTAGATAATTATTGAGTATATTGAGGCTTCTCTCCTCTGTTCAAATCAGTAGACTGGTGTGGTGGATGGTGTTGCAGGAAGAGGAATTATACGTGAGATGAAAAACTTAATAGTTGATTAGATGATGAGTAGAGACATGATATACACATTACAATCAGAGATTATACCATATAAAGAACTTTTAAATGGAACTGTGTACCTAAATTTACATTCAGTGTGCTGCTGCTTTTCTAATAACATCTTACAAAGAGGGAGATATGCTGTAGTTACAGGTTCCAAGGAAAGGCTTTGGAGGCCATGGCTGTCTGATGTGGATGTCACCATGTTATTGCATAAGGACTACGAGTAATGTATAATCTCTCTCTGTGCATGCAGCTCAAAGGATTTATGATAGGATCAATGCTAAACTTAGCTTATGGAATATAAAAGCTTCCCCACTTCTGAATTTCATGGCTATATATAGGAATAATCAACACGATATGGTATAAAAGGTGTTTACAAAGGCTAGATATTCTAGGACTTGTCACCTGTAATATCCTATTAATTCTAGGAATCTTAATTGATGGTTCTGGAAAGATCTTGGTTAGCTTTAATTCTTTGCTCTTAGGGAGGTCAAACTTTTGCTAATTATGTCCTTAGCATATGTGGTATGCTGGCCTTTGGTAAAACTGGACCTTTCTCCTAGAAGCTTGAGAAGAGGGGTTAAACTAACTTGCCTAAGATCCATTTACCCCTTTTGCCTGTAGAACACCATCCCCCAAAGGGGGAAACAGGAAGACAAATTATCTGATTTATTTTCCTCATGGTCTGGAACTTGGTATTAATAACCTAATCATATTTTTCTAGGAGAAAGATATTTATCTCTAAAATGTTCTCAATAGGATGTTCCTGGCCAAGGATAATAGTAAATAGAATCCCACATGGCTTGGATGTTTGAAGAATGTCACATAAGTTATATAGTTCATTGGTATATTGAATGGAGATGCTTCACACTATACATGCTCATATTCTGTGAAAAAACACACGAATATAACTTTAAGACTTAATCTATTCTGGACTAGTAGGTGTATGTCCAGTATGCAATAGTAAGCTCCCTCAATCCAAGGTCTTCATTCTACTTCATCTGAATGTTCTGACTGACTGTATTTTTTAATTAATTTTGTAAAATTTGATACTGGGTAATATGCTTTATTCATGTGAGTCTGATTTTACAACAAAATCCTACATGTTAAGGAAAATTCTTAGAAACTTACTTAGCTAAGATTGATAATAAAGACGGCAAATACTTTTGCAAACTCTTTTTGGTAAGGGAAAAACAAAAATTCATATGCATACCATACCAAACTGTATCAAGTCGGAATTCTATGAGAACCGTATTATGTCATGGCTGAATAATTATGTATTGTACAAGCTTACTGTTAACTTTCCCAAGTGAACGTAGGCACACATCAACTATCTAAAAAAAACTTTTTAAAAATGAACATAGTTCCATGACAGCATAAAGTTTACTGGAAGGAAATATGGTGGACAGCAGTATTTGTAATAGATAATACATAAAAATTTATGAATATTAATATTTAAAATGTCAAGTTCTACTCAAATCTATACTTTCTACTTTGGGCTTTTTTTTTTTTTAAACAAGATGAATACGTATCTTATAGGCTGTTAATAAGCCTTTGGTCATTAATGTTTCAGTTATTGGTTTATGGCTAGTCTTGGCTTCCACTTCTAGTATGTATTTTGGGCTATCAAAGAAAGCAAGTTTTCTGTTTGGACTACTACAATTCAATCTGCTCCCTTTAGTCATTCTACAATACATTGAATTTTGGTGCCATGGAGTATTTGAGATTTCTAAGTGATCAGGCCATATTTCCTTCAAGGACATCACAAGTTGGGCAGCTTTGTCAAGATCAGCTACAATTCAGCTATGAATAGAGGGCCAATAAGCACTTCTGAATTATATGGTTCTAAATATCTTAGCAATGGCTTTTACGTAAGTCTCTTCAATTAAATTTGTAGGTATTATCACATTTAAAAATTGTGGTTTTCAGTATGTGAGTCTGAGGAAAATTGAGACAGAATGATTGGTATGGTATTATACTTACAACTATAATTGTGAGTTTACAGGCTTCAATGGAAAAACATTATAAAGTTGCAGGACTTAGGGTTTAGACAGTAGCATTAAGTCAGAGGGTATTTATATTTATGTCCTCTCATGGCCAATTGTTAATTCTCTTGTGCTGGGCATAAGGTAAAACGGGAAGATGTGAGGACCCCTATAATTCCTCAAAGTACTATCATTGTATTCTATTTGCCGCATTTTTTCATTGAAATACTTTGATTGGGATGGATGTTGTTTTTGTCTACTAATATCCTTCCTTTTTGCATTATTTATAGCCATATTTTTCAATCTCTTGGCTTTACGACAAAGGAAGGGTTGGGCTCTTGTAATTTGGCTCTTTGAACATGGGCAGTTGTTTGATTTTAAGGTGAGGAAATTCTTTTGGGTTTTGGTTTGTCTATGGATTGTATCTGCTTAGATTAAAAGGGCTGCTAAGTCAAATCACCATTTTCATGTTTAACCAATGTCTGATAGAGTTGAGACTCCCTCATTTCTACAACTGGGTTGAAATCCAAATATTCCTTAAAGCTTTAATGTAGGCTGGTTTTGAAATTATCTCATAATTTCATTCATAATTTCTTATCATGCTGTTTATAGTTTTGAATTTTTGTTCAATATCTCATTAAGGATTGATGGCCCTGAATAGAGTCCTCTTCTACCTTATGGCTATTATAAAATCTTTTTATGCATTATGCATCTTAGGCTATTCATGACTTTTAAGTTACATCCTTTGTCTCTATCTGATTATTTCAACAAATAGATCAATTATCAGAATTCTGGCATACCTGGGACATTGGCATCTAATATAATTCTAAACTCTTGCTTCATTTTTTTCTATCTTCTTTGATTTTCAGAAGTTCTTAAATGTAGCTCGGCAACAAACCAGAAGTTAGATTTTATTGTAAATTAAGCAACTCTACCTCCAGGAACTCAAACAATGTTTATTGAATTAAGGACACTATTACAATCATAAAGAAATGATGATTCATTCAGTACATTTTTCTCAGTATGATCTTTGGATGAGCTCTTATATTAAAAAATAAAAGTTTGGGGTTTTTTTTGAGATGAACAAACAAATGTATATACACGAGATCATAAAAGAAGGGAGGAGACCTTTTTTTTTTTTAAGCTTATTTATTTTGAGAGAGAGAGTACAAGCAGTGGAAGGGCAGAGAGAGAGAAGAGACAAAAAGAATTCCAAGCAGGCTCAGCACTGTCAGTGCAGAGCTCAACATAGGGCTTGATCTCATGAACCATGCAATCATGGCCTGAGCCAGTCAAGAGTCGGATGCTTAACTGACTAAACCACCCAGGTGCCCTGAGGACACCTTTAATGAGGATTAATCAAGGATTTAGGGAAACCTTTCAATTACCTAAACAAAATTTATATTAAAGACCTGTTTGCATAGAATATAGCTAATGATTTACAGGTCCCATATCTGCTTGTTCTAGGTTATACGTGGAAAGAAATTTAAAGCATTTGATCAAAGTCCATTCCCTATGAACAAAACACAAAGACTATAGAACAGCTGGTGGTAAAAGACAAGTAGAAAATATGGGAAGTATCACAGAGCAATTTTTTGGTTTAAAAAGAGTCTGGTCTTAAAATTTATTTTGAGTGTGCCTCTGTGACATAATATGAGTATATGTAAAATGAGAAGATGGAGACTGAAAAATATAAAAGAGTAATCTAAGATCATTGAAGTAGTTTATTAGAAACTGAATATATTAGCTGGCTAGGTGAGAGAGCCACCACATCACACAAGAGAAAGTGTAATGAACTCTCTGGGTAAAGAATGAAAGGACAAGATCTAAGTTTATGATGACAAATCCTCAAATACTTCCTTGAGGACTGGTAATTATTCTGCTGTGAAGCCATTGACCAATAACATCTGGAATGAGCTGCATAGTTTTTTGATCATTGTATCTATTTGTCTATCATCTGTATATGTATCAGCCTATGTATGTATACATCTCTGTGTCATGTATCTGTATACCTATGTACTGATTATATATATGTCCAAGTATCTATGTTTGTATGTATCCATCTAACTATGTATCTGACTGTCTCACTTTCCTTAATATTAGCAACAATAAGTATGTAGTGAGAAAGTTCATATGCACATCCCTACGCTCAGAAAAAAAATACATCTATCAAATTCTGATGCCAATATATATTTTCTATCAACAGATACTGCTCATTCAGCACTTAGTTTTGGATGTCTACTATGTATAAGTTGTATTTTCGATACCAAAATTATTAAAAGCTTTTGTGGTCTCCAAAATCATTCCTCTAAGTTGTGAGGTATGTATAAAACACATCATACTGTAAGTGCTTATAATAATTATTCCCCCTATTTGGGTGGGGTATAAGAAAAATCCAGACATCTCTTTTATGTGTTGCTAAAACTCCTTTTAAATTTGAGACCCTGTTTCATATGGAGATGGACCCACTTGGATCCGCTGGAAAATAAGCAGAGGTTCACATAGATTTCAAATTGCTTTCAGGGTCACTTAAGGAGCTTTTGCAATAATTGAATGGGGGCTGGATTTATGCATTTGGAGTCTGTCTGGTATACACATTACATCTCCACTTGAAGTCAGAATCCCACATAGAGTGTTGCAGCTGTATTGGCAGTTAAGCAAAGTGCATATTTCTGTTGAGCAGCATCATTGTGAATCACGGTAAAGGGAAACATTTATCTCTTATAAAACTTCCCACAGATGCACATCTCCCTGAGCTTTGTGAGTCTGTTTCTAACTCACATGCCAGAGACAGAGCTTATTATTGCTTACTGTAATATTGCTTTCAACATAAGAACTCAATTTCCCATACAAGCTGCCAGAGTATTTATTACGTTTATTATATTTGAGCAAAGTACAAATAAAATGATTCTGGGGGGAAATGGAACACGCCCTTGAAATAAACTGACCCATGTTCGCTAAGAAACTTATAATACATGTGATATCTAATGGAGGTATAACAAAGTAGGTTGCCAGTTTTGAAGGGGCAGAGGAAAAGTTTGCAACAGAACTTGAATTAAATTTATCCCTGAAGCTTAGCCTGCTGCTATAATCTTTTCCATTTTATTTCCTAAATCAGTGGAAAGCTTTTTTGAATGTTGTGCAAAAATATACAGATGTATATAACATTACACTGCCGAGACCAAATGGTGATTATATGAAAGCTTTGGTCATCTTCTGAGAGAAGGCACACACACTTGGTTTTGGTCCTGTTCCTTACACTCAGTTAGAATGTGTGAAAAATTAACAAAGCCTAGAAACTGCTGAACATGCTCTTTAGCATTACTTACAAGAATCGAGTGATCTTTATGTAAGGGAATAAGTACTTTGATTCTACAGACTATCCATCTAGTAATATCACATTTAAATATGAGAAAGATAAAGAGTTGCAGGTGTCTTCTGCTGCCCCAGTGAACAGAGATTACTGTAATCTCTCACTACTTTCTTCTAGAGTATCCCAGAGGAGAGAAACACTGCTTCATAAAAAGCAATATGATCATGGTAAAAAATAAAAATGACACAACAGCACTATCATCTCCTCATGTCTATTCCATGGGGGACTAAAAATCATGTTTACAAAACAGTATAAGTTGTTTTCCATGGATTTACAATAGGAACCATGATATTATGCTGTCCAATTCAACATGATTTCTATGTTTGCATACTCAAATAATCATAATTCAATTTTCAGCCAGAAACAACTTTGTTTTTCTGATTATTCCTGACATCCCTTTTCCCCTTTCCCATTAGTGCTATCGCACTTACTTTTGTGTGTCACACTTGCCTATTTGGTTCCTATCACACATAATAAGTCACTTTATTTTCATTTTATTCCAACTGTATCTCAAAGCAAATGTCCACTAATTTGTTTTGAGGATTTCCATGCCCCATTCCCTGAAATGGTGCTCTGACCAAAGAAAAAAGAAGGAGGAAAAGAAACTCAACAAAACAAAATATCCTGAGCATAAAAGCCACAAATGGTGCTGTGTCATTTGAATATATGTATCTGAAAGAATTAGTGCTTGTTAGTATGACCTTTAGCCTACTATTCCCATGCTATCTTTGATTGCCAAACTTTCTGTGCATTAAATAAACATGAAATGGCAACATGCTTGTAGAATTTAAATTCCTGTTCAGTTTCAATGCAAAGTTGCTGTTACTCTTGGCTTCATCCCAGATATGATATAGTAAGCAAAGAAATGTGACGAGACCACCAGCAATCCCTGCCTGTGCTGCAGACCCAAATAAGGTTGAAAATAGAAGGGCAAGAGGGTAATTGACCTTTTGATTGACTCCAGAAAATAAAATATACATGGAATCATTGGCTTAACTTAAGGTTTTCAAGTAGTGATGGAAATGAACCTAGAGAACCTTTAAAGTAAAAAGAGGAAGACGCTTTATTTTTCAGAGTTTCCTGAAAATATTTATTACAGTATTAAAAAAAAAAAAGAAAAACACTTTGTGAGCATACACAGCCTCTGCATGCCCGTGGCACAGAGGTATTCTCAAGTCAGAGTTGCCCTTTTCTTCTGGAAATAATTACCTCTACAGACTACCTCTCCTCGCCCTTCATCCTTTACTGACTTGCTCCCCACTTCCTCCTAAGGTCAGGAGAGATTAATGGGTCTGGTTTACTTTTTTTTAATGTTTATTCCTGATAGAAAGAAATAGAGTCAAAGATGGTGGGGGAGGGGAAGAAGGAGAGAGAAACACTGAATATGAACCAGGCTCCAGGCTCTGAGCTGTAGACACAGAGCCTGATGCGGGTCTCAAACTCAAAAACCAGGAGATGATGACCTGAGCCAAAGGTGGACGCTTAACCGGCCAAGCCACCCAGGCACTCCTGGGTTACTTTTAACCAGCTCTCTGCAGCTTTGCCTGGAAAACTGGAAGTATCTCTCAAAATAGAGCTATTTTGGCTTGTTTCTCAAGCTCAGAATCTGGCAGTAATTTACACTGTAGCTGCTTGCCATCACAAAATTGCTTCCTTTTTATTTGGTCTGAATTTGTTTATAACACTATGTCTCTGAGTACCACCTTTGGAGTGTGTGTGTGTGCTTAAATTACCATTTGATTTACTTTGCTTAGGAATTGACACAGGTTTTAAAAATAGGGAAGAAAAACTGGGAAATAAGGACTGAGAGCTGGAGAGCAGAGGGAGCATGTGGGCATGGGGCTGTGGCTAGGTCCTCAGGACACAGCAACCTTGCCTTACAGCACGGTATGCAAGATGACTACTAATATTTAGGTGCCTGAATGAAAATTTCATAAAAGCATTTCTGTTTTCCTTGTTTATGTGACTCAATTTTCTTAGGAAAATAAAACATTTTATTGGAAACAGTAGTCCATCTAGCCCACACAATAATAAAAATATTTTAGGCTTCTAATAGGCACGTATGGTTTACATCGAACACACACACACACACACACACACACACACATATATATGTATATACTTACACACGCATATATACATATATACCCTCTTCAGTTAGTGATTTAAAGAAGTCTTACAAAAGAAAAAGAATCAAGGTATTTTAGGCCCCCAAGCCTATATTCCTATAAATACCATATAACTAACTGTGTAAATGATAATGGGGTGAAGTCACCATGATAGCTATGAAGAAAACAGCAATACCTATAAACTATGCCAATATAAAAAAAAATTGATAGTGTTAACTGTTTCCTTAGTGTTCATAATCTCTTACACAAAAGTATACTCAAAAGAATATCTGTGTGAGAAATATGTGTGGTCAAGATATTGCTCACAACTGTTCCCAGCCCCAATTTTAAACATAACTGAAATGTAAAAACGATACATATATATGTAAACATATATATACATGTTTATATACATGTATATACATGTTTATATACATATATATGTAACATATACATAAACATATATAGCATAAACATAATATGCTATATTGTTTGCAAACTGATTCCTTATAAATTTGATATTGACTTGAAAGGAATTCATATTATGACTATGTTTTAAAAAAGAGAACAAGTTATAAATAAAAGCAAATTTTTTTTAAAAAAATAGGGAAGAAAAAGACCAAAAAATCATAGCATCTAATTCCAAGCAAATTCCACTTAACGTGGCAGGCACTGCTACCTAACCACACCTAAGTTATCCATAACTTAGGATAATTATGTGGACATAATGAATGCATATAATTTGATGAGTTTGGAGATATTCATACATCTCTGAAAATACCATGACAATCAAGGTAATAAACGTACCCATCACCTCCAAAAGTTTCCCTCTGCGCCTCACTTTGTGTATGTGTTAAGAATACTTAATGTGAGATCAACCCTCTTAATAATTTTAAGTGCTATATAATACTGAATCATTCACCATAAGCATGATGTTGTGAAACAGATCTCTAGAACACATTAAGCTATAAGTAAAACTTTGTACCTATTGAGCAACTACTGATTTCTCCATCTCCCCTACATGTAAATCTAATACATTCTAAATTAACGGTGAAGGGCCTATCTTGGGCCACTGGAGACTTTTCCATATCTCTGTCAGGAAGAGGAGTGAGATTAAAATTGGAAGCAAGAACTGAAACAGCTTTTAGGATACTCACTGTCCAGGTATGCAGTTTTAAACTCCTCTGTATCATCAGAAACTCAGGAGCTATCCAGGGAGCTATTGAGCTAGGACTGACTTGGGATGCTGATGAGTATTTCTGGAGGGGGATGCCGTAAGGTCAATGAGCACTGGAAGGCACTATGAAGTGCTACCTGGGCAGACAAGGAAAGAATTAAGGGACTCTTAACTTTCAATTCAATCATGTAAATTCTCTGAGCCTCAACTCCCTCCTTACACAACATGCTGCTTCTCCTCTTATGAAGACTCAAAGAGAAAATGCATGCAAATGTAGCTAGATCAGAAATCTAGTTAGAGTCACAGAGGCAGAGAAAGTGAAATGGCTAAGATTCTTATCAATCACTTAGAAACTGGCTATTTTATTATTGTATCTACCATTTTTATTGCATTATCTGTGTTAATCACAGTGCTAGACATCTTATATTCACCGTCATGTTCACATATCAACTGACAAAGTGATTGCCTAATGTCCTCATTTTATATAAGAGGACACTAAACTCAAGGAAAGGTAAATGGCTAGTAGAAGTCTCAGGACGCTGGTTTGTGGCATTGAAGTGATTCACCCTCAGGTTTTTGCAACTCTGGACTTTGTTCTCTTACTTCCTTCATGATGCATTAATTTAGAGTCCATCTCTGACAACCAAATGAATGGGGAAAGCAAGCAAGGTAGATGTGAGACATCTGTTACAAGGAAGGAGTCCCTGTATCTGATATGTGGTCTGACTTTTGTGTTATGGATCAATTCCAGATTAGCAGTTCAACTTGAACAAATATGTGAGTGAAGTTTATGTGTAGAGTCGATTATTAGCTGCTATTAGTCAGCATATCATTTTTTTGTACCAATTAAGAGCTTCAGTTTTGGTGATGAGAGCCCATTCTCTTCCACTTACTAGTTATCTGACCCTGGATAATTTAATTTTTCAAGAGCAATAAAAATTATAAAATTAAGACAATGATATTACCTACTTTATAGGATATTTGGAAAATCTGATAATAAAACATATATTAAATACTTATCATTGTGCTTGATACAGTATAGTAAAATGTTAATGGATGCTAAGTGTTATATTAATGTCATTTTCCTCATGCCACAAATAACTTTTTTTAAAAATAGGTTTACCCAGGTATTATTGTTATACAAAAACACTGGACATATTTAATATATATAATTTGACGAGTTTGGAGATATGCATACATCTCTGAAAACACTGTGACAATCAAGGTAATAAATGTACCCATCACCTACCTCTGAAAGGTTTCCTCTGCCCCTCACTTTGTGTATGTGTTAAGAACACTTACAGTGAGATCAACCCTCTTAATAATTTTAAGTGCTATATAATACTGAATCATTCACCATAAGCATGATGTTGTAAAACAGATCTCTAGGACACACTCTTCTATAAGTAAAACTTTGTTACCAGTTGAACAGCTACTGATTTCTCCATCTCGCCTAGCCACTGGCAACCATCATTCTACTCTATTTCTATGAGTCTGACTACTTCGAAAGCCCATGTAAGTAGAATCCTGCAGTACTTGTTCTTCTGTGACTGGTTTATTTCACTTAGCATAATAATCTCTAGGTGTATCCATGTTGTTGCATTCATCATGGCAAAGGTGCTTGAATAGACGTTTCTCCAAAGAAGACATGCAATTAAAATGTACGTGACAAACAGATGCATGAAAAAGTGCTCAGCATCAATAATCATCTGGGAATCAGAATCAAAATCAAGTGAGATATCACCTCACAGCTGTTAGAATGTCTATCATCAAAAGAAAAAAAAAGATAATAAGTGTTGCAAGTATGTGGAGAAATTGGAAACCTATACACTCTAAGTGGAAATGTAAAATGGTACAGCCACCATGGAAAGCAAGGAAGTATATAGCTTCGCAAAATACTAACTAACCATATGATCCAGCAACCCCACCCTAATTGAAATCAGGATCTCTAAGAGATGTTTATACTCTTAAACTCATTGCAGCATTGTTCACATCAGCCAAGGTACGGAAACATCCTAAATGTCATCTACAGATGAATGGATTTTTAAAAAATGTGGTATATACATACAATGGAATATATCCAGTCCTTATAAAGAAGGAAATCCAAATGACTGTTATTGTGTGGTATGGGAAGGGAATTGGAAGAGGTTTCCATCTCTGCCCTGGATTGTTAAGATCGTATGTTGATTCTGTGTAATTCTTCTTTGGTAACTTTTACCCTCAACATGTGCCTGAATATTCTTGTCTTATATTTCATTTGGGAATTCTGAGTAGGTCAAACTTGGAAACAGGTCAACAATGAGTTGAATAGGGTTTCAGGATGAGTAAGTGGTCTCTCTGACTTTATTTCTATCCTGGGTTCTCACTGCTTTTTTATTTCCCTTGATTCAAGATATACAACCCTCTTTTGATAGGGGTTGGAGTGGAAAGAAAGAAGAAATCTAGATCACTATTCCTTCAAATCTAATCACTATTATCACAGGTTCTGAGCCTCTTGAAACTTTAAAGAATCGTCTACAAATAAGATTGAGAAAGAGGAACCTGGTCAAACACTCTTATTTAGTTCACATTTTAAAAGTTGCTTTGGAATCAATAAAAAAAACTGATCATAGTTTCATCCTGAAGAGAGAAGGAGAGGGGGTGAGGTAGGGAGGAAGGGGGATGGGAAGAGAATTATGTGAAGGAAATATTTTTGACTTAATTCCCCAAATGGGAACGGGTGGTGAAGTTATCTGGGAAGAGAGAGGTTAAAATATGATAAGCATTACAAGAATAAAAAAATCAACATTTAAGATTATATTACACAATTTATTTTTTATTCACTAGCACTTGAAATCTTTAGCATATTGTATAGGATTAAAATGATTGAAGCTATACTCACTGAAAAATCTATATCCCTTTTTTCTTTGTTTCTATATTAATCTCCAAAGTAGCAGTGATATTTAAATCAATGATAATAGGTTTTTATTTTAATATTTGGGTCCAGTGAAGTCAATTTCTTTTTAAAAGAATCTTAAATTGTAAGTTCAAATAAGAAAACTTTTGGCTGTTTAGTACCAGTAGAATACATTTTATAATCACATCTGAATTTTGGGAATGACCAGCTAACTCAGAAATTCTTACATTATGTATCCTCCATTGTTTCCTGAAACATGAAGAAATAGGGAACATAGCTTTCTTGCTGCATATTTTTCTTCAAAGTGGCAAAAGGCTTTTTTGCTGCATTATTCTTCTTCAAAGATCAGTGGGAATTGGTGCTGCTCACACACATACATGCATATACGTTCTCAGATAATAAGCCCGTACGTAAAACATCACCGAATCAAAAGAAGCGAAATGAAGTGACATTTAGGCTGTGAAGTCTTAATTTAGACACCACAATGATTAGAGTGTTTTAATATCATAATAACTGATAAATAGACTATGTGTCAAACATTTCATTCCTTTTTAATCAAAACTCCTAGTCTGCTAAATTAATAACCCCCTTGGGGTGCAGCAGCAGATTTCTAATTTAGTTATAGAACATTAATAATGAAAAGTTCTGGGGGCACATTCCTTTATTTATGTTCCTCTTTTTATTTAATTATCAAGGAGGTTTAAAAAGACAAAGCAAGAAGGAGGGTGTTACCTTGACAGTTGCAAGCAATACAGATAAATGCAGAATGATTCAAATTACAGACTTTAAACATTGAAAGAACACTGTGAACTCAGGCATTTAAATCTGTCCACCCACCCCCAAATTAGAAAGCCTTTCAGTAATGTTTCTGTTGTATGCTCAGCCAAGGTCTGCCTGGGTACTTCCAATTCAATTCCATGAACATTTACTATCCATCTGTTTTTCACTGAGTACTGGAGAAGAACGGAAAGGCACAAACACATGAGTAGAAGATCTAGGTGGGAGAGGTATATATAAAAATTAATTACAAAAAACATATAAAAATAATAAATTGAGAATTTATCATTTACCTGAAAACAAATGAGAACAGACAAAAAGTCTTTTTAAAGGAAAAAACATAAATACCAAAAGCAAGAAAAATGTTTTCAAAGGCCCAGAAATTATGGAAAACTCTGAAAGAGTAATTGGTGGGGATTGAGAAGGGCCAGATAACCGAAAACCTGTGTAGAACAGCTCTGTGTTCCAAGCCAGCAGGTGGTGGAGAGAAGACCAGGAAAAGTACCTGTGGCCAATATAAAGGAGGTATCATAAGGAAGTCATTTGGGGTAACTGAGTGGACTGCCCCCACAACTATGCTGCCCGTTGAAGCACATTAGGTAGTGTAACACATTAGGTAGGGAGTCCCTCCCTCTCTCTTACCCTTCAAGATGGAAAATGCATCCTCAATTAGGCATATGGCAAAGGTACATACAATTTCTAACATAAAATCACAAATCACCAGGTCTTTAGGGAAAGCAATCAAAATGAACAAGCAATCAAAATGTAACCAACACCAAATTCTCCATGAGAAATCCAGTCTGGTGGGAACAAGGAAGCAATAATACTAGTAGAGAGAGAATTTAAAACAGGTATAATTGATAGTCTCATAAGGATGACAAAGATGCTGCATCTATGATCCCCAAACAGACTTCTATTTAAAAAGAAAAGCAATTATGAGTTCTTAGAAAATAAATAAATAATAAAAGTGTGTTTTTAATGGCAGAATGGAAAAAGTAAAAGAAAAGAGAGAGGACCCAAATAGATAAAATCACAAATGAAAATGGATTTATTATAATCAATCCCTCTGAAATACAGCAATTATCAAGGAATCCAATGAAAAATTATATGGTAACAAACTGGACAACCTAGAAGAAATGGACAAATCCCTAAACACCCACATACTACCAAAACTCAAATGGAAAGAAATAGAAAATTTGAACAGACCCCTAATTAGTGAAGAAATTGTATCAGTTATCAAAAATCTCCCCACAAATAAGAGTCCTGGACCAGATGGCTTCCCTGGGGAATTCTACCAGACATTTAAAGCAGAGTTAATACCTATCCTTCTCAAGCTGTTCCAAAAAATAGAAATAGATGGTAAACTTCCAGACTTAGCCTATGAAGCCAGCATTCCTGTGATTCCCAAACCAGAGACACCAAGCAAAAAATAGAACTACAGGCCAATATCCCAGAGTGACTTTTTCAAACTAGAATTCTGATTCTTCCTCAATGTGATACAAGGAAAGTAATAGGACATAACATATAAGAGAATCAGGTCTAGAAGAGCTACATAAACTTTATTCAAATATAATTATATATAATGTTTATAATAAAATAAATTAATATAGTTATATTTGCCTCTACACATTTGGAAGCTGGTCAGTCCAGTGAAACTCTATATAAATCTGCTTTTTCTATGATGCTGTTGATTATAGTCAGTGGAGCAAACAGTTGTTAAGAAAAGAAAGATGCTAACTGTGAGAAAAATGATATTAATTAGAACCTGGAAGAACAAGCTGGACCCTATAAAGTTGGATTAGAACCCACATTGGTCACTTACTGCCTTTCAGTGTCTAATTTCTGTGCGTTATTTGAAGGAGACAAGGGCACCTTTCATTCCAGAGACAAACGTTGACCTGGCCCCTGATTTGGAGTAGTGGCAGAAGAGATCTGGAAGGAGTAGGAGAAGTTCTAGGCCTGGCTGCTGTTCCACAGAAAGCCAATAGTGTGTATGCCTGGTGGTAGGTAATGGCTTTCAAGGCATGCAAATCACATAGCTCTTATCTCTCTTAATCCTCTCAGGTCAAATGCCTCATCTGGCCACACTTACCTGAGACTACACAGGGAAGGGAAGAGGTCCACCAATTTGAGAATTAAGTGGGTACAACTGACCTGTAAGAGCATTGTCACTTGGACAGAGAGCAGAGCAAACTTAGGATGCTGATGTATTCAGCTATTCTATTTATTTGAAATCACTCTGTCTCTTTCACGTAAATTGTTTAATCAGTGTCACAATCCTGTTTTACATGACTCAAATTGTATCGAAATTATTCTTATTGTCACTGTTTTTGTCATTGTTGTTAGCATATACCAGAATTCCACACTAGCTGTTTGTTCCAATATTGAATCTTTAAACCCACACCAGCTTTTATTAAAGACTTTTAAATGCTTTGCTCAAGTTATTCAACAAATTGAACAAATTATTTGTTAGAATTCTGTGATTGATTTATATTTTGAATCTTTTACATCCTAAGTCTGATGAGGGAGTGCATTTAGAAATAGTTCGTGGATCCTTTAATTCAGAATATTTGTATGTATGCAGTCCAATCTAGTTTCTTGTTCATTGTGTAGTATGATAATTTTTGTAACATGTTTTTGTATAAAAGCATAAAATATAATATATATGTATTTATACACATTCTTCCAATCTAACAGTATAGCTGTAGCCTACTTATTCACATTGAACCCATGCCAGCCTAAAATGTCAGCTGTTTCTTTTCGTAAGTGAATTCAAACTCATCAATAACCTTTGGTTTAAAAAAAGAACATTTATCAACATATCCTCTACTGATTTATATTTTCTGAAACTCATCTTTGTCCCCTGTTGCAATTGTTTGTTTCTTTATTTTTATCTAAAGATGTCTTCCATCTTCTGACCTGGTCTCCTTTTTCCTTTCTCTATGTGTACATATGATTATTTTAGGCCTGGAGACAAAAATCATTTAGAAGAATGAGTATTGCCTGTTTCTCTCAAAACATAATTACAAACTATAGCCCTAATAAACTGGTTTTATTATTGAATCACAGACATTAAGTCTAAAAGTAACTGAGAATTAAAGGGCACAAAAACTTAAACAGGTTTATTTAATAAACCAGTTCAAAGATATTGTTAAAAAATATCTTCAATTTGATAATCCTGCAACATAAAGTACAATCAAGGAAGACATTTTATATGGATTTCTACATGTCAGAAAGAAGTAATAATGCAAATTGTAGCATGTCAATTAAAATATTACAGACTATGATATTGTTGAGATCATGTTCCTGACCACAATTTCCAGTATGTGTTCGCTCTGTGACTTAGAACAGTGTATGACTTTTCCAATTCTTGATTTCTCCCATCTGTAAGAAGATAACAGAATTTCCATATAACATATAGATTATATTAGAAGTAGTGTAAGATAATAATTAGATAATAACTTTAAAATATAGCATAATATTTTTTCCTTTTTTAAATGTTATTAATTTTTTTATTTCAATTTCAGTGTAGTTAACATAAAGTGTTATGGGGCACCTGGGTGGCTCAGTCGTTTGAGGGACCGCCTTTGGCTTACGTTGTGATCTTTCGGTTCATGGGTTCAAACCCCGCGTCGGACTCTGTGCTGACAGCTAGCTCAGGGCCTGGAGACTATTTCAGATTTGGCATCTCTCTCTCCCAGACACGCCCTTGCTCACACTGTCTGTCTGTCTCTCTCTCAGAAATAAATAAAACATTAAAATTTTTTTTTAAAAAACCCATAGACTGTTATATTAGTTTCAGATGTACAATATAGTGATTCAACAATTATATACATAGTGCTCATAATGATAAGTATACTCATTAAGGGTATTTTTTTTTTAGTTTAGTTTATTTTCAGAGAGAGAAGAGAGAGGGAGAGGGCATGGACAGGGGAGGGGCAGAGAGCGGGAGAGAGAGAAACCCAAGCAGGCTCCATGATAACAGCACAGAGCCCAATGTGGGGCTTGATTTCACCAAGCGTGAGATCATGACCTGAGCTGAAATCAAGAGTTGGACATTTAACCAACTAAGCCACCCAGACGCCCCACTCTCTAAGTTTTAATTGCTGCAATACTGTCACAGTCAACAAAATGGCTTTGCTTTTGTTTATTTCTGCTTAGACTTGCCTTTCCTCTTCCTATTAATAGTATCAAGTACTCTTAATAACTGAGAATGGGTTGAATTCCTGTAGTAGATGAATCATAATATGCTAAAGCAATTTAATAAGTTATTAATTAAATTATTATTTAATCTTTCCACATGTATCCTTTGACTTGAGCCCTCCACTCCAGGAACTTAAGCACTTAAAATCAAAATTAAATCTTTATTTAATGTACAAAACAAAAATTTTAATAAAATAAGATGCATTAATTCCTAATATCCTATTTTCTGTATTTTCCCCATTGCTAGCAAAGGGTATCCTTATAGTCTTAAAATTCTCCCATTCAAGATGCACATGACTAAAGGTAGATGCCATGTAAGCAGCTGTTTTTGATTTTATTCACTGCTCTGGGTCTCTGACACATTTACCATTAATAGTGTGTACCAGGTAGGCTGTATTCTGCTTCTAGTAGGAAAAATATGGCTAATGTTGGCCT
The DNA here is from genome assembly GCF_003009895.1 of Hyaena hyaena. NCBI lineage: Eukaryota > Metazoa > Chordata > Mammalia > Carnivora > Hyaenidae > Hyaena > Hyaena hyaena. The sequence goes on along the minus strand of NW_024081460.1, from coordinate 343,107 downwards.
GGTTGTATCACTTCAGACTGGTGATGGTTGTACAATAGTTCAAAAGCAACAGGGTACTAAATTGTCTTGTCTTTCCATTCAGGAACGCAAGGGGACTACAGCAGCTTTTAACAAGATGTCCTCACAAGGTGAAGGTATCTTTTTACTTATTTTTATCAGTGAGAAAAACCTTGTCAAGAAACACCAAACATGTTGGCCACAGGGACAATTTGGATTTCAGGGTAATCTTTTCAGAGAGGTGTGTCATCCTCAGTAGTCTCAGTCTTAGTCCTTGGATTAAGCCACAGCCCTTTTATTGTGATTCTTCTGCTTCTTCATCTCTAACAGAACAAGAATTGTTACTTCTGGCCCACCTCTTTTATGGTTGTTTCAACAAAAAATCATTGGTTGCATAATAACTGGCTCATTTAGTCCTAAACCCATTCAAAGGAGCAGAGGACTTTGTAATTGCCAGTTAGCTTTATCTTGTATTAAATAACAAGGATTTAGAATGCTCATGAATTAAAAGTTTACGTGGTGAAGTATTACAGAAAAATAAAAGTTTTAACTCAAATTTATGTATATTCTGTAACAAAATATTCTAAATATCAAAACTAGAATATTTATTATAGTTTTCTTCTAAGGAAAAGAAACCATAACCATAATTTTGTAAACATTCATGGCATTCCAATTCATGATTACCTTCATCCCTCATTTCTTAAAAACCTGGATATCTGTTAATATGTGCTCATAAGTATTAGGATCACCAATTAAGATCAACAGCAGAATGAATTTTTCTTAGTCTCCCTGTGATAGATTATTATGGACGCTTTTGCTAATGTATTAGGAAAAGAAGCAACAATAGCATTTTTTGTATTGTATGACTACATGCCCATAAAATAAAAAATAAACATAAAATGATAAACTGCTAAAACTAATAAAATATGTTTTGGCTGAATACCTATATACAAAGGGATAGATAAATATCAAAACAGCTTTTGATAATGAAAAATATTTATTTGCAAAGGCAGCGATCAACAACTAAAAACTCCTACAAAATAGTTTTGTAAGGTATGAACAGGATCTCATTCTGAAAGACTATAAAGTATTTATTGAGTAACAAAGAAAAATTTTTCTTTAAAAGAAGCAGTAAGTAAACTGAATACTTTGGAAGATTCAATATTGCAATTATATTATTTCATTCTAAAAAAAAACACTTCCAATAAAATTTTCATAACTTTTTATTTTGATTTAATTTCAAACTTTAGAAAAGTTGTGACACAACTACACTTTTATAAGTCCCTTTTTACAGATTCAACCATTATTAACATTTTGCTCCATTTGATTTATTCTGTTTATTTTTTTAAAATATTTTATTTATTTTTGAGAGACGGATAGAGACAGCATGAGCAGGGAGGGCCAGAGAGAGAGGGAGACACAGAATCGGAAGACAGGCTCCAGGCTCTGAGCTGTTAGCACAGAGCCCAACACGGGGCTCAAACCCACGAACTGCGAGATCATGACCTGAGCCGAAGTCAGATGCTTAACAGACTGAGCCACCCAGGAGCCCCTGAACTTTCAATGCATAATATAAGGAGGTACATAATGTTAGTTTGTCCTATTATCAATCATGTTGTTGATCACTGGTTTAATTTGGTGCCTTTAGTGTTCTCTATTTTATAAAGTTACTACTTTCTTCTTTGCAATTAGTGAGTAATTGGTGGAGACTATGTAAACAACATATTCTTCATCGAAGTTTACTTATTTTAGTATCTCAATGATTCCTGTCTGAATCAATTGCAACTCTGATGGTTGCAAAATGGTAATTAATTAACTCTATCTTGGTTTAATTCATTGGAAGTCTATAAAGAAATATTTTTTCCTCTTCCACTATTAACATGTATTTATTTTATTATGCACTAATAGAATCTTATTCTATAACTTTCAATGTATTACTGTCATTATTTACTCTGTGTTCAAACTGATTTGGTCAGTGGAAGCTCCTTTGATACATTACTGTAAGTCCTTCAACAATTATTATTGCCCTGTCTCTGGAATCATTTTTCCACAGAGCCCTGGTTTTTGTTTTTGTTTTGTTTTATTTTATTTTTTTTAGTGGAGGGTGTTATTTAAATAAAAACATCTAGGCACAAGAGATGGTCATTCCTATAGGGATGTCATTGTTTCTATATCCTTTCAGAGAGGGGGGGAAAACTAAGAAAATGTGGTGTGTGTGTGTGTACCTATTTCTATATCTACTTTCGAGTTTAAACTGATACATTCAATTCCAATCTAATACCATAAGGTTTATTCTAGACCTCCTCCTTTTATTTGTAACAACTCCTATTATATTATCTTTAATATATTTACTTATTTCATCATTCCTGGAATACATAGAATACAGACTCAGAATCCCTAATTCAACCCATTTCAGATAATAGTCTGCTAACCCTAGTAACTAAAGTTTCATAAGTTGTTTTAATCATTAGTTTGAAAGTATGTTATAAAAATCCCATGCTTAAAAGTTACTGAATTCATTTTTTAAATGTTTGTTTGTTTAGAGAGAGCATACTAGTCCACATAAGCCAGGGAGGGACAGAGAGAGAGAGAGAGAGACAGGAAGAGAGAATCCCAAGCAGGCTCTGTGCTGTCTCACAGGGAGCTCAATCTCACCAACTGTGAAATAATGACCTGAGCCCAAATCAAGAGACAGATGCTCAACTGACTGAGCTACCCAGGTGTATTAGTTTTCTTTTAAACTACTTCCCTCCTCCTCTTCTTCCTCCTTCTCGTTCTTTTCCTCCTTCTTATTTAGTATGGTTATATTATGCATTTGAAGTAGTTTCAGGTTCTTTTTTCTCTGTCTTCCATTTTAAGTTTTCCATACTCTCGGTTTCTGCTACCTTCCTAGTACAAGTTATGATTCCATTTCCTCTGGATTAATGCAGTAATTCCTGATTGATCTTCATTCTTCAATAAGGCAGTCAAAGTAATCTTCTTTTAGTATCCTTGACTACATCATTCCCTGGCTCTAAACACTCCAAATGGTTTCCTGTATAACTTAGACTAATACAAAGAGTTGACAATCACCTACAAGTTTCTTTTTTTTTTTTTTTTAATATTTTTATTTATTTCTAAGAGAGAGAGAGAGAGACAGCGTGAGCAGGGGAGGGTCAGAGAGAGAAGGAGTCACAGACTGAAACAGGCTCCAGGCTCTGAGCTGACAGTCAGCACAGAGCCCGACGCGGGCCTCGAACCCACAAACCTCGAGATCATGACCTAAGCGAAAGTCGGTCGCTTAACCGACTAAGCCACCCAGGAGCCCCCCACCTACAAGTTTCTATATGAGCTGCCTTCTCTTCTGAAGTCTCCTTTAACTCTATTTGCATACCTACACTGATTCACTGATATTCTTCAAGTATCCCAGGCACTCTCCTGCTTATTTCCCTTGTTTTACCCTGTGTTTAAAATGCTCTTTCCCTAAACCAGAGAGTTAGTTGTTTCCTTATTTTCTTCAAGACTGTTCTTAATGACTTCTTAGTGAGATTTTTTTTAAAAAAATCAACTACCACTTTATTCTTCTCTATAGTTCTTACTGCAAACATGTTACATAGTTTTCTTATTTATTCTCCCTATTTCTGAATCAGAGTGTAAATTTCAGTATGCAGAAGTGTTTGTGCTTTGCTTATTCTGTATCTCAATGCTGGTACTGTGCATGGTACAGTAAATTTTTAATAAATAATGACTGGATGAATTTAATTAATTAGCTGATCTTATCATAGCCTCTCCTAGGACATAAGAAAGGAGACAACATAAACTTGCTTAAAATATTTAATGGAATTGGGGTTTTATCTTGCAAGTTTTCAAAGTATTTTTCCTGAATAAGTTACTTTCTATGGGGCATACACATATGTTGTATTGGGTTAAGGATACTGGAGTTTAATTGTATAAGTCTGGCTATCTATAGGGTAAAAAAAATCTTGCTTACTTCAGGAGGCTATGTAATTTTTCATTTTCCCAAATCTACCAAGAAATCTTTTTGAAAATCTCACTTTCTCTGATATGCTGCAAGTTTTGACTCTGCTCTGGACTTTCCATTCTCTGGAGTTGCATAATATTTTAGAGAAAATAGCACGCAGTGATTGCAAAGAAGCGTTTGTATTCTCTTTGCTCTGGGTGGGCAGGGATTTTTCATTTCATACATCATTACAGCTTTCTCCAATGATTGGGCACCAATTTCATCTCACTCCATTACAACAAGCTACCTGCTCACAAACTCCGCATCCAGGCCAAGCTGAAACAATCTCCACACCACATTGTCTGCAAAACCTTGTAATTTCAATTGTTCATGCTAAAATGTTATGTTATGCATTTCAGTGCAATCTCATCATACTAGCACGTAGGAATAGGCTAATGAACTGTAACAAAACTCAGTTTCAGAAATGTCAAACATAATGAAAAAAGGAAAAAAAAAAATAGAAATACATAGATCCTCAATTGGATTTATACGTTCTTTGTGTTAAGACTTATGTAAGTTTTATACACTCTATTACTGTTTTACTTCAAATACCTAAGTATTTTCGCATTATTCAACTAGTCTATCTGCATTAATACACTGAACCAGCATCAAAAGCTCCTGACTCAATATTCATTCTCAAGTTTGCCACTGTCAATTAGGTTACATTTTCTCCATATACTTGGCCACTAAATTTGAGAGGAATCTCAGATAACTATCTTTATTCATTCATTTTTGTTGTTGCTTTCTGGTATTATGTTTGAGCATTTACTGTATGTAAGTTTCCAAAAACACCATGGTGAATTTAGCAGAAATGATGTCCATCCTCACAGAACATACAACCTAGTGGAGGAAACAGAAATTAATAAACAGTTCTTCAGATTTATAAAGCTAACATATGGGCTATGAAAGCAGAGTTTAGAGACCTGTATAGTATTGCAAACCAAGGTTCCAAGGGGTCAGAAAATTTCCTATATATTATTTCTTTTCTGAGAAAATTAATTGACCCAACTGTGGGGAATAGATGAGGGGGAGTAGACATGAATATGTATTTTAGGGGAGAGCTTCTTATGTGCACACCTCTAGAGGAAGGGGGAAATACTGTGAGTTTAATCAACTACAAGAGAGCAACATGACCCTGATATCAGGAAAAAATGGGAAATGGCAAAACAAGGCTGGAGATGTTGGCACAACCACATTGTGCTGGATTTGGGACTTTATTTTAAGAATCAAATGACTCTACTGAGGAATTTCTAAAATTGGAATAAATTTGTCAGATATTCATTTTAGTATGTTCCTTTTAGCAATAGTGAAGAAAATGGCTTTGCAAAGACCAAAGATAGAAACTACAAAGAGCAGGAGATGCAGCCAATTGAGATGAGGGTGTCTTGATACCAGTAGAAATGGAGAGATGCATATAGACTAAAGAGATGTTCCTAAAGGGAGAATAAACAAGATGTAATAACTGAACATAAAAAGTGAAGGGAATAGATGTGTCAGGAATGATACCTTGATTACTTAAATATTTAATCAATAAACATTGCTTTAGTCCCTATTAAATCTAAGAGATATTCAAAGGCTAGAGCTACAGCAGTGAAAACAAAACAAATGTTTGCCTTCATGTAATTTACATCCTAGGTGTGAGAGATGGGCAATCAAATAATTACTAAGAAAAATATACAGTTGTGCAATGGTGAGAAATGGAGAAAAATAAACTCTGGAAAACTTATGAGGAAGATGAATTTAAAGGTAAGAGGATAGAATTATAATTTTAAGGAAATGAATCAAAGAAAACCACACTGACAAGGTGAAATTTGAGCAAAGATTTAAAAAGACATCAATCTAAAGAATACCAAGAAAGTGACATTTATGCATATATTTGAAAGGGATGAAGAAAGCAAACTTGAAGATAGTTGGAATAATGCAGCACCTGGGTGGCTCAGTTGGTTAAGTGTCTGACTTTTGATTTTGGCTCAGATCATGATCTCATAGGTTGTGAGATGAAGCCCCACATCAGGCTCTGTGCTGACAAAATGGAGCCTGCTTGGGATTCCCTCTCTCCTTCTCTGCCCCTCCCCTGCTTGCACTCTTTCTCAAAATAAATAAATAAACATAAAAAAAAAAAGATAGTTGGAACAAGAGTAGTCACGTCAGATTTATTTTGTTGATTTTTTTCCTTTGTAGAATTTTAAAAATTCATTTTAAGGTCTTTTTCAGCTATCATCTACAATATTGCTGTCTCCTCACACATCTTCGCCTCAGCCTATTCTCCTTATTCTTCTCTTTCTTTTTTGCAAGCACTTATTACCTTCTAATAAACTACATAGTCTCTCAATTAGAAGAGAGTCCTGTAATAAGTTTTTGTCTGTTTTGCCTAGAACATTGCCTAGCATAGAGCATATGTTCTATACATATGTGTTAAGAAGAATAAATGAATGTCCATCTTCAGAAGTATCTCACTTGTATGCATAAACTAGATAAGTTCAATTTTCAAATTACGGTTCAGTGCCAAGGAGTTCAGCATGCTAAATCAATTTTCTGTCTCTTATTTCTTCTTCCGCACAATTGAAGACTGAAAAATTCTTAGATCCTGGATAAGCTCTTCAGTAATCTTGTTTTACAGTATGAATATATGTGTCAATAATGTGTGTACACATTTTTGGACATTTCCTCTTAATTTTCTCCATATAATCAAAGGTTTAGGTGAATTTATACCTCACATACTATAGAAAAATGTGAGTAGATAGCTTTATGGTAATTATTTTGCTTCATCTCTCAACATTATAGCAAAGCAAGAAAGAAAGCAGATGTTGCTTTTGAGCTGAAATGTGCTAGGTGAATAAATTAGCTAAAAATGCCAAAGGATTGAAATATGTTGAAAGATACTTAGTCTGTCTTGCTAAAGGGAAAGATAATAAATGACTGTGGCTTTTTCTTCTATATTTTTATAACACTTTCTGTAAAACAAATAATGCATTGCTGATACAGCTATTGCCAAAATGGTATTAAAGTAGTGCCATTTTTGCCAATTTTTCTTTCTAACTAATGAAATCTTATTTTCTACAACTCATTTATAAAACCCATTAAGTGATTTAAAATCTTTTTTATTGAATAGAGTTTTTTTTGGACTTAAATATATGCCCTTGGTACTGTGTTTGTGTTCGGACATTAAAAAATATTGCAGAACTAAAGAGTGGCAATATGAACTATATATATATATATATATATATATATATATGTATATGTATATATAATATATGTATATATAATATATGTATAATATATATAATATATATAATGTGTATATATATTATATATACACACATATATAAAATATATACTGATATATGTGTGATATATACACACATATGTATAAATATATATACATATATATGTATATATCAATAATAATGTAATGATAGTATAGAGATGTCCTACTCTCAACTTGATTTTATTATAGGACTCATGTTCACCAAACTGTCTCATCATGCTTTATCATGAGCAAAATTAACATAAATTAATACTAAAATGTATGCCTTTAGTGCTCTTAGAAGGCCTGTGACATTAATAGGCATCACTATGACATGTTTATAACAAATCCACCTCTCTGATAGAGGTCAGGGAATGTAGTGCATGTTGGAAAAAAATGTGTTGATGTCATTTGCTTAGAGCAGAAACTTGACAGGATTTTGCTCTTTAACATGTAAACCTTTCTGTATTTGTGTGTGCCCTTTTACACCTACCAACTACTTTGCTGACTAGGTCAATTATTTTAATATTTGTCTGTAGCATAAATGAAAAAAAGAACTTAAAAAATTCAGCACCTACTATTTTCTTGAAAAGTATATTCTAACTTTAAGCTTGAACGGTGAATATTCCAGTATACTAAACATATGATTTAGAAGAAGATGTATTAAATAACACCACACAGATATAAAGCCAAACTTTAACAAACTTTATTTGTATATACTTAAAATATTTTAATTAGTACCATTTTAGTTCAAAGAGAAATCTAACTTAATGGCCGTTATGATTCTTGACATTTAAAATATTCTGGTCTATTTTTCTGGTTATATTTTACAAAAGACTTTCTGCAGATGTTTCAGTATATTTTTTATTATAAGCCAATTTGGTTGATAGGTCAAAATAGAGAAAGTTAAAAATTAGCAGTTGAAGTTAATTTCCTTTATTTGAATACTCTTGTGCTTCAGTTCTATGACTGTTTTCTTTTTTAGAGAGCAAAAGACAGACTACGCTGGTGTGTGTAGGGGTGGAGGGGCAGAAGCGCAAAGATTGTGTGTGTGTGTGCATGTGCACACGTGTTGGGGGGTGAGAAAGAGACATACCAAAGCTGGCCCTGTGCTCAGTGGGGAACCCACTCTGAGGCTTGATCTCATGACTGTAAAATCATGACCTGAGCCAAAATCAAGAGTTGGCCACCTAAAAAACTGAGCTACCCAGGTGCCCCCACTTTATTTTTCATTATTTAAATATTTTTATGATGGAATCTCTATGCTTATTAAATTCATTTCTTGTTTTGACATTTTACTCAACATTCTACAAATTTTCTTTATCTTCAATGTCTTCTATTAAATTTTTCATTTTCCATGCGTTTATCATTTTAAAAATGTCTTTCTAGTTCTTTCATTTCAGTTTTTCTTTTTGATTTATTGAAGCAGTATTTTGTTAATGTTTATTTATTTTCCAGAGAGACAGAGAGAGACAGAGACAGAGACAGAGAGAGACAGTGAGAGAGAATGAGTGGGGGAAGGGGAGAGAGAGACGGAGACCCAGAACACAAAGCAGGCTCCAGGCTCTGGGCTGTCAGCACAGAACCCAACATGGGGGCTCAAACTTACAAACTGTCAAATCATGACCTGAGCCAAAGTCCAGTGCTTAATTGACTGAGCCACCTAGGCACTCTGAAGCAATGTTTTTATATTGTCCAACATTGCTGGTTACTTTTAAATGTCCTTATGTTCCATGAATTATCTCTTTCCTCTGGTATAGTCATTTTTTTAGTGTAATGTTTCCCTTCTGTGCAATTGTTTTTTTTTTAAATATGTATTTACCACTAGTTTTCTCTTTTTTAAATATTTGTGAATAGTTTGATGTCTGTAAGGATTTACTTTTTTATACTTGTTTTCTCAAACTGATTATAAGCTTTAAAGTATTAGCATATCTACTGACACTTTTTATTTTAGAATTAGTGGTCAAAATATTGGCATGCAAACTGAACTTCTTATCACATATGACAGTAAATGAAGAGTTTTTATTTGGTGCATCAACCCCGACATTTAAACTTTAGTTACTCACTGGCAACTTTCTTCTGGACTCAGTGGATTTACTCTCATTTTAAGTATAATAGTAAATGTCTCCAATGACAAGTTTTCTCTAGCTGAGGATTATGAGTAGACTGAATAACCATTGATGATCATTAAATTAAAAACCTAGAGTAAGGGAGCCTGGGTGTCTCAGTTGGTTAGGGGCACAGCTTCAGTTCCGGTCATGATCTTTCAGTTCATGGGTTTGAGACACTCTTCTGGCTCTGCGTTAATATTTCAGAGCCTGGAGTCTGCTTCGGATTCTTTCTCCCGATCTCTCTGCCACCTCCCCCCCCCCCACTCTCTCTGTCTCAAAAATAAACAAACATTAAAAGTTTTTAAAAAGAGCTAGAGAAGTGTGTGTGTGTGTGTGTGTGTGTGTGTGTGTGTGTGTGTGTGTGTTCCACTCTTGCTTTTTATAGAGTTTGGAATGCCTGCAGAGTTCCATCTGGTAGAAAACTCCAAATTTCATTATATCTTTGCCTTGAACTGTACGTATTTTGCTTATATCTTTCTCTACATCACCAATCTCTTGTACTCCATATGTTCTCTGTATTCCAAAATTTTGTCAAAAATTTTAATGGGTACACTCCTTGTTTTTTATTGAGTTAACTTTATTTAGCACATATATTTACATTTAAATAGGAAGATAGGGGAGGTTAATCTGTCCACTGAATCTACAATCTTGTTTCAGAAACTATACACTTTCCCCTTCTTATTTTTTATTTTGCTATTAATTTCCTACGTCTTTTCATAATTTAAACAAATACTTGGCTTCCCATAGTTAGCTCTCTCCTGTCTTAAGAGATTTTTTTACTAATGTCACAAAATAAATCAGATTTCTTTATCATATATAGTTTGGTTCTGTGTAAGAGTGTGGACAGTGAAATAGAACTGGCTAAATTCCTATCATAACTGTAGCAGTCCTAACTGTGTTACCTTAAGCAGCTTAGTTAACCTTTTTGTGCATCAGTTATTTAAACTATAATATGGATAAAATATGTGCCCTCTCATTAGAAAGTATGGTACTGAGAAGGTTAAATGAGCTAATAATATATGTAAAGCCCTTAGTGTAGCTCCAGGTACTAAGAACCCAAGAATGTTATACTGCCATTATTAAAATTTATCTTTCATATCAGAGCTCCCCTTACCTGCATCTAAATCCTTACTTTGCTTTCACTTTATATGTCTTATTTCTCCCTTAATTCTATTCAGCAACAAAATTCTATTCAGTCTTGGTTAAGAATAGACAAAAAAATCAGAAAACCAATTTAAAAAAAATGGCAAACAGACTGCAATATTACTTATTTCTTATAAATCCTGTACTCTTTTTTAATTAAAATTACTTTCATAGAATAGCTAAATGCTATAGATTTAGTAAATCTAACAACTTTTCATCTGTCTCAAACTCATTAAAGAGACTGCCATTGTTTATTCTAGGAGAGTTAAAAATATTCAAGAAAATTGAGCTCTTTCAAATATTTACAGAGAAAGGTTTTGTAATTATATAATACTTGGGAATGAGGAAACTTGTGAATAAAAATTAAGATTTAAAAAAAAGAGATTTGATTGCAGATTTTACATGAATAAAGGACAGTAAAATAAAACTGGTGACCAATAGATTACTTGCATTGACTTTGATTTTGATTTAACAAAATGTATCTTGAGCTTTTGAAAGGAGAATTTGTTTTGGAACATTTTGAGTCTTAGGTAAACCGATGATACAGGTTAGAGGCTCATGTATATACAGGTAGCTTTTTTAAAAATTGTGTTTTACAAAAAGAATATATGTGTTAAAAGTGGCATTGCCCTTTATGGTGGAAACAAATTTGTAAATAACCAGTATGTTAAATGAATGAATGAATGAATGAGAGAGAGAGAGAAAGAGAAATTTTACCACTTATTTAAGGAAATCAAAGTGCTTATAGGAGTTGCATCATAAAATAAATTTCAACTGTAATCTTTAAATAGTACTTGTCATAAGGTAAATGTCTTCCATGCAGTAAATTAAAAAAATGGCTTTCTTTAGCCATTTATCTCTATCAACTTTCCATCAAAAATAATAATTGTGGTTTTCAAAATTCTAAGCCCAGTAGCTATAAGATGATAAGAAATTCATACTGATCTTCATGATACTATCTAGTAGAATGGACAGGAAAAGAGAAAATTACTCATATTACGTGAAAAATAAAAGATAGCAAATAAATATATCTTAATAAGTACAGTGAGAAGAGACTCAAAATCAAAGTTAAAGGAAATAAGATTTCACCTTTTCTATACATCTTCTATTTCAAATATTTGAGTAACATAGATAATTCTGAAAATTAAACATATCCTGAAAAGCATCTTTCAAATTAAAGAGAACAATATAAAAATGCTGGGTACATTTACAGTAATATAATAGAAACCATTCTTTTTAGACTCTGAATGCTTTATCACACTTAATTATACATATGATAAAAGTAAATTATATACCATAGGATGGACAATGCTAGAGAATGATATAAGTCTGATAATATAGATATGATCTCCCCTGAATTTCCTTGTTATATCAACTCTGTTCCAATGGAGTAAATGGATTAATCAAACATAACACATTATTTGTAATTATTTGTAATGACCTTTGGGTCATTTAACAAATTATCAAGTTGTAATTTTTATATTTTCTTTTAATTTATTTTAAATAGGAAAAAATATTTCAGTGACCACTGAAATATTATTTCTCAAACTTCATTCAAACATACCAAAAAAGAAAGAAATTAAACTTTGTATATTTGAAAAATGACCAAACATTCCTAAGAGAGCATTGTAAGAATAATATAACAACCAAAGAATAAGATGTGAAGATGTGAAACAAATTTTCTGTAAAATCTAAAACATTCATACAAAAAGTCCTTGTTAAACAGGTAATTTTGAAACACAAAATACTGTTTTACACTACAAGAGGGCATATATCTGGAAATTAGAGTTCACTTAAACTAATTGCCTTGGAGTTAAGTTTTAAAGAATACTGACATAATAGCAACTCAAACTAATGACATTCTAATCTCAAAGACAAAAATCCCACTTTGTGAAATTACAGATAGCTGATGAACTTAAAGGTATTATATGAAGAAAATTGTGATGAGCCCTGGGTGTTGTATGTAAGTAATGGATCACTGAATTCTACTCCTGAAACCAATATTGCACTGTATGTTAACCAAAAAAGATTCAAATTTTAAAAAAGATATTATGTGAAGAGAATTTTATATGATTATGTACAGAATGGATAAAACAATACAAATAAGTAATTTGTAATCTCAGTCACTCCAACAAATAGAGTTGTTTTGTCCACATTTAATTGAGTGAGAGGATTGGAGGATAAGAAAAAGGTGTGGCTGTGCTCATTTCCTCTTCTTTGAGTCTGGTCCTTTTAACAGAGGCACTTTAAAAAATTATGTTTGGATATAATACAGGAAAATAGTGTCAAAAAATGAAGCCAAATCTCAATAATCTGTTTTTTTATGATCACTCTGGTTTAGGTTTAAATTGTTTGAATACCAACAAACTCATAAGAACACTTTACCAATTATAAATGGGTATTATGATTGTTCACATTTGTCCTGAAATATATTAATTTGTGTCATAGGCCTCTTTTAGTTCAGGCAGCAGATTAAACAAACAAAAACAATACAACTCAATCTGGCAAAGACGTTTTTGGATGAATTTGCCAATTATGTCTGGAAATGTTCTATTATTTTCTATTTTAAATAGGCAAAAAGTCCAGAAACCACAAAAGAACATGTTAACAGAAAATAGTTATTTGCTCCTTAGAAGAGGAAAAGTTTTGTGACTGGTTCTTGAATACATATTTTTATTAAAGTAATAGGTCAAATAATTATTAATTTTTTTGTGATATAAACTGTTGATTTATTTCTTCCATGGTTATATCAATAGGGCAATAAAATATTTAATTCAGTTAGAACTCATAGTATGATATTTTATCCTTTTTTACTCAAATTGGGGGTTTTGGGGCTAATTTTTTATCATAGTTTGACATTAAAGGTCATTAAGCATGTGTATTATAATACACCACATTGTCAATGACAAACCATTTGGGGTAAAAAAAACTTTTGAGTGAGATATGTATATTATTATATTTGATTATATATTAATATTTCAACAAAATAAGAGATTCAATCCTTATTCCTTTTAACAATTAGTGTAATTCCTTTTATATACCCTATTCACCTTTGCTTTCCATACTTCAGGCATCATTAGGTCAAGTCTCATTTCTTTTAAATTAATGGAGAAACTGATAAATTAAAAGCCTGGCAATTTAGGGATGCCGGGGTGGCTCAGTCAGTTGAGCATCTGATTCTTGATGTTGACTCAAGTCATGATCTCGCAGTCATGGGATCAGGCCCTGCTCCACGCTCAGGGATTCTCTCTCTCTCTCTCTCTCTCAACAAATAAATAAACTAAAAAAAGAAAAGAAAAGAAACAGAAAAAAGAGAATCTAAAATTTAATGCAATCTCCCCACCTCAAAGGCCAAATAAATACCTATGTCAACCCTTATGTGAAACTTAATTTCAATGTTCAATAGTCACATCATGTTCTGTGCTATTAGAATTGTCCACTTTTTTGTGGCAGAAGAACTATTTTCATTTATCAAGGAAGTTAGTTCTGTTAAGAACAAAATAGTGATTTTAAATCTTAAGGTAAAATTTTAAGTGACTTCTTTTGGAAATATCTATTCATTTATAATCTCTAGTTTTTATTACTATTTTAATTTTTAGGGATGCGAGACTCCTGAGTTACATGGGAATATTTCCTGTATTACCTCTTCCTCTTTTTTCCATTAGTGCTAGATAATCCTTTTCATTGCTTCATATCCCTCAGTTTGTCGTGCATGTCTTTCTTTCTAAACTATAAATTCCTCAGGGGTAGACTTGAATATTAGTCATTACACTATTTACTATAGTTAAGAAAGTTTTATTGTAACTGTTTTTATATATTGCAATAGTCTAAATATCTTCCTTCCTTCCTTCCTTCCTTCCTTCCTTCCTTCCTTCCTTCCTTCCTTCCTTCCTTTCTTTCTTTCTTTCTTTCTTTCTTTCTTTCTTTCTTTCTTTTTTTCTTTCTTTCTTTCTTTCTTTCTTTCAATATTTTTACTTATTTCTAGGAGAGAGAGAGAGAGACAGCGTGAGCAGGGGAGGGTCAGAGAGAGAGGGAGATACAGACTCTGAAACAGGCTCCAGGCTCTGAGCTGGCAGTCAGCATAGAGCCCGACGCGAGGCTCGAACCCACGAATCGCGACATCATGACCTAAGGGAAAGTCGGACGCTTAGCCGACTAAGCCACCCACGCACCCCTAAATATCTTTCTTTAATGAAAGTATATAAATCCTGTTGTTAATTCCCGACTACATTGAAAGTAAAGTAGAATTATTTTGCTAGTTTTAAGGGTGTAATTTTTAGCAGTGGTATATTTAATGCATGGTTTTTTTTTCTTTCTGCGTATGTGTTTATATATGTGTTTCAGTCTAGAAAGAAAAAAAATTTTTTTAAATAATTTTGTGGCTTGGTTGTGTCTAACGCATTTTATTGAAGTCTTTTGGAAAATGTATACGAAGGGTCGCCTGGGTGGTTCAGTTGGTTGAGAGTCCGAGTTCGGCTCAGGTCATGATCTCACAGTTCGCGGGTTCGAGCCCCGCGTTGAGCTCTGTGCTGACAGCTCAGAGCCTGGAGCCTGCTTCAGATTCTGTGTCTTCCTCTCTCTCTGATCCCCCACCGCCACCCCGCTAATGCTGTCCCTCTCTCTCTCTCTCTCTCTCAGAAATAAATAAAACTTAAAAAAAATTTAAATGTATACGAATTATAGAAATTCTGATTCATTAAATATTTGGCTGGTCTCCAAAGCAAAGTAATATTAGGATAAATCCACTGGATTTAAATAAATGTCAATATCTTTTGAAATTCTATTTAGTCAAGTAAAGTTTCTGGTTATCATGTGACCTTCCAAGGGGAATATATTCTAATGCCTTGTCATTCTAATGACTAGGATTTATTTATTTGAGGAGTATCATGAAAATATCATTGAACTTCTCCTAGTTGATTACTTTAAAATCCATGAAAAATTGATAACAACATGTACACACGATATTTACTTGCACATACCTAGATTTAAAAATCTTATATTTCTCTCTTTGAAAGTGAAAGTTTGATTTAATATATAAATCTCATATGTGGACCTAAAGTTTCCATCAGACATCATAGGGTCCCTGGTAAACAATTTGAATATAGATTGCATGCAATCTAAATGGTTTTCAGATGAAGAATATCAGAAATACAACAAGTTATAGTATCTTGATGACATATTTTTCATAAACTTATCAATTAGAATATAAACCTTTTGTATTTAAATGATTAGTAAATAATTATTAGAATGCAAATCATTTAGTATATACTTACTATCCCATCCACAGACTGTTTTTATAGTTTATTGTCAAGTTGTTTTCCACATAACACCCAGTGCTCATCCAAACAAGTGCCCTCCATGCCCAACACTCCCTTTCCCCCTCACCCCCACCCCCATCAAACCTCAGTTCTCAATATTTAAGAGTCTCTTATGATTTTCCTCCCTCCCTCTCCTTAACTATTTTTTCCCCATCCCCTCACCTATGGTTCTCTGTTAAGTTTCTCCTGTTCCACATATGAGTGAAAACATATGATATCTGTTCTTCTTGCCTGACTTATTTTGCTTGACATATCACCCTGAATTCCATCCATGTTGCTACAAATGGCCAGATTTCATTCTTTTTCATTGTTATGTAGTATTCCATTGTATAGATAAACCACATCTTCTTGATCCATTCATCAGTTGATGGACATTTAGACTCTTTCCATATTTTGCCTATTGTTGAAAGTGCTGCCATCAACATTGGGGTACATGTGCTCTAATGCATCAGGACTCCTGAATCCCTTGGGTAAATTCCTAGCAGTGCTATTGCTGGGTCATAGGGGAGTTCTATTGTTAATATTTGGAGGAACTTCAACACTATTTTCCAGAGGGGCTGCACCAGTTTACATTCCCACCAACAGTGTAGGGGGGTGCCTGTTTCTCCACACCCTCTTCAGCATCTGGAGTCTCCTGATTTATTCATTTTAGCCACTCTGACCAGCATGAGGTGATATCTCAGTGTGGTTTCGATTTGTATTTCCCTGATGATGAGTGACACTGAGCATCGTTTCATGTGTCTGTTGGCCATCTGGATGTCCTCTGGGGAAGTGTCTGTTCATGTCTTCTGCCCATTTCTTCACTGGATTATTTGTTTTTCAGGTTGGAGTTTGGTGAGTTTCTTATAGATTTTGAATACTAGCCCGTTATCTGATATGTCATTTGCAACTATCTTTTCCCATTTCCTCGGTTGCCTATTAGTTTTATTGATTGTTTCCTTTGCCATGCAGAAGCTTTTTATCTTGATGAGGTCCCAATTCCCTTGCCTTTGGAGAGGGCAGTTTCTTTTGAGTAAGAAATTGCTGCGGTTGAGGTCAATGAGGTTGCTTCCTGCTTTCTCCTCTAGGGTTTTGATGTTTTCCTGTCTCACGTTCAGGTCGTTTATCCATTTTGAGTTTGTTTTTGTGTATGGTGTGAGAAAATGATCTAATTTCATTCTCCTGCATATTGCTGTCCAGTTCTCCCAGCACCATCTGTTAAAGAGGTTGTCTTTTTTCCATTGGACATCCTTTCCTGTTTTGTCAAAGATTAATTGGCCATAATTTGTGAGTCCAATTCTGAGTTCTTTATTCTATTCCATTGGTCTATGTGTCTGTTTTTGTGCCAATACCATACTGTCTTGATGATGACAGCTTTGTGGTAGAGGCTAAAGTCTGCAATAGTGATGCCTCCCATTTTGGTTTTCTTCTTCAATATTACTTTGGCTATTTGGGGACTTTTTTGGTTCCATACAAATTTTAGGATAGTTTGTTCTAGCTTTGAGAAGAATGCTGGTGCAATTTGGTTGAGATTGCATTGAATGTATAGATTGCTTTGGGTAGTAATGACATTTTAACAATATTTATTCTTCTGATCCATGAGCATGGAATGTTTTTCCATCTCTTTATATCTTCTTCTATTTCCTTCATAAGTTTTCTATAGTTTTCATCATACAGATCTCCTATATCTTTGGTTAGTTTTATTCCTAGGTATTTTATGGTGTTTGGTGCCATTTTGAATGGGATTAGTTTCTTGATTTTCTGTTGCTTCATTAATAGTGTATAAAAATGCAACTGATTTCAATATGCTCATTTTGTACCTTGCGACTTTGCTGAATTCATGGATCAGTTCTAGTAGGCTTCTGGTGGAGTCTGTCAGTTTTTCCTTATAGAGTATCATCATGTCATCTGTGAATAGTGAAAATTTGATTTCATCTTTGCCAATTCGGATGCCTTTTTTTTTCCTTTTGTTGTCTGTTTGCTGATGCTAGGACTTCAAGCACTATGTTAAACAACAGTGGTGAGAGTGGACATCCCTGTCGTGTTTCTGATCTCAGGGGGAAAGCTCTCAGTTTTTCCCCATTGAGGATGATGTTAGCTGAGAGCTTCTCATAGATGGCTTTTATGATGTTTAAGTAAGTTCCTTCTATCCCGACTTTCTAGAGGGTCTTTATTAAGAAGAGATGTTGTATTTTGTCAAATGCTTTTTCTGCATCTATCAACAGGATCATATGGTTTTTATCTCTTCTTTTGTTAATGTGATGTGTCACACTGATTGATTTGCAAATATTGAACCTGCCCTGTAACCCAGAAATGAATCCTACTTGATCATGGTGGATAATTCTTTTTATGTGCTGTTGCATTTGATTTCCTAGTATCTTGTTGAGGATTTCTCATCCGTATTCATCAAGGATATTGGCCTGTAGTTTTTTTTTTTTTTTTTTTTTTTTTTTTTTTTTTTTTTTTTTTTTTTTTTTTTTTTTTTTTTTTTTGTTTTTTTCTTTTTTTTTTTTTTTTTTTTTTTTTTTTTTTTTTTTTGCTGGGTCTCTGTTGGCTTGGGAAAGTGATGCTGACTTTGTAGAATGAGTCCGGAAGTTTTCCTTCGATTTCTGTTTTTTGGAATAGCTTGAGAAGAATGGGTATTAACTCTGACCTAAATGTCTGGTAGAATTCTCCAGGGAAGCCATCTGGCCCAGGGCTCTTATTTCTGGGAGATTTTTGATAACTGATTCAATTTCTTCACTAGTTATGGGTCTATTTAGATTTTCTGTTTCTTCCAATTTAAATTTTGATAGTGTGTGTGATTTTAGGAATTTGTCCATTTCTTCTACGTTGTCCAGTTTGTTGGTATATAATTTTTCATAGTATTCCCTGATAATTGCTTGTATTACTGTGGGATTAGTTGTAATTAATCCATTTTCATTCATGATTTTGTCTATTTGAGTGCTCTATCTTTTCTTTTTGAAAAGCCTGGCTACAGTTTTATCAATTTGTTTATTTTTTCAAAAAAACAACTCTTGGTTTCATTGATCTGTTCAACTGTTTTTTTTTTGGATTCTATGTTGTTTATTTCTGCCCTGATCTTTATTATTTTTCTTCTCCTACTGAGTTTGGGGTGCTTGTGCTCTCCTTCTAGTTCCTTTAGGTGCATTGTTAGATTTTGTACTTGCACTTTTTCAAATTTCTTGAAATACAAGAAATTGCCTGGAGTGCAATGTGCTTTCCTCTTAGGACTGCCTTTGCCGATTCCCATAGAGTTTGAATTGTTGTATTTTCATTTTTTTTTTTTTGTTTCCATATATTTTTTAATTTCTTCTCTAATTGTCAGATTGGCCCATTCATTCTTTAGTAGGGTGTTCTTTAACCTCCATGTTTTTGGAGTTTTTCCAGACTTCTTCCTGTGGTTTATTTCAAGTTCCATAGCATTGTGATCTGAAAGTGTGCATGGTATGATCTCGATTTTTTTTTTTTATATTATCAAGGGCTACTTTATGACCCAGTATGTGATTTATCTTGGAGAATGTGCCATGTGCACATGAGAAGAAAGTGAATTCCATAGCCTTAGGATATAGAGTTCTAAATATGTCTGTCAAATCCATCTGGTCCAATGTGTCGTTCAGGTCCATTTTTTTTTAGTGATTTACTGTCTAGTTGATCTGTCTACTGATACAAGTTTAATATTAACACCCCCTGCAACTAGCACATTGTTATCAATAAGATCGTTCTGTTTGTGATTAATTGTTTTAATTACTTGGGTGCTGCCAAATTCGGTCCATAGACATTTATATTTGTTAGCTCTTCCTGATGAATGGACCCTGTAATTATATAATGCCCTTCTTCATCTCTTGTAACTGCCTTAACTTTAAGTCCAGTTTGTCCAAAATAAGTACAGCTACTCCAGCTTTCCTTTGACTTCCAATAGTATGATAGATCCCCATCCTGTGACTTTCAATCTGAAGGTGTCCTTACATCTAAAATGAGTCTCTTGTAGACAGCAAATAGATGGGTCTTATTATTTTTTTTATCCATTCTGATACCTATGTCTTTTGATTGGAGCATTTAGTCCATTTACATTTAGTGTTATTATTGAAAAATATGGATTTTGAGTAGTATCTGTAGATTTCATGCTTGTAGTGTTGTCTCTGGTAATTTGTGTTCCTTGCAACTTTTCCCTCACAGAGTCCCTCTTAGGATTTATTGTAGGTCTGGTTTAGTGGTGATGGATTCTGTCAATTTATGTTTGTTTGGGAAAACCTTTATATCGACTTCTATTCTGAATGACAGGCTTGCTGGATAGAGGATTCTTGGCTGTATATTTTTTCTATTCATCACATTGAAGATTTCCTGCCATTCCTTTCTGGCCTGCCAAGTTTCAGTAGATAGGTCTGCAACTACCCTGATATGTCTCCCTTTGTATGTTAGGGCCCTTTTATCCCTAGCTGCTTTCAGAATTCTCTATATTTTGCCAGCTTCACTATGATGTGTCATGCAGAAGATCAATTCAATATGTCTTGGGGAGTTCTCTGTGCCTCTTGGATTTCAATATCTGTTTCCTTCTGCAAATTGTGGACGTTCTCAGCTGTAATTTGTTCAAGTAACCCCTTCAGCCTGTTTCTCTCTCTTCTTCTTATAGAATTTCTATGATACAGATATTATGTCATTTGATTGAATCACTCAGCTCTTGAATTCTCCTTTCATGCTCCTGGATCAAATTATCTGTCTTTTTCTAGGCTTCCTCTTTTTCTATAATTGTGTCTTCTAATTCACCTATTCTCCTCTCTGCCTCTTCAATCTCTGTAGTGGCCACCTTCATTTTATTATGTGCCTCATTTATAGCATTTTTTAATCATCACAACTATCTTTAAGATCCATAATCTTTGTATCAATAACGTCTCTGGTGTCTTCCATGCCCTTTTCAAGCCTAGCGATTAATTTTATGACTATTGTTCTAAATTCTTGGTCAGTTATATTGCTTATATCTGTTTTGACTGATTCTTTAGCTGTAATTTCTTCCTGGAATTTCTCTTGAGGAAATCTCTTCATTTTTGTCATTTTGACTGGCTTTCTGTCACTTCTAAGTTTTAAAAGCTTGATATATGCTCTGCACCTGTGAGTACTGCTATATTAAAGGAGGCTCATAGACTGTGCTGTTCATTCAGGAAGTGTTATTTTAATGGTGTCCCTTGATCTCTCTTGTTGAGACTTTGGTTATTTTATTTCCCTACTCATAGTGATATTTGGGACTCTCCACCTGTGTACTTTGGTTTGTTTTTTGAGGTATCCCTATAAGGTTGTCTTCTGAGTAGTCTTTGTCTCTTTTCCTCCCAGACTCTTGTAGTTCAGAGTCCTTTGTCTTCACCCCTTCTCTTTTTGAGAGATGCAGGTGGGAGGTACAGAACTCCCTATTTCTTTGCCATTTTTCCTCCTTTCTCATCCACAGACTCTTAAGTTGTATTCTAATTCTCATGCTAGAGTCCTTATAACTATATAATAAAATCCCCAGTATTCAGAGTAAGTCAATTTGTGGACACACTTCAGGGAAGAGTTCTCATTGATTTCAAGGGCAAAAAATTTAGTTGTAATAAAGCTTTCATAGTAATAGGTTATCTATACAAGTAGATTTAAGAAATGTCTATCATCCTGAATTTCAAAAACTAAATTCTGTCCTTGAATGGACATATGCAAACTCTATTGTTTTTGGGCCATTAACGGACTGTTTTTTAAGACGGTTTGATACTTCTGTCATTACCATCTGGAAAATAGGATGTTTAAATGAAATAAGCACAGTTACCTTAATTGCATTTTTGTTAATAACAAAGATCTGTATGTTCCTATTTAAGTTTGAAAAACGATTTTTGTTATGTAGGCCTCAAATGGTTTATCTTTTTTGGAGCTTTTTCAAACATTATCTAAATTTTCTTGAGTAACACATAATTATTTTAGAGTCAATTTTGTGGTAGGTTTACCTAGATGAGTCACTGAAAGAAAAATGTGAAGATACAGAATTTCTGACATTTTGTTAGCAACAGTTTCTAAATTTAGAAATGTTTTAATGGAAATTGATAATATCAAGTGTTTTCAAATAATGGGACTCTCTCCATAGTGAACTGATGTTTTTAAAATTTTTGCTTAAACTTTTAGGCAGACATGTCATCCTCTTTACCCTCTTTGTTCTTTTCAGCCACATACTGCTAGATAAAATTATGTATGACCAAAATGGCATGATGGGTGTCATAAGCCCACAGTCTGTAAAATCTCTAACAAGAAGATAGGAAATAGGATAAATAAAGTGCTATCCATGATATCACTTTTACTCTGAAGCTATAGGCAAGATTGTGGTGTTAAACTTCTTTCTCCTTCCCTCATAAGAGGTACAAGCTTTAATAGTGGTTGTCTGAATGCTATAAACCTAAGAATTGGTAACCTTGAAGTTCTTCCTCCTATGTGTTTAATTTTAATAGTATTGTTCCTTCTATATCAGTAGATATTCCTCTTGGTAAGTTTAATTATACATATAGTAAGATAGATTTCCAAATAATTTACACTCAAATTTGGGATTTCACAATCAGAGAGAGCTAGTGGGGAAGAGAGAAGTCACTGTCTGAATAAAATACTCAGGTCTATTATATTTTCTGGAAATACCCCGTCTGTCTCCCTTATCAGAAACAATTCAGAGAGCCCTATGACTTACATCTGCAGGGAAGAAAACACTGTACCTAAGATAAGACATACTGAATAAAGAAATGCCACATGAACTGAATCAACCTAGTTTAAATTTTTATTTAAAAAACTGAGAATGTAATGGTCTTGATTTTAGCAAGAAAAGTTGATTTACACAGAGTAAATACAGAAATAGCTAGTCGGTTGCTAAATAACTTTGTGGATTACTATATGATGCAAGTGATAATAACTCCCAATTGTGCAAGGTTGAAGTGACTTCTTACTTGGATCAATCTCCTCTCAATAGGAAAAGCCTTACATTGCCTTTCAATAATAATGAAAGCAACAAGTACCTATGCAAAAAGTACACAGATATACAAAGCCAAGTTCATATATACATCTTCCTCAGACATGTAGCTCTTTTCTTAAGTGAATGTTTAGTACTTCTGTGGCCATGCTGTGGACAGCTAAGTGGTAGTAAAATGTGGAGGAGCAGGAGGCTTGACACTTTGTATCTCTAAACACAATGGGTCTTTCCTCACAAGTTAATTTTAATATCTATGGGTAGTTTGCCATGAATTGAAAGGTTTTGCATCAATACACACAATTAGATTTATATGCAAATCTTGGAGTTCTTCTGGAATACAAAGAGACGTACTTTGAGATAAGGGAAAAGAAGAGGAATAAGAAATGAAACTCCTAAAACCTGTTATTATTTAACTGGGAAGTGGCTGTGATTTTTTTTCTCTCTTCAGCTTTTAGCATGAGTGTGTACAAATCAGTATTCACTCTTCCTCCACACTCAATATAATAGATAAGTGGAAAAAAATCCCCAGGAAAACTGGAAAAGTGCAATTTGGAGATTACTTCCAAAAGCCGGTTAAGGTTTAAATTACGACTTCTGATTAGTGATGATCTTGTTGCTATCTGGGTGCTTCATCTCTGTTTCTTTCCAAATATCTCTGCCTCCATTGGAGGAAAAAGCTTAAGAGGATTTCTGCAATCCCATGACTCCCTCATATGTAGGCTGTCCATCATTTTCGGAAGTGGGTATGCTTGAAAACAAAGATAACAAATTGTTTCAGGCCCTTCTCTAGCCCTATTCTGGTGGCCCTACTTTTCTTTGTCACAAAGTAATCTTGGACTGTGATAGATTCTAGAAGGGCAGTATTTTCCATAGTACTGGATAATCTTAAGCCTCTGCAGTCCCTTCCTGTATCTTCTTGTGTGTACAGAAAAAGAAAGGGAAGGAAATGTTGCATTTTTTTGAGGCCTTTGCACTCTGTGTTGTGATGGGTAACTATAAACACTTAAAGAGAGAACTTCAAGGGTGCTTGGGTTTGCTTTTACTTATTTATTCAATGAGGCTTACATTTCTATATTTTTGTAAATGACTTTATGTGATATGAATCACAACCTTCACGTACATATAAATACTCAACTTTATAAATAAGTCCAATAACATTTTAAGAAAGTGGGAAAAAGCAAATTTAGTACATGATAATTCATTGAAAGAAGAGAAAGGAAACAAATGTGCTCTATATTATCTCCAATCACAGGGAAGGAAAGATAAATTAGCCACACATACAGATCAATAGAATGCCCATGAACACTACTGTTAAATCTTATATAAATTACTAACTGAAGGATCTGAAATACAATTAATTGCCTGTTGTAGACTCATAGGAGTGATAGATGCTTGGTCATCTGAGATTATATCTTCTTCAGGCATACAAACTACATGAGGTAATGATGCCATGAAGGCTCCCAACATAATCAGTCACTTTCAAAATGGACAGAAACAGCAAAGGAAAAGGGGACTCAAAGTTAAATAGTGACCTCCCAAATTGTGTTTTTATAAGGATTTTATAATTAGAAATTATCAACTACATGAACAGTAATATGCTATGGAAATAAGAAAGAGCAACTCTGAATATAATTTAAAGCTAAATCTTTTAAATATTTTTTATGGCTGAGTAAAATGTTTGATATCTCATAAATGTCAACTATATCATCTCCCCCCTCTAATATCTGCATTTCATCATTCTTTTATGGTACTCTTACCTTTTCTAAATGTAAAGTCTAGATTCATCTGATGAAAATCAGCCTCAAAGTTGATGATATAATATTATTTTTCTAGTTTTAGATTTAGTATCTACTATGAAACTTAACTATGTTTCTGAATTGAAGAATCCAGAAGATTGACCTTTTCAATATGAACAGTGCTAGAAATTTAAATAAGGTTTTGGATGCTTTTATTCAACACATTTCTTAAACTCCCTAACATGTAAAGCAGTTTGTTTTCTGTGCTACGAAAATATAAAGATGAATTAGTCAAGGACTATGCCTTTAAGGGCTTTCCAGTTTAGTAGGAAAGACAAAACAATTCATAAAACTTATTAAAAAGTTTGAGTTCTAATATATGAGCTTCAGAATTCAGAGATATATCATAATTATTAATGATTTTTCTGTCTTGTTCTCGATAAAAATAGCATGGATCAAAATGGTAGATGAAAACCAATTAGGAGGCCTGAATGAAAAATGCCTGTATCTGAAAAATGAATATGTATAAAAGCAGGCAATACAAATATTTTAAAGAAACATGTCTCCTTCCAATAGAGATTGGAGCAGAATATTAGAGATAATCAGATTCAATTCTCTAATTTTGAAGAAAGGAAAATTGATAGTGAGGTGATTGATTTATTCATGGATTAATAGTTAAGCCAGGCCTAGAATCAAGATTATAGACTCTAGTCCAATGTTCTGTGCATTAGGAAAATGCAATCTTTATATACAAAACACTGCACATTCGATTATAAGATAAGTATGTGAAAAGTGGAAAAAAGTAAAGAAAAATCCAAAACTATGTCAAAGAGTATTCACAAAGACACCATTGTATTTTACATATTAAAAAAAATTTTTTTTAGCATTTATTCAGTTTTTGAGAGGCAGAGAATGAGTGGGGAGGGGCAGAGAGAGAGGGAGACACAGAATCTGAAACAGGCTCTGAGCCGTCAGCATAGAGCCTGATGTAGGGCTCAAACTCGCAAACTGTGAGATCATGACCTGAGCTGAAGTCGGAGGCTTAACCGACTGAGCCACCCAGGGCCCCTATTGTATTTTAAAATAGTGTTTTCTGTGACCTAAAGTGGTTTGTGAACAGGAACAGAAAGGTATACATTTATCTGATATTTATTTTCATTGAAAAAGGGATGAGAGAAGTTATAAAAATTGAGAATACAAGGTAGAGAAAAGAATTGTAAAATATTTTTAATTTAAAAAATTTTCTAATGTTTTATTTATTTCTGATAGAGAGAGAGGCAGCATGAGCAGGGGGTGGTCAGAGAGGGAGAGGGAGATACAGAATCTGAAGGAGGCTCCAGGCTCTGAGCTAGCTGTCAGCACAGAGCCCGATTCAGGCCAGAACACACAAACCATGAGATCATGACCTGAGCCTAAGTCAGACGCTAATGACTGAGCCATAAGAATTGTAAAATATTTTTTAAAAAGAGTGGTTAGGTTAGGTTACAGGATAGGTAACAGTTAGATGGATTTTGTAAATCGAAAATGAAGGGGTGCATATGGGGCTCAGTTGGTAGAGCGTCTGACTTCAGCTCTGGTCATGATCTCATGGCTCAGAGGTTCAAGCCCCACACCGAACTCTGTGCTGATCGTTCAGAGCCTGGAGCCTGCTTTGGGTTCTGTGTCTTCCTCTCTCTCTGCCCCTCTCCCACTTGTTCTCTCTCTCTCAAAAGTAAATAAAAACATTAAAAAAATGTTTAAAAGAGAGAAAAACATTAACCATGTCTTCTATTCCCTATAATAGTATTTTGTAATATATAGTTATTCACGTAATACTTGCTATATTTATTTACCTGTATTTATTGATATACTTTATGAACTGATATTTTATTTAGCTTTTTAATTGAGGTATAATAATTAATATTAATGTGATATTAGTTCCAGATGTACAACATATTGATTCAACAATGCTATACATTACTCATTACTCACTGTAGTACGTATAATTGCCAACTGTAACACAGTATAATATTATTACAATATTATTGACTATATTCCCTAGGATGCACTTTTCATCTCTGTGATTTATTTATTTTATAATAGGAATTGTATCTCTAAATCCTCTTTATCTATTTCATCCCTCCCACATACACCTCCCCTCTGGAAGCTACTAGTTTGTTCTCTGTCTTTAAGGGTCTATTTTGTTTTTCTTTGTTGATTTTGTTTTTTAGATTCCACACACAAATTAAATCATACAGTATTTTTCTTTCTTTTATTTCCCCTAACAAAATACCCTTTAGGTCCATTTGTACTGTTGCAAACACAATCTTTTTTATGACTAATGTTCCATTGTGTGTGTGTGTGTGTGTGTGTGTGTGTGTGTGTGTGTGTGTGTTATTAGGGCTTCTTTTGTGGCCTAAGGTGATCTATTATGGAGCAAGTTTCATGTGCACTTGAAAAGATTGTGGGTTTTGTTTGTTTGTTTGTTTGTTTTAGCTGGAATGTTCTGTATATATCTGTGAAGTCCATGTGGTCTAATGTGTCATTCAAAGCCACCATTTTCTTATTATTTTCTGTCTGGATGATCTATTCATTGATGTTAAGTAGGGCATTAATACCTACTTCTATTATACATTACTATTAATTTCTCCCTTTATGTTAACATTTGCTTTATGTATTTAGGTGCTTTTATGTTGGGTGCATAGATATTTATGATCATTATATTTTCTTGGATTGATCTGTTTATCATTATGTAGTGCCTTTCTTTGTCTCTTGCTACAGTCTTTGCTTTAAAGTCTGTTTCATCTCATATAAGTGTTGCTACCTCAGCTTTTATTTTGTTTCCATTTGCATAGTATATGTTTTCTAGTCCCTCACTTTCAGTTTGTATATATGTTTAGGTCTGATGTAAGTCTCTGGTAGACATGGGGTGCCTGGGTGGCTCAGTCGGTTAAGCATCTGACTTCAGCTCAGGTCATGATCTCATGGTTCGTGGGTTCGAGCCCCGCATCAGGCTTTGTGCTGACTTCCAGCTCAGAGCCTGGAGCCTGTTTCAGATTCTGTATCTCCCTCTCTCTCTGACCCTCCCTAGCTTACTCTGTCTTACTCTCTGTCTCTTTCTTTCTCTCTCTCTCTCTCAGAAATAAAGTATTTAAAAAACTAAGTCTCTGGTAGACAGCATATAGATAGTTTTGTTTTGTATTTGCTTTTAATCCATTCAGTCACCCTGTGTCTTTTGTCTGGAGCATTTAGCCCATTTACATTTAAAGCAATCATTGATATATATTTACTGCCATTTTCTTACTTGTTTTCCAGTTGATTTTGTAAGTCTTCTCCCCTCTTTCTCATTTTCTTGCTCTTTTCCCTTGTGGTTTGATGTCTTTGTTTAGTGTTAATGCTTGGATTTCTTTTTCTTTAAATTTTTTTAAATGTTTGTTTATTTTTGAGTGAGAGAGAGAGCAAGTGAGCAGGAGAGGGGCAGATAGAGAGACACCCAGAATTGGATGCAGACTCCAGGCTCTAAGCTGTCAGCAAAGAGTTCGACCCTGGGGCTCGAACTCAAGAGCTGCGAGATCATGAGCTAAGCTGAAGTCCAATGCTTTACCAACTGAACCACCCAGGCACCCTGGATTATCTTTTATATTTTTTGTATCTATTATAGTTTTGGCTTATGGTTAATGTTAGGTTCATATATAATACCTTATATGTATAGCAGTCTATTTTAAGTTAAAAAATGCTTAATTTCAAACATATTCTAAAAACACTATATTTTAACTCTGCCCTCCATGTTTTATGTTTAAAGTGTCCTATTTTATATATTTTTATTTTATATATCTGTTAGAAGATGAGGGAGCGATAGTAAAGTATCTCCCAAACTGAGAAGTTACTTTGAGACTGGAAAACAAAGCGGCCCACTCCACACAGTTTACACAGTTTTATTCAGAGTAACTCACTGACAGGATCTGGTAAAGGACAATCAATGGCAGGTGTATAGGTATTCTCTGCAAAATCCAGTCCTTAGTCCACAGATTATATAGAGTGAGAGGACAGCCAGAAGGACACTGCAATGAGATCAAAGGGTTTATATGTACCTCAGACAGCTTGAATACACCTAATGGACAGCAAGACTTTAATTCGATCTTGTGGCTTAACCTATGCATCAGGAAGGGTAAAGACTATGTTAATTCTAACAATTTTTTTAATGATTTTTATTTATTTCTGAGAGAAAGAGACAGTGTGAGCATGGGAGGGTGAGAGAGAGAGTGAGACACAGAATCTGAAACAGGCTCCAGGCTCTGAGCTGTCAACACAGAGCCCGACGCGGAGCTCGAACACACAAATCGTGAGATCATGACCTGAGCTGAAGTCGGATGGTTAACTGACTGAGCCACCCAGGCACCCCAAATTCTAAAAAATTAATGGAAGGTCAAAATAAGCCTCTCCCCTTCCCAGACTTGGTGGGGATTTCCAAGGTTTATGTATTAATCGCCTAAGGACTAGAACATATAGCATCAAATATGAACAAGATGGAGAACGAAAGATGGAGTCAATATAGTTGGCACCCTTACGTGTATCTCTTGGCTAATTTTGTAGATAAATTGCTTTTATTACTTTTGTGTTTTAACCTCCATACTGGCTTTCTAAGTGATTAATCTACTACTTTTATTATATGCTTGTTTTTACATGTGAAATTTTTTCCTTTCATCATTTTCTTCAAGGTATAGCCTTTTTTTTCCACTTAAAGAATTCCCTTTACCATTTCTTGTAAGGCTAATTTAGTGAAGATGAACTCCTTTAAATTTTATTTATCTGGAAAACTCTTTAACTCTCCTTGTATTCTTGTTGGAAAACAAGAAGCTGGAGGCACTGTGAGAATGTCCTGAAGGAAAGAGATAGAGCAGCAAGGAATTGAAAGCAGTTACATTCCCAGGCGGAAAGCTGCTGGGACTGCTTGTTCACTCCAGAAGGACATCATACTGGCGCCAGGCCAGGGATTAGAATGTTTTTTCTGGTGTCAGAAGTACTCATGACCCAGTATGGTATACCCTACAGGTGCATGAGCTGTCAAGATGCCAAATACTATGTTGTAGGTGCTTGCTGTTCTCAGACAAATAGCAAAATAAAAGAGGCTTGAGACAGGAGACCAATGCTCTGGCTCCTGGAGAGTTTTAGCCCCTGCTTTGTAATTATCTCATCACTGCACCTTTAGGACCTCTCTTTCATATTCTGAATAATAATCTTGCTGAGTATTCTTAGTTCTAAAGTTTTTCCTTTCAGCATATTGAATACATCATACATCATGTCACTACCCTCTAGCCTGAAAAGTTTCTGCTGAAGAATCAGCTGATAGCCTTGAGAGGTTCCCTTTGCATGTCTTGTTTTCTTTTCTCTTGCTGCTTCTAAATCTTGCCCTTTTTAAAATTACTTTTTGCCATTTTAATTATTATATATCTTGGTGTGGACCTCCTTGGGTTCATATTGTTAGGGACCCACTGTGCTTCTAGGACCCGAATATCTGTTTCTTTCCCCAAACTAGGGATGTTTTCAGCTGTTGGTTCTTCAAACAATTTTTCTGCTCCCTTCTCTCTCTCTTCTCATTCTGGTATCTCTACAATGTGAATGTTATCACACTTGATGATGCAGAGTTTCCTTAACCTGTTCTCATTTATTATTATTATTATTCAGCTTGGTTGCTTTCTGGCATCCTGTCTTCCAGATCACTGATACATTCTTCTGCATCCTCTAATCTGCTGTTCATTCCCACTAGTATATTTTTTAAAATCAATTGTTGTACATTTATTATTACTTATTTTTGAGAGACAAAGAGAAACAGAGCATGAGCAGGGGAGGGGCAGAATAAAATGAGACACAGAACCTGATGCAAGCTCCAGGTTCTGAGCTATCAACACAGAGCCCAAGGTGGGGCTCAAACCCACAAACCATGAGACGATGACCTGAGCCAAAGTCAGACCCTTAACTGACTAAGACACCCAGTTGCCCTGCCCAGTAGTTAATTTTTAATTTCAATTATTATTATTATATTTTTGAACTCTGATTTTTCAAAATATTTTATGTCTTTGTTGAAGTTATCATGAAGTTCATCCACTGTTTTCTCAAGTCCAGTGAGTATCATATGACCATTAATTTTGAGTTCTTTATCAGGTTTATTGCTTATTTTAGTTTTATTTCGATCTTTTACTGTGATTATGTTTTTTTCTTTCAATTGTGACATATTTCTCTGTCTCCTCATTTTGTCCAATTCTCTGTGTGTATGTGTGTGTGTTTTCCAATGTATTAGGTAAATCAGCCATGTTTCCTGGTCTTAAAAGTAGTGGCCTCCTGTAAAAGAGGTCTGAAGTGCACTGAGGCACAATCCCCTGGTCAGCAGAACTAGGTGCTCCAGGGGTGTCTCCTGTGTGGGCTGCATGCACCCTACTTTTGTGGCTGAGTCACATTTACCATCCACCCAGCCAGTTGCAATGGCCTGCTTTGCCTGCAATGGGCTCAGTTGACAAGATTTGGTCCCTGTGCTGTTGAGAGGCCTGTTTGAGATGCTACAGGGTTGTAAGTAGGCAAAGTTGGCAGTCAGCATAACTGTCTGCAGTAAGCCTCTCTGCCACGGTGTCAGGTGTGTACTGAACAGCAAAGATTGCTCCCTGCATGACCAACTGAGAAGCTTTTGTTGGTGGGGGTTGTCTGCAGTCAAAAGAATAACGGTAGTTCGCTCATCTATTACAGTTGCTGGCACACCATATGTCATGACTTGTTCTCTGCACAGCCAGTTTAGAGGCTTGACTGCTAGACCTGCAGACACACTGGTTCTCTCTCCTTTTCCACAAGACAGGAGTTACTTTGGAGTGACACCAGTCCCTGCCAGGGTTGTTTGCATGGTATGGATGGGCAGAAACTGCACTGGAGGGAAGCCAACTGAGATGGGTGGGTTGGATGAGGCAGGTCTTCAGGGGAACACAGGAGTAAGGCATGTGGTGCTAGCAAGATAGGTAGAAGGTATTTGGGCTGGCTCCTGCAAATGTCCAGGTATCTAATATGGGGAAGATAGAGAAAGGGTGCTTGCTAGCAGTTTTGTTCCTGAAGAAATCTCTTGAAGATCCTTGCCCCTTCAGAACATATTTTGAGATTAGTAAATAAACCTCCTTCACATGTATCTTACATCATTTTCAAATTGCTGATTCTGTGCTGTGTCTTGGGTAGAATTATTTAGAATGTTGGCTCTTTAAGGGCAGGACTTTAGTTTCCTATTGCCTCATGGCTCTCCCAGAGTTAAGATCACCCAAAGGCCCACTAGTTTCCAAAGAAAGGTGCTATGGAGACTAATCCCCAGTGCCTGGGCTGCCTAGGGTAGAATCTGACCATCTCACATCTATGCTTGTGGATCCCTCCAGGCTGTGGTTAGTCTCACTGAGGATTAGGTTCCCAACCACATTTTAACCCTTCCACCCTTTTCTTTTCTTTGTGGCATCCTTTCTAGGATTAAATGTGGAGGGCCCACTATATTACTGTTTAGGTCATTTTCAGAGTTGCTCATATAGATATAGATACAGCTATTACTTAGTGTATCTCTGGAACCAAGTGAGCTCAGGATATTCCTACTTTGCCATCTTCTTTGAAATATTGATTAAAATATTTTAATTATTAGGACCTAATGAAAAACCTTTAACACTTGCCATGAATAGGTCACAAGCAAGGATAATAACATGGTTAAGTTAAAAAAAATTCAAGTAAATTAAATACAGATAACATTTTTATTGTGTCCATATCAATAATTTCTATTCACATATATATGTTAAAAAGTACATTAATCTATCTTGGATAGGCTTGGGTAGTAATCCTTAAATTGATATGAAAATTTGTCTTTTTATTTTTTTAATTTAAATTCCAGTTAATATTCAGTGTGGTTAGTTTCATTTGTACAATATAGTGATTCAACACCTCCATATTACACCTATTGCTCATGACAGCAAGTGACCTTGTTAGGTATTAACACTTCCTTAAATTTGTGGTAGAATTTGCCTGGGCAGCCGTTTAGCCCTGGACTTTTGTTTGTTATGAGTTTTTTGATTACTGATTCAATTTCTTGGTTATTGGATTGTTCAAGTTTTCTATTTCTTCCTGTTTTAGTTTTTGTAGTTCATATGTTTCTAGGAATTTATCATTTCTTCTAGGTTATACAATTAGTTAGCATATAATTTTTCATAATATTCTCTTATGATTGTATTTCTAATGGTGTTAGTTGTTATTTATCTTCTCTCATTTGTGTTTTTTACTTATTTGGGTCCTTTCTTTTCTTTTTGGTAAATCTGGCTAGATGTGTATCAATTTTATTAAATTTTTCAAAGAGCCAGCTCCTGGTTGTCTTGATCTTTTATTTTTGTAGTTTCCATATCATTAATTCTGCTCTAATATTTATTTCCTTCCTTCTGTTGGCTTTAGGGTTTTGTTTGTTTGTTTGTTCTTTTTTAAACTCCTATAGGTAGAAAATTAGGATGCTTACTTGATATTTTCTT
Organism: Hyaena hyaena; assembly: GCF_003009895.1. Taxonomy (NCBI): domain Eukaryota; kingdom Metazoa; phylum Chordata; class Mammalia; order Carnivora; family Hyaenidae; genus Hyaena; species Hyaena hyaena. The sequence continues at coordinate 310,105 of NW_024081460.1, read as the reverse complement.
TGCTTCTCAAGGTAGGCCTGCATTGCAATCTGTTTCCCTCTGAGGACTGCTTTTTATTGCATCTCAAACATTTTGGATCACTGTGTTTTTGCTTCTGTTTACTTTTCTATTTCTTCTTTGAGTTCATGGTTGACCCATTTACCTAGTAGCATGCTATTAAACTCCATGTATTTGTGGTCTTTCCAATTTTTTCTTGTGGTTGGCTTCTAGTTTTATAGTGTTGTATGTATGGTATGATTTCAAACTATGAAAGGTGTATGGTATGATTTCAATCTTTTTGTATTTGTTGAGGCCTTATTTGTGACCTAATATGTGACCTATTCTGGAGAATGTTTCATGTACACTTGAAAAGAATGTTTCATAAGTCCATATGATCCACTGTGTCAATCGAAACCATTGTTTCCTTGTTGATTTTCTGTTTAGATCATCTGTCTATGGTAAGTGGCACGTTAAATTCCTGTACTATTACTGTATTATAACCATTTATTTCCTTTATGTTTATCATTAATTGTTTTATACATTTGAGGACTTCCAGGTTGGGGCATAATTATTTATAATTCTTCTTCTTGATTGATTGTTCTGTTTATGATTGATTATATAATGCCCTTTGTCTCTTTTTATAATCTTTGTTTTAAAGTCCAGTTTGATATAAGTATTGCTACTCGAAGTTTCCTTTGATGTCACTTTGCATAATAAATGAACTCACTTTCAATCTAAAAGTGTCTTTCGATCTAAAATGGATTTCTTGTAGGCAGCATATAGAGGAGTCTTTTTTTTTTTTTTTTTTTTTTTTTTTTTTTTTTTTTAATGTTTTTTATTTATTTCTCTAGGAGAGAGAGAGAGAGACAGCGTGAGCAGGGGAGGGTCAGAGAGAGGGAGACACAGACTCTGAAACAGGCTCCAGGCTCTGGGCTGGCAGTCAGCACAGAGCCCGATGCGGGGCTCGAACCCACGAACCGCGAGGTCATGACCTAAGCAAAAGTTGGTCGACCAACTGACTAAGCCACCCAGACGCCCCAGAGGAGTCTTTTTTTAATTACTTCTGATACCCCATGCTTTTAATTGGCATGATTTTTCCATTATATTCAAACTAATTATTAATATGTATATATTATCATTTTATTGCTTGTTTTGTCATTGCTTCTGAGAATTTTCTCTGATCCTTTCTTGCCTTTGTCACTTTTGGTCTCTCCTTTACACTCAAACAGTCCCCTTTAATATTTCTTGTAGGGCTAGTTTAGTGGTCATGAACTCCGATAGTTTTTGTATATCTGGGAAACAATCTCTCCTTCTATTCTGAATGATGGTCTTGCTGGATAGAGTATTTTTGTCTACCGATTTTTACCTTTCAGTACTTTGAATACATCATGCCACTCTCTTCTGATCTGCCAAATTATGATAGAGAAATCTCTGGCTAGTTTTATGGGCTTTCCCTTGTAAATTAAGGACTTCTTTTTCTTGCTGCTTTTAAGGTATTTCTTTATTTCTATATTTTGCAAATGCAATTACAATACGTCTGAGCATTGGCCTACTTTTGTTGATTTTGAATGGCATTCTCTATGCCTTCTGGATCTGGATGTTTGTTTTCTTCCCCAAATTAGGGAAGTTTTCTGCTATTATTTCTTGAAATAAATTTTCTTCCCCCTCTTCTTTATTCTCCTTTAATATAAATGCTATTATGTTTCATGGTCACTGAGTTCCCTAAGTCTATTTTTGTGTTGCATAACTCTTACTCTCTTTGTTCAGCTTCACTATTGTCCATTATTTTGTCTTCTAGGTCACAAATTCATTCCTCTGCTACTTCCCACCCACTGTTCATTGAATCAGTCCTGTTTCCAATCTCTTTTACTATATTCTTCATTTCTGATACTTTTTTACTCTTTTAACTCTGTGGTAAGGGTCTCAGTGATGTTTTATATTCTTTTCTCAAGCCCAGTGAGTGTCCTTATGATTTAAGTTATCCACCAGGGATGTTATTTATATCTGTTTCATATAGATTTGTTGATGTTGCTTTTCCTTATTCTTTCATTTGTAATAAATTCCTCCATCCTGGCATTTTGTCTAAATCTCTGACCTGTTCTCTGTGTTAGAAAAGCCAGTTATATCTCCTGCTCTTGAAAGTAATGGCCTTATGAAAAAGGCCATGTAGTGCCCATGTCCTAGAGCTTCAAGGAGAGTCTCCACTTTGTGCTACACATGGTCTGCTATTGTGTTGTGTCTGCTCTTTCCTTCAGAACAGTCCTCTGCAGAGGGTCTCCTTGCCTGCTGGGAGAGTGTTTGGTCCTTGGCCTGAATGTGGTGAGTTTTTAATTACATGTGCTCTGGTTTGCTTGTGAAATGAAAGCTGACACCCATCCACCAGAACTGAGGTCTTGCAGAACCCTCTGGTCAGGAGAGGTGGTTTGGGCAGGGGTCTGTGCTTGTCTTCTGGGGGGTGGGGCCTCCTGTGCTGGGACTTATGCAAGCTTGACTGAGAAGGCACTGACACCAGAGTGCAAGGGATAGGCTTTGTGTAAGCAAGGTAGGCAGTCCGTGTTGGCACTGCACTGTTGCCGTCAGGTGGCTCTATTTATACTGTTGGTCTGAGGAGGGAAACAGCACCAGCCAGGTCCTTTTTTTCTGGAGAGGTGTCTCTCTGAATGCTGCCTCTCAAGGACAGCCCTCAGCAGAGGGTCTGACCTCCTCCTTCCCTCTCCCTCCCCCAGTATGCCTCAGGTGTTCTTTGATTGCTGTTTCTACACTATCTGCCCCTGGGTTATTTGCCTGCCTCCTTCCAGGAGCACTGCAGTGTCCTTTAGGCTTTATCGGAGGTTTTTCCCCTGAGCGGAGGTTTTTCTGTTTCGGACTCTCTGTTTTTCCCCTCACTCCCTGCAGAGGGGGATCGCCTCCAACCCTGGAGTCTCCGATCCCTGCCTGAATTTATCTTCCCCAGTTCGCACTCACGTTAGAAGCCTTTCTCTGTGGATTCTGGGTCCTTTTTCCTCCCAATCTCTCAGGTTTTGTAAGGTTTCCAATGGCTTCAGATCTTTTCCATGTGAGGTATGGGCGCGAAGGCAAGTACGGAGCTCCTTACTTCTCCGCCACCTTGCCCCTCCCCCTCAGGCTTTATCTCAACCAAGCCTATAAGACCCACTGGTTCCAAGAACTCTTTAAATTCAGACCATCTCATTTTCTAAGCCAATGGCTTTGGGGAAATGTTTTCCTTCTATGTTCCCATGTTCTCCTCTCTCTCCTGACCTTCCATGAGACCACAGCTCCTTCCCTTCCACAGCACCCATGATCTGTTTTTCCCCTACACCATGTCTCTGCACTTTCTATTTTCTTCAATGTGGCCCCTTCTCTCCCTTTAATTGTACAATTTGTTCTGTCAGTCTTCAAGCCAATTTCTTGGGTGTTTAGGATGATTTGGTAGTTAGCTACTTGTGTTTGTGAGACAAGATGGGCTAGGGTCCTCCTGTTCAGCCACCATCTTCCTTTCTTCTTCTTCTTCTTCTTTTTTTTTTTTTTAAAGTTTATTTATTTCTAGGAGACCGAGAGAGAGACAGCATGAGCAGGGGTCAGAAGAGAGGGAGTCACAGACTGAAACAGGCTCCAGGCTCCGAGCTGGCAGTCAGCACAGAGCCTGACGCGGGGCTCGAACCCGCGAACCGCGAGATCATGACCTAAGCGAAAGTCGGACGCTTAACCGACTAAGCCACCCAGGCACCCCCATCTTCCTTTCTACTTTGTCTCTCTTCCTCTTCCTCCTCCTCAATCTCCTCCTCCTCCTCTTCCTTTCTTACTCTTTTTCTTTCTCCTTCTCCTCCTTTTCCTTCTTCTCTTCCATCTGAAAACATGTTTACTTTCCTTTTATTTTTTTATTTAAACATTTTTTAAATGTTGTATTTATTTTTGAGAGAAAGATAGACACAGCGTGAGCAGGGGAGTGTCAGAGAGAGGGGGGGTACTGAATCCCACGACAGCCTCCAGGCTCTGAGCTAGCTGTCAGCACAGAACCCGACGTGGGGCTTGAACCCATGAACTGTGAGATCATGACCTGAGCCAAAGTTGGATGCTTAACCGACTGAGCCACCCAGGCTCCCCTTCCTTTCATTTTTTTTTTAAATTAAAAACTACATTTTCAGATCACTGGAATTTTATACGTAGTTGCAATTAATAATTTAGAGATCACTTTTATCCTTTACCCAGTTTCCCTGAATTGTAATATCATACAAAACTTTAGTACATTATCACAAGCTATATATTAACATTTGTATATAGTAAAAATATAGAAAAACTACATCAACACAAAAATTATCCTTTGTGTTGCCATGAATCTTGAGAATTTTTTATATTCTTCAGTTACAATTGTGCTCATGTATATTATATATGTGTTAATACATAAATAATATTCTTATTAATCAGTTGAGTCTCACTAAATGTATTATTCTGAAATTTGCTTTTTCATTTATTTATCTCAGTTTATTTTATTTTCTTCAAATTTTATTTAAATTCTAGTTAGTTAATATATAGTGTAATATTGGTTTCAGGAGTGGAATTTAGAGATTCATCACTTACATACAACACTTAGTGCTCATCGTAACAAGCCCCTCCTTAGTATCGATCATCCAATTAGCCCATTCTTCATACACCTCCCTCCCTCAACCCTCAGATTATTCTCTGTCATTAAGAGTCTTATGGTTTGGTCCCCTCTCTCTCTTTTTTCCCCTTCCCTTTCCTTCCTTGATGTGAGGAAAATTCTATGATATCTGTCTTTCCCTGACTGACTTCTTTTGCTTAGCATAATACACTCTAGCTTCATTCATATCATAGCAAATGCCAAAATTTCATTATTTTATGGCTGAATAATATTCCATTCCACATCTTTATCCACACTAAAATGAATGGATATTTGTACTCTTTCCATAGTATTGCTATTGTTGATAATGATGCTATAAACATTGGGGTACGTGTGCCCTTCAAATCTGTATTTTTGTATCATTTTGATGAATGTCTAGTAATGCAATTGCTGGGTTGTAGGGTAGTTCTATTTTTAACTTTTTGAGGAACCTCCATGCTGCTTTCCAGGGATGATGCACCTGTGTGCATTCCCATCAACAATGTAAAGGGTTCCCCTATCTTTGCATCCTCACCAACACTTGTTGTTTCCTGTGTTGTTAATTTTTTAAATTAATTTAAGAAATAATGTGAAAAGCTCCAAAATGTTTTTTTGAAATATGTGAAATAATTTGTCTGAATAGCATTTTCTAAAATAAAGGAATGAGGTCTTTTATATAAATTGCCACTTATCACGTTTGTGAAAATAAAGTGTTTCTTTGCAATACTTTCAATATTTTCTGAAAATACTAAAGAAGAATCCATAGGTTGCTCAGACAAGAACCATTTTACATTATTGCTTTGTTAGGGATAATTAATAAATGAATTTCTCATCCACCCTACTTATATTTTGGCCTATGCCAAAATATATTTTGATCATTTGACCAAATAAAATTTGGTCATTTAATGAGAGTTAAACAACCCTGCATGTTTGTTACAATTATTATGACCTTTAAAGCTGAGGAAATTGAGGTTCAAAGGGTGAGATAAAAAAGTAGATTATTTTCCCTTGAACCCTGAACTTTGGACCCTCATGGGAGGTGGTCTGGAACCAGAGTTTGAATTTCCTCTGCTGTGATCACAGAGCATTGGCTCTGGGTTCCCCACACAGAATCTCAGCCTTTGCCTAGGCTGCCTCTGCCAGGAGATCCAGAAATGTTTCTTGCTCCTATTTTGAGGATTGCAGCATCTGCTTGCTCCGTCCCACCCATCTTGGTGGCCTTGGAAATGACATGGTGGGGAGTATGAACAAGTATGAGTGGGAGAAAAAGAGATTAGGATGCTAACTAAAGCTCAGAGATAAAAGGAAAACCAAAAAAACAAAACAAAACAAAACACTAGCCTAGGCTCCTACTCTCTCTCTTCTTTCCTTCCTTCCATTTCTTTTTCCTTCTAACTTTTCCCCATTGTTTCCTTAAACTCACACAGTGTAGATCTTTCAGTCATTGATCTGTACTTCAGTCTTCATAGTACTAGTTGTACATATCAAACTCTATAGAATTAATGTCATTAACACGTATATCTTTAGAGAGACACTACAACTTAGTGAAAACTAAGAATTTAGATGAATTCTTCTTCTACATTTACTTGCTGTATCAACTTGGGGATCCTGAATAAAACCTTTGTACCTCTATTCCTTCATATGAGTACTTAATTCACATTATTTTTGTGATAATTAAGTGAGATAAAGTTTGCAGCACTTGGGTGGCTCAGTCAGTTAAGCATCTGATTCTTGATTTGGGCTCAGGGTCATGATCTCATGGTTTGTGAGTTCCAGCCTTGCATCTGGCTCTATGCTGACAGCGTGGAACCTACTTGGGATTATCTCTGTCTCCCTCTCTTTCTGCTCTTCTCCCACTCATATGTGCTTTCTCTCTCTCTCTCTCTCAAAATAAATAAACTTAGAAATTATATGAGATAATGTTCATTGAGCACTTGGTATCAAAGTTAGTACACAGAAAATATTAAAAAAATGTAAAGTATTATAGTTTCTTCATATGCATATGTATATACACACACACATACAATATAGCAGACAGTGGAATAGATTGTGCTTCTTAAAGTTTTCTTATATTTTCATGCCTGTAATCTGCTTAATAAAGGTTTTTTTATGGCTCTAGTGTAATGGACTACTAGAATCAATTTTGAAGTGTGATAAAATGACCAGATTGCCTTTTCTAGTGGAATCTATGTCCTTCTATTATGGCACTGATTTCTCAAGAAAATTATCCATTTGAATATCTAATTCATTACCCAAATTGTCCTGCTATGTTATTCCCCAATGCATCCAATGGCAATGATTCTTTCTTGGTGACAAAACACATAGTTGAGATAAACTGAACAATGACATGAATATTTCATGAAAACTGACAGTACATTTACTAGCTGATATTATTCAAAATGAAAGACTATAAACATTTTAATGAAATTGATGGTTTACATATAGATAAATACGTTTAAAAAGAAAGGATATTTTCTTTGGTAACCACAGCTATGGAATAGCTCCCCATATTTATTTATTTATTTATTTATTTTTTAATTTTTTTATTGTTTTATTTATTTCTAGGAGAGAGAGAGAGACAGCGTGAGCAGGGGAGGGTCAGAGAGAGAGGGAGTCACAGACTGAAACAGGCTCCAGGCTCTGAGCTGGCAGTCAGCACAGAGCTCGACGCGGGGCTCGAACCCACGAGCTGCGAGATCACGACCTAAGCGAAAGTCGGACGCTTAACCGACTAAGCCACCCAGGTGCCCCTAGCTCCCCATATTTAAATATGAGTTTACTTGCTTATTAATCTGAGATCTCTTTGTTCTTTTTTTTTGTCAAGTTCCATTATGCTTTCTTATGTTTCATTTTTCCAAAAGCATTCCACCTTTTTATTCCTAAGACTTGGTAGTTGACTCAGTGTTCATTAATTTGACAAACCTTTCTTAAGCACTTTTCCTAAACATTTCTATGAACAAGATTCAGACTGGGCATGAGGGAAATAAATTAGTAAAACATAGCTCTTATTTTTGATAGACTGATAGACTAGTAAGGTGAGTCATCTATATGAATAAGTTAGTGTAATAATATACTTAAAATATAAGATAAAATTATATGCAGAAGAGAAGAAAATACTAAGAATTATTCTTAGTGTACCTCTGCTAAAAATAGGTGATTGATGCATTCTCCTGAATAGGGTTTATTAAGTTAGGTTCCAGTAACAAAGAGCCCCTCTATCTCAATAGCCTTCATGAACAAAGGTTATTTTCTCTAGTATTATTATTCTTTGCAGGGTGTCTACAGATCTTTAATACAACATAAATATGAAGTAGAAGACCCTACTGGGACATACTGCCTCCATGTTGAGTAGGGAGGGCATGGTATAATCATGTAATGGCTTTAAATTAGGAACTAACACATATCCCTCCCACTCATATTTCGTTGGTCAAAGCAAGTCAACTACTTTATGTTGATAGATCAAAAAGCATAATCCTAAGTAAAGGAAACCAGTAGAGAGAGACCAGCCAGAATGGGACAGTAAATGTTTTGAACAAGAAGCATGTAGACATGCTCGTGGCTCCAACCAAGGAGAAAAAAAGCAGTTAAGACTATATAGTAAAAGTGTTTTACTTTTATTAAAAAGCCTTATTTTTATTTAATTAAATGACTATTATTTTTTTTACAGCATAGGCATTTATCCACAAACATAGTAAAAGCACCATTGGCCAGAAATGTTTTTTAAATAGTTTCTATGTGAGGATAGTTGAAAACTCTTGTGGAAAAATAATTTCCTGTTTCCACTTTCAATCCATCCTGAAAATAAATACTTAGAAATTGAGATTGGCCACAAGGAGAGACAGTTTAGCAGGATCCCATATCAAAATATCAAAATAATAAGCATCTGAAGATGCTTCTAGCTTTACTCTGAGAGCTTCAACCAAAATATATTTTAAGAATGATTTGTTTGTAAATTAGTATCTTATCTGAATTTATTAATTTGTTCTCTCAGTAAACTCATATTTTAAAAATATTATAATATCTTGTATTTGTTCAATCAGTCTGAATGGAGACTGTAAATTTATATTTGTAAATGAAGCGCATTTTCTTCTTTTTCTGTTTCTAATTTTACCTTTGAAATAATTTTATCTAATATGTGAAGTTCTCATTCTGTTTACTCAGGGTGATTAATGTCTCTTTTCATATTTAAAAATAAGAATATTTGATTCCCGTGTGAAGACTGAACAGTCAACTATATTTTAAACACATAAAAGGCAAAACTTTTAGATGTTAAAAATACATGTGCGTTGTTCTATTAGTCTCAATATGTATAGACTTTTATGCTGTTATAGTCTTTATATAGACTTATATGCTTTTCCTTTGATTTTAGTACACTTTGTCTCTCCTGTTACTTCAATAGTTAGTATAATTTAGAATGAAAATGAACACATTCTTTGAGATCATTTCACAGAAACTATCTACATTCAATGTTTGAGGGTAAATCCAGGGAATTTTCATATCTTAGAATTTCTGGTCAAAGACTTTGTCTAGGGATTTTTGCTGGTTATAGAATTTATTTTAAAATATGACAAATAAATTGACAAACACTGATGTGCTATCAATGGAAGTACAGAGCAGGGATGTTTAACCAAAGGAAATGGGACAGAGGAGGGATGAACATCAGATGTATAAGAAGATACCAGAATTAATGAAGATGTCAGAAAATGGGGGTTTCAGCAAAGGAATCTGTATGTGCAATAGTGTGATGACAAGTTGGCACACTTCTGGCGGTGCAAGAGGCTGAAGTGATTAGAGACCCATCAAGTGAGAGCTTTGTCACAAAGCTCAGGAACTGGGGTTTTTATTTCGAGGCTGAAGACAAGTCACAGGGGTTTCAGGTATGGGGTTAATTTTTGGAAATATTATTCTGGCAACAATGTTGAAAAGGCTCCGACATGGGATAGGGAGACTGCTAAAAGAGTTCTACAATAATCTGGGCTGAGATCTGAATAGTTAGACCTAAAGCATTGGTAGTGGAGAGAGGATGAGTCAGAGAAAAGAAAGTTAATAAAAACTCTGTGTAGCAGAAATAGTCACTTAGAAGATCATACTTAGAAAGCAAAGACTTGTGTGTCATAGAACATGAAATATGCAAAATATGCCCATAATTATGAGAACTCACAATATGTTTGAAACATGAAACAAATAGCCCTGCTAGTTAAAGTCATTTCAACTGACCTTCAGGAGGAAATGGTTTTCAAATCACCACTTGGAATATTAAAAGCTAAGCAGTCAATATAACAGTAAATTAACTTTAAAAAAATCTGTTGAGAAAGGATTAGATCAATATTATTCATTCGTGGATATTCTTACATGTTTATTTCAGTGATGTGCCAACATTTTGGATTGTGCATGCTATTATTAGGGACAAAACTTTTAATTTTGTATCCCAATATATGTATGTTAACTCCAAAACATTGTATGCATATAGCACCAAACTAACAGAATGTTTATATCAAAAATGCATTAAAAATAGAAAGTAAGGTGAAGCATATATCATATAAAATATTTAATTATGTTTTATTGATAGAAAATGTTAGGTTTCACTAAAATTAATAGTAATATTCTTTTGAGAGCAAATGATTCTTTACTTCAGGATTTTTGAAACTTTGAGTTTGCCAACTTAGGGTAATTTTGCAAAGTTTAGTTATTTTTTAATAACATTTTAATGACACATAGATTAAGAAGGAGAAAAACTTGTAAAAATTCACACTTAAAAATGTAAAAGAAACATCATTACTGCACTTATTAAGCCATGATAATTTTTAAATCTTATTTTCCAATTATATATATATTTTTATTGGATCACAGATAGAAAATTTCCATTTCTCTGATCCTAGAGAGTTATTCCAAACAAAAATATTTCACTTTTATATTTTTACAAATAAGCCCATGGACATTTTTAATTTAACTCTTTAGTTTCTAACTATTGTTTCAGTGTTTTGAAACTATCAGATATATGTGGCACATGTCATTTATAGAAACAAAATTACCTAAAGATGGAAACATTTGCAAGAATCTCTATTAAAATTATTCTTTCCATAGGAAAAATTTCCTTTGAACAATAGTGACTTTCTCCCTTAATATTAAAATTCCACCTTTTGAATTGGCAGACTAACTGTCATTATTCTTTTTGAATATATCTGCTTGGCAGCAAACTACTGGCTTATTAAGAAAAGGTCAGCAAATTTGAAACTTGTCTCTGTAAAATGAGTGGAAAAATGAAAAAAATGACTGACTCCTCTTTAAACTCAACCCCATTATATCATAAATTATTATAGAATTTACTACTTAAAGATATAGTTTCCAAGAAAATGAATCCTATTATGGATATCTTATAGCATAAAACTTCAATATAATGTTATTTCCTGCTAGTGAAAGAATAATGAATCCACCTTTATCAACCCTTTATAATTACATGGTCTTCCTTTAGGAATCCTGCCATACTGTAAGTGATCAATGACTGTCAGGTATATGGACCTAGTGAAGGCCCCATTGGCACTCCATTCAATGACTGTTAGTAAAGCATAATTTCTTTCTTGGATTTGGTCAAATAAATATAAGTTGGCATTCCATTACTTATTTTTCCTATTTAATCATATTTCCACAGAAGGAGATTTCAAATCAAAGATCAGATAGCATCAAGTTACAAACTAAAATACCCCATAATTCTGTTCTGCTAGTGATATGGGGGTGATACAGAAACATATCTGGCTCTATCAGAAACTACAGTTAAACAAACATGGGTTTTGTAAAATATTGTGTGTTCCCTGTATCCCTTTGGCCATCTGGGGAAGATTATGTACCCCTTCTTCAAATAATGTTTTCAAATGAAAATAATAAATTGCATCCAATTATAAAGGAGACTGGTACACTAATATTTAGTTACTAAATATGTAAAGCCAATATTAAGAGAGAGTAAATAATAAAACTGCATCATTTAGTGTCTTAAATAACAAGATCTAGGAGTGATTTCAATCATGACTGAAATTTCATAATAAATGCAATATATTTTATTGTATTTAAAAAAAATTAAATGTTTATTTTTGAGAGCGAGATAGACAGAATACAGTCAGGGGAGGGGCAGAGAGAGGGGGAGACACAGAATCTGAAGCAGGCTCCAAACTCTGAGTAAGACAGAGCCCGACACAGGGCTCGAACTCACTAACCATATCATGACCTGAGCCAAAGTTGGATGCTTAATTGACTGAGCCACTGAGATGCCTTATAAATGCAAACTTATTTTAAAGTCTTACATAAACTATAATAACTAAATGAATACATCTAGTTTATATTGTGTATAAATTATCAGGTAATAGTAAACAGGCATAACTCAATGATAATGTGATTTCAGTTCCAGACCACTGTAATAAAGTGAATATTATAATACAATGAATATTGTAGTAAAATGAGTCAAATTAATTTTTTGGTTTCTAGGTCACATGAAAGTTATGTTTATACTAGACCACAATCTATTAGGTGTGCAAAATCATTACATCTAAAAAACCAATATGGATATCTTAATTGAAAAATAATCTAACACTGAAAATTTCTAAGCTTTATCTGACTTTTCAGCAAGTCATAATGTTTTGCTGGAGTGGGGTCTTGCCTCAGTGTTAACAGCTACTGACTGATGAGAATAGTGGTGGCTGAAGTTGAGGTAGATGTGGCAATTTTTTAAAAATAGGACAAGAGTGAAGATTGCTGCATGGATTGACTTTCCATTCATAAACAATTTCTCTGTAGCATGTGATGCTGTTTGACAACATTTTACGTACAGTGGAAATTTTTTCAAAATTGGAGACAATCCTCTCACACCCTGCCACTACTTTATCAACTAAGTTTATGTAATATTCTAAATCCTTTATTGTCATTTCAACAATCATCACAGTATCTTCACCAGGAGTGAATCCCATCTCAAGAAACCACTTTCTTTGCTCATCCGTAAGAAACAACTCCTCATCAGTGAAAGCTTTATCATGAGTTTTCAGTAATTCAGTCATATCTACAGGCTTCATTCTTAACTCTAGTTATCTTGTTATTTCCAATACAACTGCAGTTATTTCTTACACTCAGGTATTGAACCCCTCAAGTCGTCCCTGAGGGTTGGAATGAACTTTACCCAGAAGTGAAATTATGGAGTTGTGCAGTATTTATACTTTTTGTTGTTGTTGTTGTTGTTTTGTTTTTGAGGAACCTCTATAGTGTTTTCCATAGTGGCCACACCAGTTTAGATTCTCACTAGCAGTGCAAAGGGGTTCCCTTTTTCCCATATTCTTGCCAACATTTGTTATTTCTTGTCTTTTGATAATAGCCATTCTGATAAGAGTGAGTTAATATCTCATTGTGGTTTTGATTTGCCTTTCCCCTAATTGTTAGTGATATAAGCAATTTTTCACATGTCTAATGTCCATCTATATGCCTTCTTTGAATATCTTTTTAGGTCCTCTGCCCATTTTTTTAAAGGATTATTTGTTTTCTTGGTGTTGAGTTGTACGAGTTCTTTGTATATTTTGGATATTAATCCCTTATTGGATATGTTATTTGCAAATATTTTTTTCTCATTCAGTGACTGCTTTTTAATTTAGTGAGGGTTTTCTTTGCTGCCAAAATCTTTTTATCTTGGAATCATTCTAATGATTTTGTTTTGTTTTGTTTGTTTTTGCTCTTTGTTTTCATAGGTTTTTTTTGGCCTATGCCTGAGGAGACAGATCCAGAAAAATATTTCTAAGGCTTATATCCAAGAGATTACTGCCAAATTTTCTATCATTTTCAAGATTTTAGATTTTAGATTTGGGTCCTTAATCCATCTTGAATTTATTTTGTGTATGTCATAAGAAAGTGGTTCAGTTTATTCTTTTGCACATAGCTGTGCAATTCTCCCAACACCATGTTGAAGAGGCATCTTTTCCTACATTTTATATTCTTGTCTCCTTTGTCATAGCTTAATTGATCATACAAACATGGGTTGATTTCTGGAATCTCTATTCCATTCCAATGATCTATGTGTCTGTTTCTGTGTCAGTACCATACTATTTTGTTTACTGCACCTTTGTGGTGTAGTTTAAAATCCAGGCTTCTGATATCTCCAGCTCTGATCGTTCTCACAAATCACTTTGACAATTTTGAGTCTTTGTGTTTCCATACAAATTTTAGAATATTTATTCTAGTTCTTAAACAAATGATATTGGTATTTTGAAAGGGATTATACTGAATTTGTAGATTGCCTTGGGTAGTACAGCATTTTAATATTAATTCTTACAATCTATGATTATGGTATATCTTTGCATTTATTCATGTCATCTTCAGTTTCTTTCAACATTGTCTTATTTTCAGAGTACAGACTTCACCCCTTGAGTAAATTTATTCCTAGGTATTTTTAAAATGTAATTCCTCTTACTTCTATTTGCATAGACTACCTTTTTCCATCACTTCAGTTTCAGGTATGTGTCTTTAGGTATGAAGTGAGTCTCTTGTAGGCAGCATACAGATGGGTTGTTTTTTTCATCCATTCAGTCATCCTGTAGCTTTTGATTATAACATTTAGTCAATTTACATTTAAAGTAATTATTGTTATATACACATTTATTGCCATTGTTATTTTTTCTAGTACTTCTCAGTTCCTTTTTTCTCTTGCTCTTAACCCTTGTGATTTAATGACTGTAGTGTTATGCTTGGATTTCTTTCGCTTTTTCTGTGTATTTATTATAGTTTTTTGGTTGCAATGAAGTTCCCAAGTATATCCCAAGTATTTAATAGTCTATATTAAATTGATGGTCATTTAAATTTGAGCACATTCTAAAAGCAATAAATTTTTATTTTCTTGTTTCCACATTTTATGTGTATAATATTTTATGTATTTTTATTTTGTGAGTTTATTGAGCATTGTTTAAATATAATGGATTTTGCAATTTTTCTTTTAACCTTCAGACAAACTTTATAAGTAATTGATCTACTGCCTTTACTATATTTATTTTTATACTAGGAAACTTTTGCTTTCATGATTGTCTTCTACTTTTGTTCCCCCCCACCCCCGCCCACCCAGTATTAAAAGAGTCCCTTTAACATTTCTTATAAGACTTGTTTTGTGGTGATGAATGCCTTTAACTTTTGTTTGTCCGGAAAACTATTTTTCCTTCAATTCTGAATGTTAACCTTGCCAGGTCGATTATTATTGCAGTTTTCCTTTTTCTTTCTTTTCTTTCCTTTTCTTCCCTTTTCTTTCTTTCTTCCTTCCTTCTCTTCTCTTTTCTCTTCTTCCTTTCCTTTCCTTTCCTTTCCGTTCCGTTCCGTTCCGTTCCATTCTATACATCATGTTACTAGCTTCTGGCCTGCAAAGTTTCTACTGAAAAATCACTTGATACTTTTCTGGGAGTTCCCTTGCATATAATTGCTTTTCTCTTGCTCCTTTAAGGTTCTGTTTTTAATTTTTAACATTTTAATTATTGTGTGTCTTGGTGTGGACTCCTTGAGTTCATTTTGTTTGGGGCTTTCTGTGCTTTCCTGAACCTGGATGTGTGTTTCCTTCCACAAGTTAGGGAATTTTCAGTTATTTCTTCAAATAACTTTTCTGCCTTTTTCTCTCTTCTCCTTCTGGGATCCTTATAATGCAAATGTTAGTATACCCGATGTTGACTCGGGTGTCCTTAATGCTATCCTCATTAAATTTTTGTTTTGTTTCTTAGCTTGGTTTCTTTCCACTACCTTATCTCAAGATTTCTTATCTGTTCTTCCAAATTCTTCATTCTGCTGTTGATTCCCTCTGGTGTATTTTTCATTTCAGTTACTGTATTCTTTAACTCATTTCTTAAAATATATTTTCTGTCTTTTTTTTTTCTTAAATAGTTTATTGTCAAGTTGGTTTATATGTAACACCCAGTCCTCACCCCCACAAGTGCCTTCCTCCATGCCCATCATCTCCCTTCCCCTCAATCCCACCCCCATCAGCCCTCAGTTTGTTCTCAGAAATTTTCTGTCTTTTTGTTGAGGTTCTCACTGAGTTCATCTATTCATCTATGAAGTTCAGTGACCATTTTATGACCATTATTTTAAGTTCTTTATCAGGTAGATTGCTTATCTCCATTGCATTTAGGTTTTTTTTTCCCCCTGATGTTTCTTATTCTTTTAATTGGAGCATGTTCCTGTTTCCTCATTACATTTGACTTTCTGTGTTTATTCCCTTGAACTAGGCAAAACAACTACCTTTCTACAGCTTGAAGGAGTGGCCGTGTATAGGAACATTTCCTATGTGTACTGCAAGTGCCTGACTGCTTAGGCTGGTTGGCTGGAGCTGTAACAGGCATGAGCTGTGGGTTCCAAGGGATTCTGCACCATGGCTACCCTGGAGAGATGGTTGGAGCTGCAGTAGGCATGGATGAGGTATCCCAGAGCGCTCTGCACCAGTGCTGCCCTGATGAGATGGCTGGAACTAAAGCAGGCATAAGTCACAGGTGTCCTAGGTGTTTCTTGCCTAGGCTGCCTTCATGAGACAGATGGAGCTATAGTTGCCATGGCAGGGGTGTCTCAATGTGCTGTGCCATTGTAGCCTTTTTAGGATGGTTGGACGTGGGACAGGCACAGGCTCAGAGCCATCTTGTTGAGGATAGCTGAAACTGGTGTGGGCTCTGGTCCATGGCTATCTAAGGTGATAGGCTGCCTAAAGTATCCAGATCTTGTTCCTGTCTGTGCTATCAAGGTGGAAAGGGATATAAACAATGGTGCTGTCTAGTACCTCCAACCACAATGAGTTCCAACAGTTTCCTATCATTTAGTGGATATTCTAGGCTTAGAAAATATGTTTCTTATAGTCTAGTTTCCCTTCAAGCCACTGTTTTTTTTTTTCTGTGTCTTGGGTTGGTCAAATTTTCATGCGGGCCCCTCCCACTCAGGTCATGTGCTATCCCTCCCTACTCAGCTTGCTGCATCAAGTGTGGGATTCCTGTCATTACTGTGTCTTTGTTTTTCCTGTTATTTTCTATGTGATCCCTCTATCCTTTGTTGCATAGAAGCTGTTCAAACCACCCTCGATTTTTCTTCAGAAGAAATCACTTTCTATATATGTATAGATTCAGTACATCTATGTAAGGAGGTGAGTTCAGAGTTATCCTGTGCCACCATTTTGGAGCCATCTATAATTTAGCATTATTCTTAAGGGCCCTAGAATTTATGTAATGGTAAATGAGCAATGGCTTTTAACTTAAAATTACCACCTTCATTAGCTTCTAACAAAATAATTAGCCTGTCCTTTGAAGCTTTGAAGCCAGGCATGACTTCTCCTCTCTAACTTTGAAAGTCCTAGATGGAATTTCTTCAAATATAAGGTTGTTTTGTTTATATTAAATATTTGTTAGCCAGCTTCATTCATTATCACAGCTGGATCTTCTGGATAACTTGCTGCAGCTTCTGTATATCAGCACTTGCAGGCTTACCTTAGACTTTTATGGTATGGAGGTGGCTTCTTTCCTTAAACCTCATGAGCTAACCTTTGCTAGCTTCCAACTTTTCTTCTGAAGTTTCCTCACCTTTCTCAGCCTTCAAAGAATTAAATAATTAGGTCTCTTCTCTGGATTAGGCTTTGGTTGAAGAGGATGTTGTGGTTGGTTTTATCTCTTATCCAGACCATTCAAATTTTCTCCATATTAGCAATAAGACTGTTTCACTTTCTTATCATTTGTGTGTCCATTGGAGTAGGATTTTTTATTTTTTACTTTTGGAGAACTTCTTTTATATTCAGAACTTGACTGTTTTATGCAAGAGGACTAGCTTTTGGCCTATCTTGGGTTTCAACATGTCTTCCTCCTAAGCTTAGTCATTTCTAGTTTTTTGTTTAAAGTGAGAAATGTGACTCTTCCTTTCACTTGAACACTTGGAGGCCATTATAGGGTTATTCATTGGCCTAATTTCAATATTATTGTTTCTCCAGGAATAGGGCAGACTGAAAAGAGGGAATGAGATGGGGAAATGGCTGGCCTATGGAGCAGTCAGAACACACATTTATTAAGTTCACCATTGTATATGGCTGTGGTTCATAGTTGTCCAATACAATAGTAACATCAAATAACACTGACCATAGATCACCATAACAAATATAATTATTTAAAAGTTTAAAATACTGTTAGAATTACCAAAATGTGACACAGGGGGTACCAAGTGAGCAAGTGTTTTTGGAAAGAAAACTAAGGCTGATAGAATTGTTTGATGCATGGTGCCAAAATTTTCAATTTTGCAAAATACAGCATCTGTGAAGTTAATAAGGCAAAATGCAGTAAAATGATGTTTATAGTCATATCTATATTCATAATGCAAGAGGAAATTAATTTTCAGTTAAAAATTGTTTAAAATATAGATGTAGCTAATATTTACTCATCCTAATTCCTGCATTACATGATTTCTGTCCATAATTCCAGGTTAAACCTCTTGTGGGAAAAGTTGGTTAGCGGAAAATATCAAATAAACAATATAAACAATATTCTGGGCTCAGTGGCAAGTAGCTATGTTACAATAATTTGATAAAAGAGGTTACATAGAATAAGTAAGTTAATAAGTAGGCAAAAGTTCTTTTTTCAAATTAAGAAGACATTATGCTGACTTCTCCTTTCCCTACTTTAATAGCCTTTTCCAACAATCAGTTGGTTTGTGTCTATAGTTCAAATTGTCTATATATGCTCATGGTGAACATATGGGTAAATAGTACATAGAAAAACATTTTTTAAAACTATTTTCCTTCTCTTGGTTCTTCCATCCTTTTTATTCTCCATAGCATCCCACTTTTAACTAAAGTAATGGGAATTTCTGTATGAGTTGTCTTCAGGAAAAGAATATAAAAAGTTTGCAAGTACCAAGCATTTAGGTTGCAAGTACCAAGCATTTAGGGATTCAAAGGTAACTCAGAATACAACCAAAATATATGGGAGAAATGACATTTTAACAATGAAAGACTGTTCTATTCCAGATTAAAAAAATAATCCCCTGCTTCTAGAACAGATGTGAGATGAAAAATAAACGAGATCAGAACCCAATTTGAAAAAGAGGCTCTGCCTGTTGCTTTCTGGGAAGATAGTAAATTCTCAGAAAAGAAAATTCTATGTAGGTTATTCAAGGCAGACAGAGCTTGAAGATCATCAAGTCCTGATATGTCGTAAAAGTAACTCTTAATGTGTGGCAAAGAAATAAGTAGGAGATTACTAGACAGAATAATCTTTGCTTTCTTAAGGTATGCCAGTGGTAATTTGAGTGGATGAATGAGACTATGAATGTCTCAACAGGTAGCCAAGAACCAGTTGGGTCCCATACCCTCCTATGCAAAGCAGATAATACCTGGATTCTACCTCATATCTCTGCCAGTTTCCCACAGGATTATATACTTAAAAGAGAATGTCAAAAGAAAGCAAAGCCAAATCCTCCAATGTAGAAATCTTTGGATTCTTAGGCTGGAACATTGTGGTCAAATCCTGAATCTTATCACAGTGTATCTGAATATGTAACAAGACAGGAGTCTACAGAGAATGGGAGTTGTCTGAGCCACAATGACTGTACTTACTTGGAAACATCAGCTTATCAGTATCCAGGAAGGTGAGCAATTAATTAATTATTGCTTCCTTTTGTCTAGTTGATGTGAACAGAGAAGAGTGATCCAGAAGACAAGAGAGAAAAAGTCAAGTGTCTTTTCTCTTACTAATACACAGAGGGAGTAAGGCCTAGAATTCATATTTCCATCTATAGTTTTTAGGAATCTATGAATTAATACCTGACCTTATCTGTGTGTAGCTTTGCAGAATATAGTAGGTTTGAGTTTCTGAGTTCCCTACCATTTATTCATAGTTTATCACTATTTGTCTAAAAAAATCTTTAAAGTATTAGGTATGTAAAGGTACTAAATTCAAGCAAAAATGCATGATAAATATTTATTTGAAGGTTGCTATTATGATTACAGATCTGGAAAAAGTAGTTATTGGAGTGGAGAGAGAGAAAACACTTAAGACCTTATTCGGTGCAATAATCAGAAAGAAAAGAATATGAAAGAGTAGATAAGAAGTTATCAGAAATCTTAAATCATGTTTTATTTCTAACCTATTTAAATGCTTGTTGTTGTTGTTGTTGTTGTTGTTGTTGCTTTTTATCTTCTTAAGGGGATTTTCCTTGTTGAAAATATGTTGCACTATTCTTTGGATTTCTAAACCATTGCCGAAGTCAGATGACAACACATTTGCAGTCCTGGCACCCCAATCCTCTGCTGTCAGGATTGTAAATGATGCTACTTTTCAACAAAGCAGTGATCCAGTGAGGGGATTAGAGGCATGAATTTTAACCTACAAAATATGAATTTGAAGTTAATGTGATGCTTTTTCAGTGACTGTATTCTGAGAATACTGTTGCTAGCAAGACCAGAGTTGCAGCTGCTTCTTTAGTAGCCATCATTGTAAATGGAAATCACCAAATAGCTCATCAGTTAGTCTAACAAACAAACTGAATAAGTTTGTTTCCTCAGTATTGGCTCCTAGTGTATTAGAGTATGCTTCTACTCTGAAGAATAATTGAATAATTGTTGGTAGGGGAAAGTGGGAAAGGCTACTGCTATGGCTAATTAATAGAGAGGATTTATATCCTTTAAATTGGACCCATTGTGACAACCTCTCAACATACCACAGTATATACTGAGTTTAAGCAGAAAGTTAATATATGCTTTCAAACAGCCAGCTCTCTCCCCCCCTTTCATATTTTACATATGGCAGATGTTTCTTTAAGTTTTTTTTTTTTTTTTTTATGAAATGAAATATATACATATTCTTAACAAATAACAAAATTTCTTTGGTTGAGATTTAATTTGATTCTTCTATATACCTTCTATTCCAAGGAAAGAAGTCTGGTGCTGTCAGAGGCAGTGGGGAGACCAAGAGCCATGTAAGCCAAGAAGACAAGTGATAGAATACAAGTGATAGAAGACGTGAGTTCTCTATCATTATGAAGAATCATGCTTTCTGGGTCTTGCCTGTAGCTAGGAGATAATCAAGGAAGAAGCAAGTATGAATCAGAATTGGGAGGCTCTAGCTTTATTTAGCTCCCTTTATTTTAGCTAAAAAGATTTTATTTCTTTAAAAATATACTATATATTATTTTATGCACACATTTAGTATGTATTAAATTGTTTATTGTGGATGCTATGATTTTTTTGGTAACTATTTGAATCCCATAACATGGGTGCTGAATGGAAAAGTCAGTACTTATTCACTGAGAAGTAGATGCTTAGTAATTGTTTTTGCTTCATCTAATGGTATATATCATATATTTAGTGTTGAAACTAAGAGCAAAGAAATATAGATTTTTCAATTTCTGTGGAAGTTTAAAAACTATGCAGTTGTTATCCATGAGTACTTCTTAAGATTACCTATTCAATATGACCAATTAAAGACTAATCATTTTTAAGATCTCAGTTCAAATATCACTTCAATGAAATATTTCCCACCTTGCAAGATTGAATCAGATTTTTTCATTATACTGTGTAAACATGTGTCTTCAGTCATTTACCTTTAATCTTACATTTACTTATGTAAACATTTAAATAACATTAGTCTACAACACTCTCCAATTGAATGAAGAGGTGATTTCTTTTGTTTCCCCTCATTATGTAGTAGAGTGTATAATACATGATCAGGGTTCAATAAATATATGAAATTTATTTAAAAAACAAATGGATTTATTAACATAAATATTGCTTCTTAAGCAGATTATAACATAGAAGAAAGATAAAACACTAATAAAAATATACAATATATATGATAAAAATATGGTGCTAAGGGAGAATAGTGGTAAAATTTAGAACTCTAATTTATTGGCTTCTAGGAACAACTTTAAATAGGAGAACTTTCCCAACTAAATTCCATCCTCGCTAGCTACTTTGTACATTCTTGCTCTGTTATTCAGATTCTATCTGATATATGAACATTTTCAAGTCTTTCACTGTTAGAACAATGATTGAACCCAAGCCCAACTCCAGAAATGTATTAATTTTGGATATAAAAATAAGTTCTCTTCTGCTGTCATGGGAGAAAAGAAAGGATGATTTTGGATAAAAGGAAATTGTGTGGAAGGGAAGTGAGTTAATGCAGTTTCTATATTATTATCTTTTTTTATCTGATAGAATGCTGTGAAGTTTATGTGAAAATAATGAGAGGGGAAGGTTACGGAGAACACTAAAGATATGCAGCTTCTACTGAGCAAAATGTGACAAAAGATTACTGGGTTATGTGGAAAGATTTCCAAGATGAATTGAAGACCAAGTTGGATGTGAGTATAATGTGCTTTTTGCTAGCATGAATCCAAATGGCTATATGATTTTTTTTCTCCAGAACTGATCTTCAATTCTTTTTCTTTTCTTGGATAAAATGTTTGAAACAATTTACATAGTTGAAGAAATGTGTTTTGTTTGTAACTTGACAGAAAATTTTGTGGATATAATTAGTTAATCCATTCCAGGCATCATTCAAGAAGTTTGCCCTTTTTTTAAAGTTGAAAAAAAAACTGTAATAGAAATTATGCATTTTTAACGTATTCTAGTATTTACTGATACTATTATACTTTTTTTTAAACATAATTCATGAATGTACCAAATTATGTAAATAGAAATGAATAATTTCTCTAAGTTACCTAATTGACCATGGCATATTTTCATCACCCTATGATATTTTGTGGTATTTCCTTATTTATATTTGTAATATAGGTCTCTCTCTTTTATTTTAGTTGGTATTTTCAATTTAGTTCATTTAAGCCTAGTTTAAGCCTATCCATAAACTAATGACTTCTATGCTGACCTAATTATTTAAACATATAATTATTTTTTATATATAACAAAATACTTAAACACCCTTTTGCATTTTGAGACCAGTAGGCCTTTTTTTTAATGCATATCATAGATAAAGCTTTTAATTCTTCAAGACAGTTAGTCTGTATTCCTACTCCTGCTGAGAACAGTTTAGCAATTTCTAGTTGTTCCAATGGGAAAAAATGCCATCTTATAACTATTATTAAAGCATTTATCCAAAGTTAAAATAATCTGTATAATATGATGTATTCTCTTTGAAACTATTGTTTATACCTTTATGACAGCTATTAGGTCTCAAAATAAATTTGCCCCCTTTTGTCAGTCTTCTCCTTATGGGATCCCTAAAACGTAAATGCTGTTATGCTTGATGGTGTCACTGAGTTTCCTAAGTCTATTCTCATTTTGCACGATCCTTTTTTCCTCTCACCTGCTTAGCTTGATTATTTTCTGTTACTCTGTCTTCCAGGTTATGGATTTGTTTTTCTGCTTCCTCTAGTCTACTACTTATTCCATCTAGTGTATTTTTAATTTCATGTATTGTGTTCTTCATCTCTATTGGTTCTTTTTTATCTCTTTATTAAGAGTCTCACTGATGTCCTCTATTCTTTTTCTCATTTCCAGTGAGTATCTTTATGACTGTTACATTGTCAGACATATTACTTTATCTCCATTTCACTTAGGTCTTTCACTGTGATTTTGTCCCTTTCTTTCCTTTGGATATATTCCTCTGTCTCCTCATTTTCTCTGTCTCTGAGTCAGCTATATCTCTTGGCCTTGAAGGTAATGGCTTATAAAGAAGAGGTCCTGTGTCTCCTGTCCACTCAAACCTATCATTTATCTCCTGTGTGTGTTGCTTTGCCCTGCTTTTGTGGTTTAGTCACTTTTCCCCTCAGTCCAGCTATCCGCAGTGGCTCTCACTGCCTGTTGTAGGCAGTGTTTAGTCTCTGGTGTTCGTGGACCAGTTCCATGCTACCTTGGGCTTCAGTTGAATCAGACCAGGCATTTGCAAGGTGCTTTCCCTGTGTCGTACCTTGAGAAGCTTTTGTTGGTGGGTGGTGCCTGCAGTTAGACCCTGCTGGGGCTGTCCTTGGACTGGTTGGACTAGTTTATGTGGTTATCTTTCCCTTTCCCCAGGGCAGGAATCACTTTGGAGTGGTGCTGGCACCTCTGGGGACTGTTTGCACATGGCAAGCCTTTTGTACCATCCTGGATGGGCTCTAGTCAATAGGGTATTTGACAGGTTAAATCCGCAATGTGTGTGTGGTGTGTGTGTGTGTGTGTGGTGGGGGAGGGGGTGCATGTTAGTAAGATATGTGTGTTAGTCTTCTGGGAAACAGGACCTGCTGTCACTGGGACTATGGCTGGCCTGGCTGGAGATGCTAATCATTTGAAGCATGGTGGGGACACTGTTAGCAAGTTAGGTAGAGAGTGTGGGTATCATGCTGGTTCCCACTGGTGGCCATGTGTTTATGCGAGAGGGTGAGGGAGGGAAATGACCCCTGCTTACTTCTTTTGTCCTGGAGACGGTTCCCAAATATCTCTGCTCCTCCAGGACAAGCTCTGATATCAGCAAACAACTCTCTTTCTTGTGTGCCCCAGACGTTTTTCAAACTGATGCTTCTACGCTGTATCTCTTCAGGTTGTTTGTTGTGTTGTCTCTTTAAAGGGGGGGACTCAGTTTCCTTGCACCCTCCTGGCTCTCCTAGAGCCAAGCCCATTGATTTTTAAAACCCAGGTTTTAAGTCTTGCTAGTTTTAAGAGCTCAGGAAATTCAGTCCCTTTGTTTTTCAAAAGCAAATCTAATGGGGATTGTCTTCCCCATTCAGGTTCCCTGGTGCGATGGTCTATTTCCCTCTCCTGCGTATGCCTGTGGGTCCTTCCCTCCTGTGGATAGTTCTGGTGGGGGTAGGTGAGGTCCATGGAGGGTCCATTTAGCTCCCCACTGCATCTCTGCCCTTCCTACTCTCTTCCTTGTGGCCTCTGCTCTACATTTAGTTGTAGAGCTTGTTATTCCACTCTTCAGGTCATTTTCTGGATTATTTATACTGATGTATTATCTAGGTGTACTCCTGGGGCCAAGGTGAGCTTAAGATTCACTCATTCTGCTATCTTCCCAGGAAGTCCTGCTGTTTATTTGTTTTTTAACATTTTTACTTGCCAAAACATGATTGTGGGTTTTCCCCCTACATTTTCAAAGAAAATATATAAGTATAATATCTGATAATTTTACCAGTACTTTTCTAAGCCACTTATTTTTCTTGCTAAGATCATTCTTTTGTTTTTTAAATACTTGTAGATTGAATGCATTTGTATTTAGTATATTTTATGTCTATGAAAGCTATTCAAAATACTGCTCACTCTGCATTCCTTAGATATTTTTAATAGACATCCATAAATACCTAGTAATTTATGACTATTTCATCTTTGATTTAAAGCTCATTTTATTCTTTAGTAGAATCTGTTAATTTTCATTTTTTTCTAATATCAGATTTCATCACATTGGTATTAGATGAACGCAATCAATTAGATTTTTACTTAGATAAGTAAAGGTGTGTATGTGTGTGTGTGTGTGATTGTAAAATCAACTTTGGTAATATTTTATATTTTAGAGAAATAATCTTCTATATAGGGTATCTGTGTTTGTGTATATATATTTCTTATTTTCTTTTTTGTCCAGTGAACTGAAAGCTTTCTTTATTTTATTTTTATTCCATTACTGGTTATAATAATAAACATTTACATTTTAGTATCAAAATATAAAGATTAAACTATAAATGTGCTTATATCTACTCCTTAACAAAAACATCCTTAATATATTTTAACTTTTTTTGCCACCATTGTAAAAGTTATTTCTAATATTATTAATATTGTGATTCTTCTATTTTGATTTTAGAATAACTTGTATAGTGTAAACCATATTACAAGCATTATAGACTTAAAATATAAGCAATATAAGTCTCATGATAACCCCATAAGCTAAATACTATTATTAACATTTTTCTTCAATAAAAGGGAAATAAGAAAAAGAGGAGATTGCCAAGGTAACTCAGTTGATATAAAGCAGAACAGGAGTTTGAATGGATGAGAATCTTTAACATCTGTGCTGTTAACCATCTTACAATAACATATCACAGTATGGTATTTTTATACCTATTCCAAAGGCTTTGTGGGTCACTTATATCTCTTGCATATTAAACCTCTGTGTCAAGAAACATGTGGTTGGCTATGGCTCCTAAAAAGGCACAAACTAACAATTTTTATATTGAAATATGGATGTAGGTAAGGTGAAATTTCTAAATACTGACAAATTCAGGTCCCCAATCTAGAGGGTGGGTATGTTTGACATGGCCTGTCAAAAGGCAGACTCATTGCATTAGTGTCAGTAAAAGTTGTCTTTGTATGCTAATTGGGAGATAAAATGCAGCAAGCCTCAGTTTATTGTCTACTCTGACTTGGTAGTTATTACCCTCTAAAATGTGGCTAAAATACCCTTGAACTTGGTGTGCCTTAAATTGAAGCAGTGTGGAGCTAGATTTATTCACTTGCATACTTATACGGGTATATATTTGTATTATTAGCTCCTTTGAACATAAACTAAATTTAAAGCAACATAGGGGTGCCTGGGTGGCTTAGTCAGTTAAGCGTCCGACTTTGGCTCTAGGTCGTAATCTCACCGAGCCCTGTGTCAGTCTCTGTGCTGGTGGCTAGCTCAGAGCCTGGAGCCTGTCTTCGGATTCTGTGACTTCCTCTCTCTCTGATCCTCCCCTGTTCACGCTGTATCTATCTCTCTCTCAAAAATAAATAAAACATTTAAGAAATTTAAAGCAACATATTACCAAAAATAAATTTGTATCATAGTAATTTTCAAACTGAACCCCATCTTTGTAACTGCATAACTTCACTAGTTCTATTTTTGTTAGGCTGGAATACTTCCTCAGGCAATGTGTTTCAGAGAAGTTGTATGGGTGGCATACATTCTGAGACTTTTAAGCTTGGAAATATCTTTTTTTCATATTTATAAATGAAACATTTCTTGCCAGGGCTTATCATAGTTAAGTGTTGGTCTTCTATCCAAAAATATGTAACTTCAAGGGGCTAATACTACAGAAAGAAATGTCAGACTTTTCTTAGCAATTTTTTTGTTTATAAGCTTATAATTTATTCTTAAATTCAGAAATTTCATAAGTATTAGCAGAAATTGTTTAGATGTAGATCTTTCAAAAAAGTCCCACTAGGCTTAAGCTTTTTTTGGTTGCCAATAGGCTGTTATAAATTCCTTCCAGTATATTAGCAAGGAGTTGGCTCAGTGAGCTAGATAACTGAGAGATGATTAATAATTCCCTGAGAGCATACAAGCAAATGTGGACAGTAATCAGATCTGTATTGCATTCTTCAGCCTCTTTTCTGGTTCAGATAAAAATCTAATAATTCTGGCCTGGAGGTGGTGTTTTTTTTCTGATTTCCAATAATTTTATTTCTAATGTGAAAAAGATGAGCTTATAAAGGATCTATCCTTGATATACTTCACTTCAGGTACCATGTGTACCCTCTTTTTTAATGTTTATTTATTTTGAGGAAGAGATACTCTGGTTTCTCTTCAGATTGCATAAATCTTTTGCCTTTTACTATTTTGAGGAAGAGAGAGAATCCCAAGTGGGTTCTGTGCTGACAGCTCAGAGCCTGGAGCCTGCTTTGGATTCTGTGTCTCCCTTTCTCTTTGCCCATCCCCCCAAAATAAACATTAAATGATTTTAAAAATGAAATTAGATAACTTTTGTTTTAGTGAATCTTGAGCCCATTATATGTTACCAAAGATCCCATTATGGGTAAAACATGATGTAAAGCACACATGCATATATTGAGCCAAATTTAATCAGAAAAAAAAAAAAACATTTTTTAAGAAAAATATTTAATACAGGAAATTATTTGCAAAGGTAAAGGGGAGCATAGAGGATTACTGAGGTTACCCAGAGAATAATGACTATAAGAAAAGGCTACCCCTACCTCTAGGATTGGGGAAACTAAAGGAGGAGTGGGTTCTTCAGAACCTGGGAGCTTAGAGGAGGAATCCTATAGTATAGGATAGAGGCTATAGAGAAAGGCTCTATGGAGAGGAATGTGTTTGATGTTCAGTCCTGTGAGGAGGGAGCATCCACCACTGTAACTCTAATTGTCAAGGCCAAGATGCAACTGTTATCTCTGAATGGCTAGTTTGTGCTGGTGGTAGGAAGCCCAAACGAATCTGGAGTTTGCAGCTCTCTTTTGAAGAGAGAGAGTCAGAAATGACATACAGGAAGGAAGTCACCTGTTTCCTTCCCCTAACTTCCAATCTCCCTCACTTCCATTGGCAGAAATTAATAGTAAACTAGCTGATGATGATGTCTAAGAAATAGAGGTTTTAGAATTCTAGGCTTAGCAACTCTGCAGAAGGTAGAAGTTTGGAATTTAGAGCTAAAACCCAATAATGGCACTACATATTTAATAAAGACAGTAAAAGGAACTGAAGAAAATTCTGAAGTCCCTATGGGCATAATTAAAGTATACTGAGGATATTTGTATGTTACAACATTATTATCAATAACCACAATGAAACTCTATACTACCTCTTCAGACCAGTATTCTCACTGCTTTAAATTTACTTATTTTGAGAGAGAGTGCACACATGAGCAGGAGAGGGCAGAGAGAGAGGAAGAGAGAGAATTCCAGTCAGGCTTCACACTGTCAGTGCAGAACCCAATGTGGGGCTCAGTCCCACAAACCGTTAGGTTATGACCTGAGCTGAAATCAAGAATTGTATGCTTAACTAACTGAACCCCCAGGAGCCCTTATTTAACATTTCCTATGAACACATCTTACTGGGAATGCTTACTCTTAGGAAAGAGTGCAAGCCAAACTTTATAATGTACAGGAAAGGCTAGGATAATTAGAAAAAAATAAGCCTTGCAAGTGGTGATGTGTATTTTTTAAAGGTAACTTTAACTCTCAATATCTAATATCTATCACCGATGTTGCAGGTTTTACAGTTAAAATATGATGAATACCGTTATACAATTCTTCTAATTATATACAAAAGAAAAGAATAAAGAGATACTGATTTATTTAGAACTAACGAAGATAATCTTGGAAGGAGCTGGAAAGCCTTCAATGCCTGGTTCAAAAATCGTTAAACAGCAGGTCCCAAAATAAGATTGGAATTTTGGACTTATTGGTAAGCATTCATTCAAGAATAGAACATATTTCTTCAAATGTGGGCAATACTAACATGGAAAAACAAACATTGTTTTATATATATTTTCCTTTCCTCATTACTGATTAAAAATAAGTTTTCTGGTATAATTGCTGATTAAAAAGATAAAACAAATGTTATTCAATGATGAGAAAACTGGTAGATAAAATTTCCATGGAGCAACAAGGCATAGTCTTCTCTGTTTTTCACAAGAAGCACCTGTTTAATTTAGTGGATAGTGAGAGCCTACATGCCATAGAATACTTTATTCCTTGTACTACAATAGCATGCATCATAATAGATGATTATTTTGCTCTGTTTTGCCCCTCTGGAATATACGCTATGTAAGGACAAAAGTTGCATCTAATGTGTTTTCTAACAGTCTACCTTCAGCATCCAGCAGAATGCCTAAACTCTAGTAGACAGCTAATATGCATCTGTTGAATTAAATAGAATATCCTCTTGTGCCATATTTTGTGTTTACAAGTGACATACCAACTCAACTGGACTAATCTTAATAAAAAACTAAAATGGGTACAGAGTTCTTTTAGAATTCATACACCAAAGAAAGAACAATTATAGAAATTTTAATTTGTAGAGATGAAAGTAACCATTATGAACCTGGGGTGGGGGAAATTAGAATATGGTAGGTACCCACTGGATTATAAATGGAAATTTGTGAGTAATTTTACAAAACAGAAAGTATTTTGTAAGTGCAATGCAACCTTATTGAAATGGGAGATGGTTACCACAGAGAAGCATCTAAATATTAAAATTTACTGAATTACTGTTGAGAGTACACGTTGAATTCAATAATTTTTTAAAAATCTAGATTGTCACCCTTAAATAGAGAGCTGAGTCAAACAATCAACAGTCATTTGTTTCAGTTTTCTGCTGCTTGTTAGCACGGGTACAAGTAATAGGGCCAAAATATCTGTAAGTTGCAGTGATATTAGAAAGATGAAATCTGGGACTTGCCAGCAGTTCCACTGAACCCATGTGGACATCAGTAAATGTCTGCAATAGATAAATGATTCAATGGAAATCAGGTAGAAAGTTTTGAAATTATATTAGCTCTTTCAGGGCACTATAATATAATTTAAGGTTTTCAACTTCAGTGAGTTAAGAAG
This sequence comes from Hyaena hyaena, assembly GCF_003009895.1. Taxonomy (NCBI): domain Eukaryota; kingdom Metazoa; phylum Chordata; class Mammalia; order Carnivora; family Hyaenidae; genus Hyaena; species Hyaena hyaena. Next base: position 280,295 of record NW_024081460.1, on the reverse strand, counting down.
TATCATAATGATGCCTATTTCATAAAATATACCTTCTTGCCAGGCATTCTTTGATGCAAGCCAGTACTTCCAATCACATTATACTACTTGTTTCAAAATATTCCGCTGCTCCTAAAAAATAGTTTGCCTAAAGACAACACAGACTGTTCTCTGAAATAGGCGGGGACAGTAGCTTTAGTGATGTTGAGCCCAAAGAAGGAAAACAGACTATGGAGTCAAAAACATATCATCATGGTACCAATTACTAGCTGTATGAAATTGTGCCAGCTACTTAACATTTCTGAACTTCACTCTGTTAAATTTAAATGATAAACGTCCTTGTAGAGTTTTGTAAAGGTTAGATAATACTCATACACCATGTGTAGCACATAGTAGACATGTAATAAATGGTAACTATGTAAAGAAAATTTTATGTTTTAAAATTCATTTCTTAAAAAAATAGTTCTTGTTCTAATTTTAAGGTTTTTTGGCTTTTCTTATAATTGGCTAACGAATCATTGATTGCTCAGTAATGAAGAAACGTACTAAAATGCAGAAGCAAGTTGATTAGTTATTGCTGATGAACTCCATTAGAGACTACTAAAATATAGAAATTTGCACATTTGGAAATAAAACATATGGAAATGGCACTTCTGAAGAAACTGGTTATACTATAAAGATCAGAAAACATTAAGCCTCAACTCCTTTAGGGCACTCAGTGAGGCCTATTTAATGTTCTTTAGTGCCTGTAACAGTATATAAAGAATAATATTTGGTGCAAAAAAAAAAAAAAACAAAAACAACCCCTGAAGATAGCTTTTAAACAAATAAGCATTAGCTTATCTACCAATGGGTATCATATGGCTTCTGAGTGCACCTTTCAGACAGTCTATCACAGAAATGATTTGTAAATTCCAATTGGACTTAGATGCCATCACTAAAAACATTTTAAGTTCAGTAAAAGTAGCATATTCCAAATAAATTTTATTCTTTCTCCATGGACAGTTTCCAGACTTGCAGTTTATAGAAATGCATCTTATTACCAGGAAGACTTTAGATGACTGTTTAATAAATCTTTTATGACAGTCTTATGAGGAAAACATAAAAATAATGTATATTTAAAATTAAGTAAATTTGTAAATATATGTATAACTTTGTTCATTTATAGATTGGTATCAATCTGAAGGAAATTTCAATCGTGGGTTCAACATTTGTACCAATAACATCAATGAAGAAATATTTATTAAAATTATTGACTCACCCGAACTGATGAAAGTATAAAATTCAAGTTAAAAAAGCTATGCTTTATCTTTATTTTGTTAGGCTAGAGAAATGATTGGACTACTACAACCACATAATTTAATGGTGGATCAGTTTTGTTCTCAGAAAATTCTTCAGTGACCACCATAGCAGGTCAAGTCTTCTTTTTAAATGTTTTCATGGTGTACTATATGCCTTTTTATAAACATACAATTTATAGTGCTTAATTACTGGTTATCTTTTAACATGTCTTTTCCCTCAGGATTTCTCCTTAAGCACAGAAATCATGCTACCTTTTGAACCTGCCTGCCTAACCCAACACTTGGCACATGGAAGGTATCTAATAAAGGTTTATTGATACCATTCTACACATAAACCCCTTATATCCTATTATGCCTAGTCTAATATTAATCACCTTTTTATAAAAATTAGAACCTGTCACCAGATTTGTGGAATTAAAAATTTGTGGGTTTTTGTTTTTAAGGCTTTACTTTCTTGCACTGATCATCGACAGGTTTGAAGACCTTGTCTCAACCCAATAGAAATACATAATGTCCACATTTCTGTGTCTTTTCTAAATTTCATATTCACTGACAGAAATACTATGTAGAAACTAATATCAAAGGAAATAAGTGAAAATTAAATGTCCTAGCTAGCTACGTTTTGTAGTTATGGGCTACATATTTGAGACCAACAGTAACTTGGGGGCTTATTTTTCCTCTCAAACCAGAGAACAGATTTATTGTAGAAGTGATACTTTACTTACAAATTTTCCATTTCTTGCAATGAGAACTTTTAAGATCTACTCTCTTAGCAATTTTCAAATAAGCAGTATAGTACTTTAAACTGTAGTCACCATGTTGTACATTGTATCCCCTTGACTTATTTTATAACTGGAAATTTGTACTTTTAATTCCTTTCACCTGCTTTTCAACTCTATTTCTTGCAACCACTATTTGTTCTCTATATCCGTGAAGTTTGGTTTTCTTTTTAAAGCCACATATAAGTGAGATCATACACAGTATTTATAATTTCTGACTTATTTCACTTAGCAAAATAGTACAAAATCCATTAATGTTGTTGCAAATGGCAAGGGGTCTCCTTTTATAATGGCTGAATAATATTTCATATTAATATTACATGTTAATATTCTTTTGATGGACACATAAGTTGTTTCTATATCTTGGTTATTATAAATAATGCTGCAATGAACATATATCTTTGAGTTAGTGTTTTTGTTTTCTTCAATAAATATCCAGAAGTGGAATTTCTGGATCATATGGTAGTTCTATTTTTCATTTTTTGAGTGAGCGCATACAGTTTTCTATAGTGGCTTCACCAATCTACATTCCTACCACGAGAGTACAAGAATTCCCTTTTCTCCACATTCTTGCCAACACTTATGAAGAAAATAGAACCAGAAGTAATAATAGCCATTCTAACAGGTATGAAGTGATGTCTCACTGTGGTTTTGATTTGCATTTCCCTCTTGATTATGAAGGGGGTCATCTTTTCCGGTACCACTTGACCATACGTATATCTTTTTTGAGAAAGTATCTATACTGATTCTCTACCCATTTTTAGTCAGATGGTGTGGGATTTTTTTCTATTGAGTTGTATGAATTCTTTGTATATTTTGTATATTAACCCCTTATGAGATATCTGATTTGCAAATATTTTCTCCCACTCAATAGGTTGCTTATTTTATACTTGGTCTTTTTGCTGTGTGGAAGCTTTTTAGTTTGATGTAGTCTCACTTGTTTACTGAATGCTTTTGGTGTCAACACCCCCTCACCCACCCAAAAATCATCTCCAAAACCAATGTCAAGTAGCTTTTAGCCTGTTTTCTTTTAGAACTTTTATTGTTTCGGGTCTTATAGTCAAGTTTATAATTAATTTTGAGTTAATTTTTGTGGATGATGTAAAACAGATATAAGAAAGGTTCATTCTTTTGTTTGTAAATGTCCAATTTTCACAGCACCATTTATTGAAGAGACTGACCTTTCCCTATTGTATATTCTTTGTTCCTTTGTTGCAATTTAATTGACCATATATGCATAGATTTATTTATGGGCTCTCTCTTCAGTTTCATGGTTCTATGTGTTTGTTTTAATACGAGTGCTATACTGTTTTCATTACTATAGCTTTATAATACAATTTGAAATCACCATGATTAATCTAGCTTTTTCTTTATTCTTATGATTGCTTTGGTTATTCAGCAACTTTTGTGCTTCTATACAAATTTTTGGATTTGTGTTCTATTTTTATGAAAAATGGCATTTGGAATTTTGATGGGGATTGCACTGAATTTATAGATTATTTTGGGTGGTATGGACATTTTGACAATATTATTCTAATCCATGAACAAAAAATATATTTTCGATTTTTTGTCTTCTTCAACTTCTTTTATCAGGATCTTAAAGATTTTAGTCTACTAAAATATCTATGCCCAGGTACTTTGATATATCTATCCCCAGGTACTTTATTCTTTTTGATGTAACTATAAATGAGATTATTTTCATAATTTCTCTAATGGTTCATTATTACTGTATAGAAATGCAACAAATTTTCATATTGATTTTGAAACTTCAAACTTCACTTATTTATTAAGAGAAAACCCTAAACAATAACAATAGGTCATCTGCAAATGGTGATAGTTTTACTTCCTTTAGATGGCTTTTCTTTTTTCTTCTTGCCCAGTTGCTCTGGCTAGAACTTTATGTTGAATAAATGTCATGAGCCTGGGTATCTTTGAGAAAAAGTGTGCCTTTTACCATTAAGTATGATGTTAACTGAGGCCCTGTCATATACAGCCTTTACTTTATTGAGATGCATTCTCTGTAGATCCACTTTTTGTGAGTTTTTATTATGGATGGATATAAATGTGATTTTTATTCTTTGTTTTATTAATATGCTGTATGATACTGAATGATTTGCATATAGTGAGCTATGTTTGCAATCCAGGAAAATCCCACTTAAACATAGTATATGATCTTTCAAAAAATATTTTTATTTTATTTTTATTGAGGTATATAGCTGACGTACAATTTCCTATCAGTTTCAGGTGTATATCCTTTTGATTTGATAGTTTTACACAATATAATCTCCATAATAAGTTACCATCTGTCACCATACAGAGTTATTACATTATTATGTTCACTATGCTGTACATTTTATTTTTTTAATGTTTATTTGTGAGAGAGGGAGACACAGAATCTGAAGCAGGCTTCTCTCTTTGATCTGTCAGCACAGAGCTTCACACAGGGATGAAACCCACAAACTGAGAGATCATTACCTTAGCCAAAGTCAGAGGCTTAACTGATTGAGCCATCCAGGAACCCACTTATCACATATTTTAATCCTCAAGAGTTTGCACTTTATAATCCCCTTTGTGTATTTTACCTGTCTTCTAAACCCTAGGAGCCCCCTTCTGGTAACCAGCAGTTTCTTTTCTGCACCTATGAGTCTGTTTCTGGTTTGTTTTTTCAGATTCAAGATGTAAGTGAAATCATATGGTGTTTGTCTTTTTCTGTGTGGCTTGTTTCACTTTTCATGATACTCTCTAGGTCATCCATATTGTCATAAATGCCAAGATCTCATTCTTTTTTAATGATTGAGTAATATTCTATTGGATGGAGAAAAGATAGATATCTCTACATATAATCACACTTTTATTTTTCTGTTGATTGATATTTGTTTTCATGTCTTCACTATTGTAAATGCTGCTGCAATGAACATAAGGATATAAACTCTTTGGATTGGTGTTCTTGGTTTTTGTTTTTTTTTTTCACATAAACACCCAGATGAGGAATTGCTGGATCGTATGGTGTTTATGTTTTTCCATTTTCTGGAAACTCCATATTGTTTTCCATAGTGACTATACTACTTTTCATTTATACTAACTGTGTACAGGATACCCTTTTCTTCATAACCTTGGGGAATACTTTTTTTCTTTTTTTTTTTTTGTCCTTTTTACCAACAGCCATCTGACCAGAGTAAGGTAAGACCCCATTGTGGTTTTGATTTGCATTTCTCTCATGCTTAGTGATGTTGAACATCTTTTCATGTGCCTGATGGCCATTTGAATGTCTTTTAGAAAAACGTCTATTCAATTCTTTTGCCCATTTTTAAATTGGGCAGTTTGATATTTTACTATTAAGTTGTATATGTTTTTATATATTTTGGATCTTAACCTATTATTAGATACATGATTTGCTAATATCTTCTCCCATTCAGATTTCCTTTTCATTTTGTTTATGGTTTCCTTTGTTGCAAAAGCTTTTTAGTTTGATATAATCCCATTTGTTTAGTTTTTGTTGCTCTTACCTAAGAAGACAGGTCCCAAAAAACATATTGCTAAGATAGATCTCAAAGAGCTTACTGCTATTGTTTTCTCCTAGGAGTTTCATGGCTTCAGGTCTTAATTCAAGTCTTTGATCCACTATGAAAAACTTACTTTCATATATGGTATAAAATAGCACTCTAGTTTTATGATTATGCAGGTTGCTGTCCAGTTTTCCTAACACTATTTACTGAATAAATTTTCCTCATTTTATATTCTTGCCTTCTTTGTCATAGATGAATTGCTGATATAGGCACAGGATTCTTTTTGGGCTATTTGTCCATTGACCTATACTTCTGTTTTTGTACCAGTATCATACAATTTTGATTAGTATAGCTTTATAGTATAGTTTAAATTCCAGGAGTGTGGTACCTTCAACCTAGTTTTCTTCTCATAATTGCTTTGGTTATTTAGAATCTTTTGTGATTCCATACAAATTTTAGAGTTCTCTGTTCTAGTTCCATGAAAAATGGCTTTGATATTTTGACGTAGATTACATTCAGTCTGTAAATTGCTTTGGGTAGTGTGGAAATTTTAATAATATTCTTCCAATCCACGAGCATGGACTATCTTTCCATTTATTTGTAATGACTTTCATTTCTTTCAATAATATCTTATTATTTTCAGAGTTGTAATAATGTAAGGTTGGTTTGCTAATATTTTTTGAGGATTTTTGTATCTATGTTCATGAGGGTTATTAGCCTGTAATTTTCTTTTCTGTAGTGTTTCTCAGATATTTGTATCCACACAAGGCTGGTCTTGTAAAATAATTTTGGAAATGTTTCTTCCTTTCTATTATTTTGGAAAAATTTGAGGAGATTTTGTATTATTCTTTTTTGAATATTGGGTAGAATTCACCAATGAAACCATTTCATCCTGGACTTGTTTGTTGGGATGTTTGTGATTACTGACCAATCTCTTTACTATATCAGTCTTAGTAAGTTGTCTTTTTTTAGACATATAACCATGTTTTCTAGTTTGTCCAATTTGTTGGCATAAAATTGTTTATAGAAGTCTTTTATAACTGATACCACAGAAATACAAAGGATCATGACATCTCTTGTTTCTTATTTGAGTCTTCTCTTTTTCTTGGTGATGGTAGCTAAAAGGTTTGTCACTTTTATGTTTTAAAGAACTAACTCCAACTCTTAGTTTCATTAATGTCTTCTATGATCTTTTTCTACTAATGTTAGGCTTTGTTCATTTTTTAAAAATTCCTTAAGGTGTAAAGTTAGCATGTTTGAAAATTTTCTTTTTCTTTAGGTAGGCATTTATTACTATGAACTACCCTGTTCTGTTTTTGCTACATCATCAAAGTTTTAGTTTGTTGTATTTTTTTAACCCATTGGTTACTTACTAGCATGCTGTTTCATCTCCACAATATGGAGAAATATTAAGTTGTAAACAGACTTATTTTATATATATTCTCCTAAATAACCTATGAAACCTTCTTGTGAGTCAAAACACTTAACCATTATCCTTTACCATGTTAGAAATGAAATGTTGTAATATGATTAGCTCCTTTCATTTAATGCTGTGTTTTTCTATTTTATACAGTATTTGGTAAATTTTACCCTCAATTTAGCTTGACTTAAATTACTTTACTTGATGTCAAAATGCTATGTGGACTGTAAATATTTTGAAATGGAAGATAGTGGAGTAGGAGAACCCTAAAATCACCTCATCCCACCTTACAACGAGAGCTCACCCAGAATTGAGTAAATAAATATAAGAGTTATCCAAATACTAGCAGAACAAACTCTACCAATAATGTAGAAAAGAAGCTACATTGAAGAGACGAGGAAGGACAGAAACAGTGGGAGGGAGATGGTTGTGGATATGGAGAGGGAAAATCAACAGTAAGCCCACGTGAGGAAGAATAATTTTATAATGTATGGCCTTGAAAACCAGAGGGATTGATTTTTGTGAATTTGTATAACCAGTAGGATTGGAGCCAGGACCTTTAAAAGTCAGCTGATTCCCTCTCTCTCTGACCCTCTCCTGCTCATGCTGTCTCTCTCTCTCTCTCCTAGAAATAAATAAAACATAAAAAATAATTTAAAAAAAAGGGATCACCTGGGTGGCTTAGTCGGTTGAGCGTCCGACTTTCGCTTAGGTCATGATCTCGCGGTTCGTGGGTTCGAGCCCCGCGTCGGGCTCTGTGCTGACTGCCAGCTCAGAGCCTGGAGCCTGTTTCGGTCTGTGACTCCCTCTCTCTCTGACCCTCCCCTGCTCACGCTCTCTCTCTCTCCTAGAAATAAATAAAACATTAAAAAAATAAAAAATAAAAAAATAAAAGCTGATTTACATTGGACAAGCTAGAAGGGCAGTGATAGCTGGGTTCCTACCTTTAAAGAGAATAGCTTGTAGAAGTGACAGCACAACACCAGAAGGTAAATGGGAGGGAGATCTGTTCATACCGATTTCAGAACATGTTGGGAACTTCACTGAGAACAAAGTAATTGACAGGTGCCATTTTCCTCCCCTGTACCCCAGCATAAACACACACAAACAAACTTGATGCCTAACCTGCTAATGGTGTGCTCTACCAGGAGTTCTCCTGAAGACTCATCCACTCCAAGCCTGTTGGCCTTGGATCTGGGCTCAGAGCAAATTTTGTTAACAGCATATTCTTCCCATCCAGCTGCCACCTCCATGTTTCTGGCAGTCACTAAGCTACTGGGGATCCAGCCTAAGACAAGTGGTTCAGTGCAAATTCTGCTAGCAACGCTGCCCCACTCACTGAGCTCTCCTGTGGTCATGCCCCAGGAGTTGGCCTGCTTGGGTCTTATTTACATCACAGAGGGCAAGTATGGTTCCTAACTGGCAGAGAGTCAGTTCAGACATCTGAACTGAAAGCAAAGTGCCTAGACACAATAGCAGGATGTAAACAGCAAACATAGGAGATTCGCTGAAGTGCATTGTTCTGGTAAATAGGGGACACTGCACTGTAGTGCACTACAGGTTCTCTTCTTCATAAAAATGCTATTTTCAAGAGCAGAAGTTTTAGTTGACTGTCCTAAAACACAGAAACAGATAAAGAGAGGTAGACAAATTGAGGAAATAAAGAAATATGTCCTAAATGAAAGAACAAGCAGGAGATCTAAGCCAAACAGAAATAGGTAATATGTCTAATAGGAAATTAAGTAATGATTATAAAGTTACTCACTGGATTTCAGAAAAGTGTGGAGGACATCAATGAGACCTTTGAAAAAGAGATACAAAATAACATATCAGAGATGAATAACTCAATAACTGAAATTAAAAATATAACAGATGGAATAAATAGCAGAGGAATGTATCACTAACCTGGAGGATAGAGTAATAGGAAGCAATCAAGCTGAACAGGTAAGAATACTACAAAATGAGAATAGATATAGATAACTCAGTATGTCCATTAAGCATAGTAACATTTGCATTACAGAGATCTCAGAACAAGAAGAAAAAGGGGGAGCTGAAAACATATTTGAAGAAATAATAACTGAGAGCTTCCTGCATCTGGGGAGGTAAACAGAAATCTGGATTCAGGAGGCACAGAAAGCCCTCAATAAATTCGACCCATGGAAGTCTGCACCAAGACACATAGTAATTAAAATGATGAAAACTAATGATGAAGAAATAATTTTAAAGGTTGCAAGAGAAAAGAAGTCATTTACATATAAGGAAAATCTCATAAGGCTATCAGTTCATTTTTAAGCAAAAATTTTGCAGGCTTGAAGGGAGTGGCATGATGTATTTAAAGTATTTAAAGGGAAATTTCTGTAGCCAGGGATACTTTATCCAATAAGAGTGTATTCAGAATAGGAAAGTTAAGGAATTTCCTAAACAAAAATTAAAAGGCTTCATGACCACTAAACTAGCACTACAAGAAACGATTTTTGTTTTGCATTCACAGAATCCCCCTTAACATAAGAGTGAGAAAAATAGGAAGAAGAAGAAGAAGAAAAAAGTCCATCTGTAAAAATAAGTCAAGAAAAGAATAAGATAAAAGGATTTATAATAATTCAAATATCTAAAACATGGAGGGGAGAGTAGTAAAGAATGAATTCAAAATTAAGTGACCATCATCATAATATAGATTGCTATATGCAGTGATGTTATATATAACCCAAATGGTAACCACAAATCAAAAAAATGATATGTAAAAATAGAGTAAGAAATCCAAGTATATCACTACAGAAAACTGGTATACTATGAAGGAGAGAAAACATCAGAGAAAAAGTATAAAAATAACCACAAGTAACAAAATGGCAGTAAATACATATCTATCAATAATTACTTTGCTTTTAAGTGAAATAAATGCTTCTATCAAAATACATAGGGTAACAGAGTAGATTAAATAAAAGTCATATGTATATGCTAAAGACAACTGCAGATTGAAAGTGAAGGGATGTAGAAAAATTTTGTCATGAAAGTGGCTATGGAAAGAAAGCCAAACAAGACATATTTGTATTAGACAAAACAAACTTTAAAACAAAGACTGTACAGAGTGGCTAAAATGAGCAAATCAGAGAACTCTAGATGCTGGCGAGGATGTGGAGAAACAGGCACCCTCCTACACTGTTGGTGGGAATGTAAACGGGTACAGCCCCTCTGGAAAACAGTTAGTTTTCCTCAGGAAACTAACAATAGAACTCCCCTATGACCCAGCAATAGCACTGCTAGGAATTTACCCAAGGGATACAGAAATGCTGAGGCATAGGAGCACATGTACCCCAATGTTCATAGCAGCACTCTCCACAATAGCTAAAACATGGAAAGAGCCTAAGTGTCCATCAACAGACGAATGGATCAAGAAGATGTGGTTTATCTATACCATGGAATACTACATGGCAATGAGAAACAATGAAATCTGGCCATGTGTAGCAACATGGATGGACCTTGAGGGTGTTATGCTGAGTGAAATAAGTCAGGCAGAGAAGGACAAATATCATATGTTTGCACGTATAGGAGGATTAGGAGGAACGTGACGGAGGAACAAGGGGGAGAAGAAGGGCGGAAATGGTGGGGGAAAGGGAGAGAGGCAAACCATGAGAGACTCTTGAATGCTGACAAAAACTGAGGACTGATGGATGTGGGGGGGAGGGGGGAGAGGCATAGAGGAGGACACTTATGGGGATGAGCACTGGGTGTTATGTGGAAACTAATTTGACAATAAACTATTTGTAAAAAAAAAAAACAAAGACTGTAAAAAAAAAAGGGACAAAGAATATTATATAAAAATAAAGAAGACAATAAAAAATATAATAAATATAAATATTTAGGTACCAAAAATGGGAGTACCCAAATAGACAAAACAGTTACTAACAAACATATAGGAAATAATTGATAGGAACACAATAATAAACATATAGGAAGTAATTGATAGGAACACAATAATATCAGAAGACTTTAACACCCCACATACATCAGTGGACAGATTGCCCAAACAGAAAATCAACCAAGAAACAATGACTTTGAATAACACACTGCACCAGATGGATTTAACAGATATATTCAGAACATTCTACTGTAAAACAGTAGAATACATATTCTTTTCAAGTACACACAGGTTCTCTACCTGTTAGAGTAGAAAACAACCATCCACAAGTTCAAGTTGATCAAAGTCAACCATGCTTTTTTTTCTACACATGATGCTATGTAACTAAAAGTAAAACACAAGAAAAATAATCTAAAAGACCACAAATACATGAGGTTCATTAACATGTTACTAAATAATGAATGGGTCAACTAAGAAATCAAAGAAGAAATTAACAAATGAAAATGAAACAAATGAAAATGAAAACACAGTGTGCAAAATATTTCAAGTGCAGCAAAAGCAATTCTAAGAGGGAAATTTGTAGCAATACAGATCTAAGAGAGAAGATTATATCAATACAAAGCTACCTCAAGAAGCATAAATAAATAAATCACAAACAACCTAATCTTACACCTAAAGGAGCTAGGAAAATAACAAAATTTAAACCCAGAATTTTAATTTTGGCAGAAGGAAGGGAATATTAAAGATTAGAGCAGAAATAAATGACATAGAAACTAAAAATAAACAAACAAACAAATAAATAAAACAATAAAACCAACAGATTGTTCTTTGAAAAGGTCAATAAATTTGATAAAACTTGTGCTATACTTATCCAAAGAGAGAGAGAAGAGTCAAATAAACAGAATCACAATGAAAGAGGAGAAAAACAACCAACACAGAGAAATGCAATCAATTGTAAGACAATATTATGAAAAACTATATGCCAACAAATTAGACAACCTAGAGGAAATGGACAAATTCCTAGAAACATATAACCTACTAAAACTGAAGCAGGAAGAAAAAGAAAATTTGAATAGACTGATTACCAGCAAGGAGATTGAATCAGTAATCCAAAGACTACTAACAGATAAAGTCCAGGATCAGATGGCCACGCTAAAGAAGAGTCAATACGTTTTTACTCAAAATATTTGACAAAAAATAATAACAAAGAAAATAAAACTTCAAAGTTTAACTTATGATGTTGGTATCACTCTGATATCCAAAACAGATAAAAGATACCACTAAAAAGGAGAACTAGAGGCCAATATCCCTGATAATCATACATGCAAAAATCTTCAACAAAATACTAGCAAACCAAAACCAATAAGACATTAAAAATCACTCACTGCCATGATCAAGTGGGACTTATACCTGGGTTGCAAGTGTGGTTCAATATTCAGAAATCAATCAACTTGAATCATCACATCAAAGAGAAGAGATGAAAACTTCTGATTATTTCAATAGACACAGGAAAACCATTCCACAAAATAATTTTCTATTCGTGGAAAGAAAAAAACCCTCAAGAAAGTAGGTTTAGACAGAACAAACCTATTTATAATAAATGCCAAATATGAAAAACCAACAACTACCATTATCCTTAATGGGGAAACCCTGAGAGCTTTCTCCCTATGTCAGGAATAAAACAAGATGTCTATTCTCACCAGTTTTATTCAACATAGTATTGGAAGTCCTAGCCATAGCAATCAGACAACAAAAAGAAATAAAAGGCATTCAAATCAGAAAGGAAAAATAAAACTCTCACTACTTGCAAATGGCATGATACTACACATAGAAAACCGAAAGACCCCACCAAAACAAAAACAAAAACAAAAACAAAAACAAAAAAACAAAACTTCTGTAACTGATACATGAATTCAGTAAAGTCACAGATACAAAATCAATGTACAAAAATCGTTCACTTTTCTATACACAATAATGAAGCAGAAGAAAGAGAACTTTAAAACAATCCTATTTACAATTGTACCAAAAATAATAACATACCTAAAAATAAATCTAACCAAAGAGTTGAAAGACCTGTACCTTGGAAACTATGAAACACTGATGAAAGAAATTCAAGATGACACAAAGAAATGGAAATACATTTCATGCTAATGGATTGGAAGAATAAATACTGTGAAAATGTCTGTCTTACCCAAAGCAATCTACAGATTTAATGCAATGCCTATCAAAACCCCAAAGATATTTTTCACAGAGCTTGACAAACAATCCTAAAATTTGTATAAAACCATAAAAGACCCTGAAAAGTCAAAGCAATTTTGAAAAAGAAAAGCAAAACTGGAGGTATCACAATTCTAGACTTCACGTTACATTACACAGATGTATCAAAACAATAAGGTACTGGCACAAAAATTGGTATATTGATCAGTAAAACAGAAAACTCAGAAATAAACTCACAAGTATATGTTCAATTCATCTTTGACTAAACAGGAAAAAATAACCAATGGGAAAACTCTTTTTTTTTTTATTTTTATTTTTTTACAAATAGTTTATTGTCAAATTAGTTTCCACATAACACCCAGTGCTCATCCCCACAAGTGCCCTCCTCCATGCCCATCCCTCCTCCCCCCCACATCCATCAGTCCTCAGTTTTTGTCAGCATTCAAGAGTCTCTCATGGTTCGCCTCTCTCCCTTTCCCCCACCATTTCCGCCCTTCTTCTCCCCCTTGTTCCTCCGTCAAGTTCCTCCTAATCCTCCTATACGTGCACACATATGATATTTGTCCTTCTCTGCCTGACTTATTTCGCTCAGCATAACACCCTCAAGGTCCATCCATGTTGCTACACATGGCCAGATTTCATTGTTTCTCATTGCCATGTAGTATTCCATGGTATAGATAAACCACATCTTCTTGATCCATTCGTCTGTTGATGGACACTTAGGCTCTTTCCATGTTTTAGCTATTGTGGAGAGTGCTGCTATGAACATTGGGGTACATGTGCTCCTATGCCTCAGCATTTCTGTATCCCTTGGGTAAATTCCTAGCAGTGCTATTGCTGGGTCATAGGGGAGTTCTATTGTTAGTTTCATGAGGAACCTCCACACTGTTTTCCAGAGGGGCTGTACCCGTTTACATTCCCACCAACAGTGTAGGAGGGTGCCTGTTTCTCCACATCCTCGCCAGCATCTAGAGTTCTCTGATTTGCTCATTTTAGCCACTCTGACTGGCGTGAGGTGGTATCTCAGTGTGGTTTTGATTTGTATTTCCCTGATGGGAAAACTCTTTTTAACAAATGGTGCTGGTAAAATTCAAAATATGTGAGTTATATCCAAAGGAATGAAACTGGACCACTTTCTTAGACCAAACACAAAAATTAACTCAAAATGGATTAAGAATCTAAATATGAGGTCTTAGATCAAGAAAATCCTATAAGAGAACACAGGCAGTGAATTCTCTGACATTAGCTGTGGCAACATTTTTTCTAGATGTTTCTCCTGAGACAAGGAGAATAAAAGCAAAAACAAACTATTGGTACTACATCAATATAAAAAGTTTTTGTACAGTGAGGGAAACAATCAACAAAGCTAAATGGCAGCCTAATTAAATGAGAAGATATTAGTAAATGATATATCTGATAAAGGGTTAGAATCCAAAATGTATAAAGAAATTATAGAACTCAACACCCAAGAAACAAATAATCCAATAAAAAGAAAATGGGCAGAAGACATGAACAGACATTTTTCAAAGATATCCAGATGACCAAAAGATGCATGAAAAGATACTCAACATAATTTAGCATCAGGGAACCTTCCTTCTTTGCTCATTGATTTTGTTTCTTAAATTTCAGTTACTAGGGGCTTAGATTTTAGTCAAAGCAATAGTAAATTAGGGCGCTTTTTGTGACAATTTTAAAAATCACAAATATTTCTATTTATCTTTTTTATTATTATCTATTATTGTCATTTGTGTATCAAACCATTTTGTTCTTTCATTCACTTCCAATATTTTTATCCCTTCAGCATGTTCATTATTTTAAAATATTATATATATATATTTGTTTTTAATTCCAGTATACTGCATGTACAGTGTTTATTACTTTCAGATATAAAATATAGTGATTCAACAATTCCATACATCACCCAGTGTTCATCACAACAAGTACACTTCTTAATCCCTATCACCTATCTCACCAATCCACCCGCCCACCTCCCAACTGGTAACCAAGTTTGTTCTTTACAGTTAGGAGTCTGTTCCCTCGCAGTAATTACATTATAATGAAGATTCTGATTCCATCTTTTGATATTTGATTTTTATTTTTGTATTAAGTCTCACCACTCTAAAAAGCCTGACTGCTACCTCATTTAGTGTGGATAGGTGAATCAACCATATAAGTTACTGGGTGCATAAAGAAACCCTAACACTGGTCATAGGCCCTGCAACACAATTAAACACCAAAATTAGCCTCCTTTTCACATTTTCTCAAACCATATTCACACCAGCTTTAGAGGCCTGCCTTGATCTCCCCAAGGGGGAAAAAACCATTATGTAAATACACCTTTTCATAACTCTAGCTGTGTACATCTGTGGGTGGCATAATGAGTTTGAAAATCTGGACCAAATTTTGGGAGGGCTTCCATACTGCCTCTGTAGATAGCAAAACTTCATGTGCAAAAACTAGAGAATAGTATCATTATTTTGTTAAAAAAATACAGAAATAATAAATATTAAATAATAAATATTACCAAAGAATTTTCAAGGTAAATCTCCTTTATGAAAAGTAATGTGCTTTTTACCAACAACAACAACAACAAAATTCCAGAATTTTTCTAAATATTTTTGGTCCAGACTTCACTTGTTAGCATTTTCTTTAGAGAAAAAAAATCTAGACTTCCTGAGCAACATTTCTTTTTCTTGAACAATTTCTTAACATTTCTGTTCTTTTGGAATGCAACAGGTTTATGCATCCTTAAAATAAGTTATATATATAATACTCTACAAAGAGTCGAGCACTGAAGGCACATTCATCCTTGCTTCCTATGACACACTTATACTATCACATTTATGTAACAAATTAGAATTCTAAATAAAAATCATGTTCCATTTATGGCCTAATTATTTCTGATGAAATAAGTTCCAGTTAGACTTTCACATATTATGAGCATATTTAGTACATTTTTCTTCAGCACCTATTCATGTTGCTTTGCACCATTAAATTTGATTTAGCAATTTGATTCTATCTGACATGCAATGGATAAAAGAAACTGAATGTATAAGTAATTACCAGTAAGAAAGATACTAACATGAATTTGGATGTAGTTCTAGAAGACATATTTTCACAGGAGATAAATCTCCATAATTGTGACAAAATTTTATATGAAAAAATACTTATTTGTTTTGATTCCCTATGGTGGAAATGTAGAAACTGGTATTGTCATGGGCCCCTGAAAATAGTTTCCCCTGAAATTTGGCTCATAGCATTTCTCTTGCACTTATATACAAGCATTGAAAACAACTTAAAAATCCCTGTTATGTCTTTTTATCAAATTTCTAAGAAACCTGAGGTCATAAAAAAATTAACAGGGAAACTAAAATCTAGAATAGTTGTTTTTAAACTTTAACATGTAAATATACATTTAATGATCTCAAAACTCCAGTGTAAAGCTGTTTATATGAGTTAGTTTGGGTGGAACAAACTGAAATTATACACACAGAGAAAGATGAAGCATTGTCAAGAATTCAGTCTAAACATGGACAATTGGTATGTCTACTACTGAGAATATATTAAGAATTTTTGTTACATATGTGTTTTAATGAACCAAGATCTGTGCAGATCTGTGCCTTGCCAGGTCCCTAAAGTTTGAGTTGTAAAACTCAGCCAGCCTGCCTGGGATAAAACACAGGTGCACTGTGCTGTCAAGCATGCAGATGGTCTGGACATAGATAGGGTGAAGGCAAGGATCTGATGGACACATTATCAGAGATTGTTTGCTCTTCTGTGAGGGCTTCCCAGACAGTGGTGGCTGCAAACTCCCCTCTACAGGGATGAAGGTATGGACTGGCATTATTTCCCATCCCTGCCCCTCAGTATAAACTAACTTCAGTAAGCAACACAGTGCCAACAATGATGGTCTTTTTTTAAAATATTTTTAAGTTTATTTACTTGTTTTGGAGAGAGGGGGACAGAGAAAGAATCCCAAGCAGCATCCACATTGTGAGCACAGAGCCTGATTCAAGGCTTGAAATCACAAACCTTGAGATCATGACCTGAGCTGAAATCAAGAATCAGATGTTTAACCAATTGAACAGCCAGGCATCCCAACAGTGGTGGTCTAAACTGCTTTCACCAAGCCCCACGCCCTGTGCACTGCAGTTACTACCAAAACACAGCAGCAGTGTGCACACAACATATATCAGAAACACTTCCTGAAGCACCAGCCGCTGGATAATATATGACTTCTTCTTAATAAAACCATTACTCTCAGGAGAAGGAAACTGAACAGACTTTCCTAACACACAGAAGACAGAGACCTAGACAAAATTCCAAGAAGGAGGAACTCATCCCAAAATAACAAAAAAAGACCACAGTTAGGTATTTAAACAAAACAGATTAACTAATATGTCTGAATCAGAGTTTAAAACAATAATCATGAGAATACTAGGCAGGCTTGAGGAATGCAAAGGCAGCACCAAGGAGTCCCTTACTCCAAAAATAAAAGACCTAAAAACTAGTCAAACTGAAATTTAAAAAATACTGTGACTGAGATGCAAATGGATTGGTTGTAAATCGCAAGAAAGGAAGAAGGGAATAAACAAGTGATACAAAAGATAAAAATATGGAAAATAATGAATATGAAAAGAAGAGGGAAAGAAAAATATCCGCTCATGAATGTAGATGTGGAGAACACAAGGATCCCATAAAGTGTAACCACATCTGTATCCTAGGAGTCCCAGAAGAAGAGAGGGGAAAAGAAGCAAAAGGTCCATCTGAACAAATTATACTGAAAACTTTCCTAATCTGAGGAAGGAAATTGACATTCAAATCCAGGAGACACAGAGACATCTCATCAAAATCAATAAAAACAGACCAATACCAAGACATTTTATAGTAAAATTTACAAAATATAGGGAAAAGGAAATAATTGTAATAGCAGCAAGGAAAAAGAAATCCCTAACTTACAAGGGAAGACAAATAAGGTTCTGTTTCTCCACAGAAACTTTGCAGGACAGAGGGAGTGGCATGATACATTTAACATGCTGAATGGGAAAAATATGCAGCCCAGAATACTCTATCATTATAACTGTCATTCAGAATACAAGAAGAAATAGTTTCCCAGACAAATAAAAACCAAGGGAGTTTGTGACCCCTAGGCCAGCCCTGCAATATATATTAAGGGGGTCTCTTTGGGGGAAAAAAAGACCAAAAGCAACAAAGACTAGGAAGGAACAGAGAAAATATCCAGAAACAGCACATTTTCAGGGAATACAAGGGCAATAAATCTTTATCAGTAATCATTCTGAATGTAACTGGACTAAATGTTCAAACCAAAAGATGCAGGGTTTCAGAACGGATAAGGGAGAAACAACAAAACAAGACTCATCTATAAGCTGTCTACAAAGGACTCATTTTAGACCTAAAGACACTTCCATATTGAAAGTGAAGGGATAGAGAACCATTTATCATGTTTATTAGCATCAAAATAAAGCCAGAGTAGCCATACTTACACAAGAAACTGGATTTTAAATCAAGACCATAATAAAAGATGAAAAGGTGTACTATATTTTAATAAAGGGGACTATCCAACAAGATGATCTAACAATTATAAATATATATGCCCCAAACATGGGAGTAACCAAATATATAAAATAATAACAAACATAAAGGAACTCATTGGTAATAATACAATAATAATAGGGGGCTTCAACAGCCCGTTTACAGTAATGGACAGATCATCCAAGCAGTAAATCAACAAGGAAGCTATGGTTTTGAATGATACACTGGACCAGATGAGCCTAAGAGATACATTAGAAACATTTCATTCTAAAGCAGCAGAATACACATTCTGTTTAAGCACACATGGGACATTCTCCAGAATAGAATACAAATTGTGTCACAAATCAGGTCTCAACAAGTACAAAAACTGTGACTATGACATGCAGATTTTCTGACCACAACGCTATAAAACCTGAAGTCAACCACAAGAAGAAATTTGGAAAGACCACAAATTCATTGAGGTTAAAGAACATCCTACTAAAGAATGAATGGTTCAACCAGGATATTAAAGAAGAAATTTTTAAAAATACGTGGAAACAAATGAAAGTGGAAAAACAGTGGTCCAAAACCCTTAGGATGCAACAAAAATGGTCATAAGAGGGAAATATATAACAATATAGGCCTACACCAAGAAGGAAAAAACATCTCAAACATATAACATAATCTTAAACCTAAAAGAGCTAGAAAAGGAACAGATGAAGCCTAAAGCCAGTAGAAGAATGGAAATAATAAAGATTAGAATAGAAATAAATGATATACAAAAACATAACAGTGGAAAAGATTGATGAAACCAGGAGCTATTCTTTGAAGAATTAATATAATTGATAAACCCCTAGCAAGACTTATCAAAAAGAAAGATAAAAGAATGAAAAAAATAAAATCACAAATGAGAAAGGAGAAATACCAACAAACATGCATATTTTTAAAAAAAATTTGTAAATGTTTATTTATTTTTGAGACAGAGACAGAGCTTAAGTAGGGGAGGGGCAGAGAGAGAGAAGGAGACACAGTATCTGAAGCAACTCCAGGCTCTGAGCTGTCAGCACAGAGCCTGACATGGGGCTCAAATTCATAGACCGTGAGATCATGACCTGAGCCAAAGTCAGACACTCAAATGACTGAGCCACCCAGGTACCCTCAAACATGCATATTAAAGAGCATATTATTAAAAGATTATATGAGCATTTTATACAAACAATTATAAGAGCATATTATGAAAAAATATATATGACAACAATATGGGCAATCTGGAAGCAATAGATAAATCCCTATAAACATATAAACTGCCAAAAGTGAAACAGGAAGAAATAGAAAACTTGACCAGACCAATGACCAGCAAAATAATTGAATCAATAATCAAAAATCTCCCAACAAACAAAAGTCCAGGGCCAGATGACTTCCCAGGAGAATTCGGCTAACCATTTAAAGAAGAGTTAAGACCTATTCTTCTCAAATTGTTTCAAAAAGTAGAAACAGAAGGAAGACTTCCAAAATCATTCTATGAGGTCAACATTACCTTGATTCCAAAACCAGACCAAGACCCTACAAAAAATGAGAACTACAAAACAATATCCCTGGGAACAAGATACTAGAAAATTGAATCCAACAGTACATTAAAAGAATTATTCACCATGCTCTAGCAGAATTTATTCCTGGGCTGCAAAGATGGCTCAATATTTGTAAATCAACTTAAGTGATTCACCACATTAAAAAAGGAAAGGATAAGAACCACATGATCCTCTCAATACATGCAGAAAAAGCATTTGACAAAGTATATCTATTCTTGATTTAAAAAACCCAACAAAGTAGAGATAGAGGGAACATATTTCAGTATAAGAAAGGGCATATATGAGACTCACAGCTAATATAATCCTCAAAGAGGGAAAACTGAGAGATTTTCCTCTATGGTCAGGAACAAAACAGGGATGTCCACTCTCTCCATTGCTATGTAAATAGTACTGGAATTCCTAACCTCAGCAATCAGAGAACAAAAAGAAATAAAATGCCATCAAATCAGCAAGGAAGAAGTCAAATTTTCATTCTTCACAGATGACATGATATTCAATGCAGAAAACT
Source organism: Hyaena hyaena (assembly GCF_003009895.1). Classification (NCBI taxonomy): domain Eukaryota; kingdom Metazoa; phylum Chordata; class Mammalia; order Carnivora; family Hyaenidae; genus Hyaena; species Hyaena hyaena. The sequence goes on along the minus strand of NW_024081460.1, from coordinate 259,608 downwards.
TGAAAGACTCCACCAAAGAATTGCTAGAGCTGATACATGAATTAAAGTTGAAGGATAAAAAAAAAATCAAATTACAGAAATCTATCACATTTCTATACACCAATAATGAAGCAACAGAAAGAGAAATCAAAGAATCCATCCTATTTACAATTGCACCAAAAAGTGTGTGTGTGTGTGTGTGTGTTGTGTAATGGAACATACCTAGGAATAATCCTAACCAAAGAAGTAAAAGATCTGTATTCTGAAAACTATAGAATATTTATGAAAGAAATTGAAGATGACAGAATGAAATGGGAAAATAGTTCATGCTCATGGATTGGAAGAACAAATATTGCTAAAATGTCTATACTATCCAAAGCAATCTACACATTTAATGCAATCCCTATCAAGATTTCACCAGCATTTTTCACAAAGCTAGAACAAATAATCCTAAAATTTGTATGGAACCACAAAATAACCAAGTAGACAAACTAATCTTGAAAAAGAAAAGCAAAGCTGGAGGCATCACAATTCCATACTTCACAAGACAGTATGGTGTTGGCACAGAAACAGACGTATAGATCAATAGAACAGAACAGAAAACCCAGAAATGGACCCACAACTATATGGCCAACTGATCATTGACAAAGCAGGAAAGAACATTCAATGAATGTTGTTTGGAAAACTGGGCAACAATAAACAAAACAAAACTGGACCACTTTCTGACACCAAACAAAATAATAAATTTAAAATGGATGAAAGATCTAAATGTGAGACAGGAAATCACCAAACTCCTAGAGAAGAACTCAGGAAGCAACCTTTTTGATCTTAGCCACAGCAACTTCTTACTAGACAAGACTCTAGAGGCAAGGGAAACAAGAACCAAAATGAACTATTGGACTTCATCAAGATACAAGCTTCTGCACAGTGAAGGAAATAATCAACAAAACCAAAAGGAAGCCAGTAGAATGGGAGAAGATATTTGCAAATGGCATATATGATAAAGGGTATCCCAAATCTATAAAGAACTTATCAAACTGAACACCCAAAAAACAAACTACCCAGTTATGAAATGGTCAGAAGACCTGAAGAGACATTTTTCAAAGAAGATATACAGATGGCTAACACACACATGAAAAGATACTCAACATTACTTATCATCAGGGAAATACAAATAAAAACTACAGTAATATATCACCTCACACCTATCAAAATGGTTAAAATGAAAAACACAGGAAAGAAACAGATATTGGAAAGGATGCAGAGAAGGGGGAACTCTCTTCCACTGTTGGTAGGAAGAGAAACTGGTGTAGCCAGTCTGGAAAACAGTATGGGTGCTCCTAAAGAAGTTAAAATTAGAACTACCCTATGACCCAGCAATTGCATTACTAGGTATTTACCCAAATATATGAAAATACTGATTCAAAGGGGCAGATGCACCCTGATGATTATAGCAGGGTTATCAACAATAGCCAAATTATGGAAAGAGCCCAAATGTCCATGAACTTAAGAATGGACAAAGAAGTTGTGATATACACACAAAATACAATATTATTCAGCCCTAAAGAAGAATGAAATCTTGCTTGCAGTGACATGGATGGAGGTAGAGAGTATTATGCTAAGCAAAAAAAAAAAAAAAAGTTACAGAAAAGCAAATACCATATATTTTCACTCAACTATGGACTTAGGAAACAAACAGATGAATTTAGAGGAAAAAAGAAGGAAATCATAAAATAGACTCTTGGCTATAGAGAACAAATGTGGGTTGCTGGAGGTGAAGTGGGCAGGGGTATGAGTTAAATAGGTGATAGGTACTAAGGAGGTCATTTGCTGGGGTGAACACTGGGTGTTATCTGTAAGTGATAAATCACCAAATTACACCAAATTACAACTAATATTACAGTATATGTTAATGAAGTGTAATTTAAATAAAAACTTAAACAAACAAAAAATAAGTTCACCCCTTGTTATACTCCCTAACTCTGCTAGGTAGAATTTGTTACTTTTCAGTTTAATAGCAATTTTTTTCATAGTACTTAGTATTTTGTATTATAACTTATCTTTCTGTCTCCTCAAAAGGACTGACAGATTCTGGAAGAATAGATAGTATATATTTGCAGAGAAAGGGATCTTACTAAAATGATAATAACTATTATCTTTAGGTAGTGAGATTATTGGTGATCTCTTAAAATAAATTCCTTTTCTTTCTGTGTAAAAAAATATTAAAGCAAGATTGTAAAACATGTTTCAGAAATACAAACAATTATTTTAGCTGGCACCCAGCACATGTCAGGGATGTATATTAAGCCAGAATTCAGCAGACTTGTGTCCAAAAGCCCAAAAGTGGACCGTTGCTTGTCTTTGATTGGCCTGCAAGTTAAAAAGATTTTTAAATTTTTAAATGGCTGAAAAAAAAAAAAGAATATTTTATATATTTCTATGGCTGTTTTTCTACTTATGGTAGAAAACACTCTTATAGAGTGGATTTGCATAATTGGTATAGAAAATATATGACCCACAAAAACTAAAGTATTTACTCTCAGGTTCTTTAAGAAAAGTTTGCTGACATCTATCTTAAGCCTATTGATGACAGAGTGAGAGTTTTAATGTTTAGTTCTAGCCATAAAAGGTGCTAGACTTAGCAAGGTAGCCGTCAGCTATAATGTGATTTCTGGCTAGAGTCAGAGTAGAGAGCAAGGTAATTTCAGACATATGATTTTGTTGTTCATAAGAATTAAAATTCTTTTTTTGAAGGAATCTTTTCCTTGTAAAGAGTCCCAAATATTGTAAAAAATATCCTCCATTATGTAAAACAATAGTCATATGAAATCATAATTTAGAAAATGAATGTCTTAATCCAAAAGGTTATAATCCATTAATATAATAATTTCCTTATATATTAAGGCATGCATTAAACATAATAGCACTTCTATACATTTATAGAGTGAAAAAAAGAACTGAAAAACTTTACCTTCATAAATACAATTGATGTAAGAGTTCATGATGGTTTAAATATCTGCTCCAAAATGTATAAGACATCCAGGTTCTAAAAAAAAAAAAATGGTTACTCTTTCAAAGTACTTTAAATCTCATAGAACAATAAAGAAAAGAAATGTAATAGAAGTTCCAAAAGTTTTTTGTTTAGCATCCTTCCATGCTATGCAGTTTAGCTTTGCATGATTTCCCCACAGCCTTTGTAGAAATGTTATTAACTTCAGAAAATTGTTTCTCCTCCTACATGTTGAGAGAAAAAGCAATTTGAAATGTTTATTTTATGTTTGAAGTTTCTATTCATAAAGAAAAGGCAAAAATATTATTGTTGACTTCAATTTGTTGCTGAAACCACCAAAAGTGCACATTCATGCAATTATTTATTACAGTTTCAGTCTGATAAATAAAAGTAATCTTATATTTTCTTCATTGATTAATACACATTGATACAAAAGGTACTTTGCATTTCCATGAAGAGAAAGGAAGCCATTGCCATTTTCATTTTCCCCTGGTGGTGGATTAAATACCTTGTTCCTAAGTGGAGGTCAAGAGAGCTATTACACCCTAATAGATTCTAGTAGAGTTGAGATCATGCTCATTTACATTAAATGAACTGAGACCTACTGCTAATTAGTAAATTTTTTGTACTGATACATAAACAAAGATACTCTGCAATAAAGAAGTAGATACACTATCTTGCAAATGTCCTTTTATGCACAGCTCAATGGATGACAGGCTTGAATGGGCAACTGTATGTGGTAAAACGGCTTATTTTGTACTTTAGTATGGTTTATTGGCTAATCAAGTTACATACAACTTATAAAAGCCATTGGCTATTTACACTTTGGTAAACTGCAAACCCAAACACTCTCAATAAGGTAGTAAGTGTACATTTCTACATAAGAGTTCTATTGCCTCAGGAACTATACTCTCTGTGTAATGGCTTACTCTCCACTGACCTGATTAAACTTCTAATTATACTGTATTGAATGTGTCTCTATAATGCTCACTCAAAAACAAAATCACACCCTTCTATAACTATAGTTATTAGGATTAAAACAGACTTGAGAAACTCTTCTTTTCAGAATTTATATTAATACAACTAGAAGCGCTTCGCTATAAAAACAATGAAGAGGGGTTGTGGTTTGTGGTTCATGATGGTGACATGGGAAGACCCTGAAGTCACCTCCTCCCACAGGCACACTGAATCTATAGCTACAAATAGAAAATTAAAAAAAAAAACAAACCTGTAAATGACCTAAGTGACTCCTACACACACCAAGGAAACTAAAATATATATATTTCACATCAGGGCAGAAAAAAGAGGAGAAGAGAAGCAATCTCAGCATAGACTGCACCTTCATCATGACCATTTATAATTAGGAAGAACACAAACCTTAGAGCTTCTCTCTGAGAGGTGAAGACCTTCTCCCACCTTGGACAACTCAACTTTTGGGACTTATGCCTGAGAGATGAAACATCTAACTTTGAAAATCAACAGGACCTATGTCCACAGGCTTCTAATTTGGCACACACCTAGAAGACTACTCTAGGGGCAGAGGTTAGTGGATATCACTTTTGTGTTCTTCCTCTGCTTCACTCTGTGTTGCTGGTATCTCCCGGAAAGGTATAGTATACTTTTCTGGACTGATTTTTGTGACAGCCACAAACGGGACACACAGCTGGATCACCTGGATATGGTGGCCAGCAGAATTTATGCTTGTCATCCCATAGGATTCTATGTATTTGCATACTTTAAAAGCTGCTGCCTGTGGATCTGGATTATAGTCAGCTTGAATCTAGGTGCTGAGATTCTCCCTTTGGGACACTGACAGTTCAAGGCACACTCACAAATACTGGGAGCCACTAAAAATAAAGTAGGCTGCTTGGGCAGTCAAAAATGTTTAAGAGACAACCCAGAGCTAGGGCAGGATGGAATAATAAGGCTTATCTTCTACATGTCCATTTCTTTCAGAATGAGAGAAGTAGCTGTTTCATCTAGGCATAAACACCAATGCAGAGAGGCAAGAGATATAGATAGGAATGTATTCTAAATGAAAGAATAAGATAAACCTTAGAAAAAGTCCTTAATGAAATAGAGATAAGTGATTTGGTGGCAAAGAATTCCAAAATGTCATCATAGAGATGCTTACTGAACTCTCAAGTATGGATGAACACAGAACTTCAAAAAAAGATAGAAAATATAAGAAAGTAATGAATAGTCACAAAGAATACAGTAATTGAACTTAAAAATATACTAGAGAATTTGAACAACAGATTAAATTAAGCAGAAGAAAGAATACACTGAAAGACACATAAGTGGAAAGCACCAAATTAGAGCAGCAATAGGGAATAAAACATGAAAGAAAGTGAAAATAGCCTAAGAAATTTCAAGTGGCCTAACATTCGCGTTTTAGAGTTTCCAGAGGGAGAGAAGAGAGGGAAAGAAGCTGAAAATTTCCCTGGCTTGGGAAAAGAACTAGACATCTAGATTCAGGAAGCCCCCAGAAAGTTCCAAGTATGAGGAACCCAGAGAAATCCACACCAAGACACATTATAATTTAAATGTCAAAGCCAACTTATAAAACAGCAAGAGAAAAACAACTTGTTATATACAAGGGAGTCCACGTATGACTGCCAGCAGATTTTTCAGCAAAAAATATGCAAGCTGTAAGGGAGTATCACTGTATATTCAAAGTGCTAAAAGAAAGAAAGAAAAAAAAAAAAAGGAAAAGAAAAAGAAAAAGATTCTAGACAAGAGTACCCAGCCAGATTGTTTTCAGAATTGAAGGAAAGAGAAAGTTTTCTAGACAAGCAAAAGCTAAAGGTGTATGTCATCACTAAGCCAGGCTTACAAGAAATGTTAAAGGGACTCTTTAAGTTAAAAAGAAAGGGTGCTAATTAGTAACAAGAAAACATATGAAGGGCACCTGGGTGGCTCAGTCCTTTAAGCATCTGACTTCGGCTCAGGTCATGATCTCGTGGTTCATGGGTTCAAGCCCCACATCAGGCTCTCTGCTGTCAGAACAGAGCCTGGAGCCTGCTCCAGATTCTGTCTCCCTTCCCTGCTTATGTTCTCTCTCTGTCACTCTCAAAAATAAGTAAACACTAAAAAAAATATGAAAGTATAAACCTCACTGATAAAGGTAGATATGTATGAAAACTTAGAATAATCTAAAGTTAGAAAGGTTGTGTATTAACCACTTATAAAGTTAATATGAACATTAAAAGACAAAAGAGAAAAATATGGATGATCATAAATATAACATTAAAAACAAAAAGTGGGAGGCTCTTGGGTGGTTCAGTTAAGTGTCCAGTTGATTTTGGGTGAGGTCATAATCTCATGGTTGGTGAGATCAAACTCCATGTGTGGCTCTGCACTGACATCATGGAGCCTGCTTGGGATTCTCTCTCATCCTCTCTCTCTTCCCCTCCCCCATGCTCATGTGCTCACGCTCTCTCTCTCTCTCTCTCTCTCTCAGACGAAACATTTTAAAACAAACATAAAATATGGGGAAGGGAAATAAAAATGTAGAGCTTCAAAATAAATTCAAACTTAAGTTGCTAACAAGTTATAATATGTTATAAATATGATTATATATATATATTTATATAAATATGATTGCATATAAATATGCAAGCCACATTGTAGGCACAAAGCAAAAATTATAGTAGACAGAAAAAAGAATCTGAGCATACTGCTAAAGAAAATTTAAAAAATCATGAAAGAGGAGATGAGAAGAATGATACAGAAAATAACTACAATACTGACAGAAAGTACTATCAATAGTTACTTTAAATGCAAATGGGATACTCCAATCAAATTACATACAGTGGCTGAATAATTTTTTTTAATTCGTCTATCTACTGCATACAAGACAATCACTTCAGATATAAATATACATACAGAATATAAGTAGAGAGATGGAAAATATATTTCATACAAATGGAAACCGTAAGAATACTGGGGTAACTATATTTATATCACACAAAATAGATTTTAAGACAAAGACTGTAAAGAGGCAAAGAAGGACATTACATAATGGTAAGGTGTTCAATCAAGGAAAAAGTTATAACATTTGTAAATTTTTATGCACTCAACATAGGAGTGGCTAAAAATGTATATAAACTAATATCAACAAACCTAAAGAGAGAAATAGACACAAAGACTCAAATAGTAGGAGATTTTAGTAACCCACTTTTGTCAATGGATAGATTATTCAGATAGAAAATTAATATGGAAACATTGGCCTCAAATGATACATTAGACTAAATAGACTTAACAGATATATATAGAACATTCCATTCCAAAGCAATGGGATGCACATTATTCTCATATGCACATGAAACATTTTCTGGGATAGATCATATGTTAGGTCACAAAACAAGGTTTAAAAAGACTGCAACCATATCAAGCACCTTTTCTTACAACAACGGTATGAAAGATATGAGTTACATAAATTATGCAAAGAAATTTGGAAAATTCACAAATAAACGGAGACTAAATTATAGGCTACTAAGTTACCAGTAAGTGAAAAAACTCAAAAGATAAATGAAAAAAAAAAAAAACTCTTCAGAGAAATAAAATGGAAATATAACATACCAAACTTTATGAGATGCAAAGGGAAGTTCATAGCAATAAATGCATTCTACAAGAATGAAGAAAAGTCTTAATAAATAATATAACTTTATGCCTCAAGAAACTAGGGAGAAAAGAATATAGTCCAGAGTTAGTAAAGGGAAGGAAATAAAGATCAGAGTGTAAATAAATGAAGACTAAAAAGAAATAAAATATATTAATGAAAGTATTTTGTAAAGGTTAACAAAACTGACAGACTTTTAGATAGACCCCTAAGAAAAAAAGAGGGGGCTCCAATAAAATCAGATATAAAAGAAGGGACATTACAACTGATAACACAGAGATACAAAGATCTTAAGGTACTACTATGAACAATTATATGCTAAAGAGTTTGATTACATCTAGAAACATACAATTTCCAAAGACTAAACTATAAAAACAATAGAAAGTCTGAACAGACTGATCACTGGTAAGGAAGTTGAATCAGTAATATAAAATCTTCCAACAAACAAAAGTCAAGGCCAAGATGATTTCTCTAGTAAATTTTACCAACCATTCAATAAGAATATAGCAATCTTTAAGAGTCTCCATGGGTTGATGGATGGAGGGAGGTGGGAGGCAGCTAGGTTGGTTATGGGTATTAAGAAGGGCACTTGTGATGAGCAGTGGGTGTTGTATATAAGTGATGAATCACTGAATTCTACTCCTGAAACTAATATTGCACTGTATGTTAACAAGAATTTAAATATGTAAATAGATAAACAAATACAAAAATAAAAACTAAAAATATATAAAATAAATTGAACTATTAAAGAATGATACCAATCAAAAATGGGAATTGTTAAAAATTGCAGACTTATAAGTTACATGTAAATAAAATAATAAAAATAAAATAAAGGAAGAATTATATACCAATCTTCCTCAAACTCTTACAAAAAATAGAAGATGAAAGAATTCTTTTAAAATAATTTTTTGAGGCCAGCATTATTCTGATACCAAATCCAGAGATGGAAGCCACAAGAAAATGAAACTATAGGCCAATATCTCTGATGAACATAGATGTAAAAATCTTCAACAAAATATTAGCAATTTTAAATTGCTTTTATTTATCAATTTTTATTTATCAATTACATTTGACAACACATGAAAAGGATCATGCATCGTGACAAGGTGGAACTTTTCTAAGGATACAAAAATGGTCCAACACCTGTATGTCAATTGATGTGATACACCAAGTTAACTAAAGAAGAATAAAAATAATGATCTCAATAGATGCAGCAAAAACATTTTACAAAATTCAACATTCAACATTTATTTATGATAAAAACTCTCAAGAAAGTTGGTACAGAGAAAAACTCCCTCAGCATAATAAAGGTATATACGATGAACTTAACAATTAATTCATATTCAACGATGAAAAATGGAAAGCTTTCCCTCTAATAACAGGAACAAGAGAAGAATTTCTTTTTTTTCCTTTTTCTCAACACAGAAGTCCTAGTGAGAGGACTAGATAAGAAAACTGTATAAAGCCACTCAATACATGATATTATACACAGAATACCTTAAAGACATTATCAAAATTGTTAGAATTAATAAATTCAGTAAAGTTGTAGGACATAAAATCAACATACAAAAATCTGTTGCTTTTCTATACACTAATAATAAACTATAAGAAAGAGAAATTAAGAAAACTTCCTATTTACAGTTTCTTTAAAAAGAATAAAATACCTAGAAGTAAATTTAAACAAGAATATGAAAGACCTGTACTCTGGAAATTATGACATTGATAAAGAAATTGAATAAGACACAAATAAATGGGAATATATTCTGTGCTCAGGAACTGAGAGAATATTAAAATGTTCATATAACTAAAAGCAAACTATAGATTCAGTGCAATCCCTATCAAAATTCCAAATGATATTTTTCACAGAAAAGGAACATACAATCCTGAAATTTGTAGAGAACTACAAAAGATAACAAATAGTCAAAGCAATTTTGAGAAATAACAAAGGTGTATGTGTTACACTCCCTGATTTCAAACTATATTACAAAGCTATAGAAATCAAAACAGTATGATATTTCTGGGTCAGAACAGAGAGCCCAGGGATAATTTCATCCACATATGGTCAATTGATTTATGAAAAAGGAGCCAATAATATACAATGGGAAAAGGATAGTCTCATCAATAAATGGTGCTGGGAAAAACTGGACAGGCACATTAGAAAAAGGAAATTGGATCATTATCTTTCACCATATAAAAATGAACTCAAAATGGATTAAAGTCTTGAAGATAAACCCTGAAATCATAAAATTCCTAGAAGAACATATAAGTGATAAGCTTCTTGGCAATAATTTTTTGTATATGACACCAAAAGTAAAAATAAACAAGTGGGACTTCATCAATCTAATAAGCTTGTTCATAGCAAAGTAAACGATCAACAAAATGAAAAGGCAACCTGTGGAATGGATGAAAATATTTGCAAAGCATTTATCTGATAAGAGGTTAATAATAAAATATATAAAGAACTCATACAATTCAGTAGCAAAACAAACAAAAATATCTGACAAATAAATGGGTGGAGGACCCAAATAAACATTTTTCCAAAGAAGACATGCAGATAGCCAATAGGTACGGGAAAAGGTAGTCAATTTTACTAATCAGGGAAATGCAAATTAAAACCACAATGTATATCACTTCATATCTGTTAAAATGGTTATTATCAAAAAGACAAGATACAGCAAGTGCAGGCAAAAATGTGGTGGAAACAGAACCTTGTGCTCTGTTGATGGGAATGTAAATTGGTACATAGAAATCAGCATGAAGTTCTTGAAAAAAATTAAAATAGAATTACCATATGATCTGCAATTCCACTTCTGAGAATTTATTTGAAGAAAATGAAAACACAAACTCAAAATAATATATGCTCCCTTATGTAAATACAGAATTATTTACAATAGCCAAGATATGAAAGCTACCTAAGTGTCCACTGATGGATGGATAAAGAAAATGTCATAAATTTATACAATAGAATATAATTCATTCATAAAAAGAAGAAAATTCTGTCATTCATGATGGATGTTGAGGGAATTATGCTTACTGAAATAGAGAAGGACAAAGACCTTATTGATTTTACTTATATGTGGAATCTAAATATAAATAACAAAATAAAAACCCTAGTTGATAGATGCAGAGAATAAATTGGTGGTTGCAAGAAGCAGGCAGTGGGGGTGTGTAAAATGGGTGAAGAGGGTCAAAAGGTACAAATCTTTAATTATAAAATAAGTTATGGGGATGTAAAGTACAACATGGTGACTACAATTAGTAACACTATATAGCATATTTGAAATTTGCTTGGAGAGTAGATGATAAAAGTTCTGATCACAGGAATAAGAAATTTGTCACTATGTATATATGGTGACTGATATTAATAACCCTTATTTCTTGATCATTTTGTAATATGTACAAATATCAATTATATCATTCACCTGAAATTAGTGTGTTATATATCAGTACTTTATTTAAAATGAAAATAGAATTCAATATACACTTATACACACATAAGTATATACATATATACTTATACACACATATACATATATGATATATATGTTAAGGCAATTATAAGTTTTCTTTGACTATTAAAATAACAACCATAAAGTCAAGGGCCTTATAACATACTGAAACTACAGTGATGGGTGTAGTGTCTACTGATCTTAACTATTAACTAAGTGAATAATAGGTGAATGATAAAATAAAATATATTTTTATTTCAATGAAATTTTATTCTTTCATTCTGCTTTGCATTTCTTACCTTCTTAGTTATTTTGTTAATACTATTCATGTGTAAAAACAATTCCAAACATTTGGCTGAAATAAATTTAAAACTCCATCTACAATCTGGTGTCTAAAACTATCTGGATAATTCTTATCATATCTCAAAAGCCGTCATAATTTTATTTTTGTAGTCAATAATACATAGCCATTTATTATTGATTAGCCAATTTCTGGAGCACACTATGCTAGGTTTTGTTCAAACACAAAAATCTAAAGTTTAAATCCCTGCTGTCATTGAGTCTATTACATAATTAAGGGAGGTAACATTTTCTAGAACTTATATGAAAATAAATCAAAATACTATGAAATGAATGAACTATATTGAATTCTTTATAAAAGTTCAAGTAGTTAATATCTATGATAACTAAAGATATATATAGCTATATGTTAATAAGTAGATATACAGATAACAAATTCTTGTAAGTTTGGATATAGCTATACAGATTTATATACACAAATAATTTTTTTAGCTTATCAAATTTTGTAACTGGACTTTGATGTTATTCCCTCCATATTATATGACACATTGCCCATTTCTTTCTTTTTTTTTTTTTTAATGTTTTATTTATTTCTAGGAGAGAGAGAGAGAGAGAGACAGCGTGAGCAGGGTAGGGTCAGAGAGAGAGGGAGTCACAGACTCTGAAAGAGGCTCCAGGCTCTGAGCTGGCAGTCAGCACAGATCCTGACGCGGGGCTCGAATCCACAAACCGCGAGATCATGACCTAAGCGAAAGTCGGACGCTCAACCGACTAAGCCACCCAGGCGCCCCATACATTGCCCATTTTAATACATTCAATTGCAGAGGACAGAGAACAAACCTGGTAGTGTGGTAATAAATTTGAAACACCTGAGTTTGAATCTTAACTATTCCACATTCATCATCTGTCTTTATAGAAAAGGGTTTAATTATCTCTAATCATTCATATTGAAACATATAATCAGATTTTAATGTATCAATATTAATTATTGTCAAATATAATAGGATGATATTCAGTGATCCATTTGTACATTTACCATTTTTATTTAGAGGATTGGTTTTGCTTTAAATTTGTTTTAACTTTGTTAATTCCATAGTTCTTTTATAGAACTTACTGTTAGGTGAAATATGTTCCTGTGATTATATTTATTTTTATTTTGCCTCTTTCCTATAATTACAATATGAATACAGAATTTACTGCTTCCTAAAAATATATATTATGAAATATTAATTCATTATTACATGTTAATTTTTTTTAAGTAGGCTCACTGCCCAACATAGTGCCCACTGTGAGGCTCAAAGTCATAACCCTGAGATCATGACCTGAGCTGCAATCAAGAGTCAGAAGTTTAACTGATTGCACCACCCAGGTTTCCCACTGCAGGTTAATTTTTACATCAACTATTAGGGAATAATTCTAAGCTTTTCATTTTTAAATTTTAAAATTAAAAAAATAAAGAGGTCTTAAAAGGTATACCCAAAACAGTTATCCTAGGCTAACTTAATTTTCTAAACTTTTTAGGCTTTTTGGTTACCTTTTTATGATTATCTAAGCTATTTAAGAATATACTATTTAGATACTACATAATGTGTGAAGCAGCAAGAAAAAAAATGATCCACAATCACTCATTCCAGTAACAACCACAGTATTATTAGATCTTGGATGTTTTCTTACAGTATGATTTTCCATATTTTTCTTTTGACATGCAACATTTTTCCAAAATAATTTTAAAATTTGTATGTCTGTTTTTTTAATTTTATTTTTTAATGTGTATTGAATTTTGAGAGAGAGAGAGCAGGGGATGGACAGAGAGAGATGGAGACACAGAATCAGAAGCAGGCTCCAGACTCTGAAGTCTGACATGGTTCTCTAATGAACTCACAAGCTGTGAAATCATGACCTTAGCCAAAGTCAGACTCTTAACTGACTGAGCCACCCAGGCTCCTCTCAATGTCTATTTAGACATTTTGTTCACAAAATCAAGAGTTATATTAAAAAAACTATTTTAAATATTGAATGTAGACATTCTTAAATCAGAAATATGTATAAAGTAAGAAGAAACCCAAGAAAATTGTGAAAATATTACCAATGTATACACCTGTAAACATTTCAAACTTACTGTTGGGAAGAGCTGTTTATTTACACATGTACCCTAATGTTTATAGCAGTATTATCAATAATAGTCAAATTACAGAAAGAGCCCAAATGACCATCAACTGATGAATGGATCAAGAAGATGTGGTTTATATATACAATGGAACACTATTCGGCAATGAGAAAGAATGAAATCTGGCCATCTGCAACAACGTGGATGGAACTGGAGGGTGTTATGCTAAGTGAAATAAGTCAGTCAGAGAAAGACAGATCTCATATGTTTTCAATCATATGTGGGATTTGAAAAACTTAACAGAAGACGATGGGAAAAGGAAAGGGGAGAAAATAGTTTCAAATAGAGAGGGAGATAAACCACAAGAGACTCTTTAATACAGAGAACAAACTGAGGGTTGATTTGGGGCAGGCAGCAGAGAGGGGGAAATGGTGATGGGCATTGAGGAGGACACTTGTTGGGTTGAGCACTTGTTATATGTAAGCGATGAATCATGGGAATCTCCTCCCAAAGCCAAGAACGCACTGTATACACTGTATGTTAGCTAATTTGATAATAAATTATATTACAAAAAGAAAAAATAAAAAGATATACAAATGGTTAATAGCAACAACAATAGATAAAGAACACTTGCAAAAAAAAAAAAACATGAGAGAAAGTACTTGCAGGTGTATTCAAACATAATCAATCACTTTGATCAATTTTTCAGCTAATTCCTGCACTCCTTTATACATCAAGACATGACCATTATAACTTACCAGCATCAATCCCTTCATAATTTGTCAATGCGCACTAGAATCAGTAGTAATTCAGTCTTTTATATTGAGTATTCCCATTAAGTAGCCTGAGTTCTTAATCCTCAGGAATATCCTTTCCTTATTCTGGTATGGAATTTATTCACATGATTTCTATCACTCTTTTTAAAAATATTTTTAATGTTTATTCATTTTTGATACAGTAGGGGGAGGCTAGGGGAAGCAGAGAGAGAAAGGGAGACAGAATCTGAAGCAGGCTCCATGCTATCACAGAGTCCGATGTGGGCCTCAAACTCAAGAACCATGAACTCATGAACTGAGTGAGCTTAAGTCAGATGCTTAACCAACTGAGCCATCCAGATGCCCCAATTCCTATCACTCTTAAAGAAGAGCTTATGTGTCCTTTCCATTCTGAAAAGCACTCCTAAATATGTACTGAAGAGGACTAGGGAATGTGAATCAGAATACTGTAGTTCTGTATTAGATAAAATCGTCAGACCTGGGAAGATTATAGTAAATAGGTTATGTATAAAGACTGGCCAGATTCAAGCCAGTTATTTCAAAAATAAAAAGTAAAGCTACTTTAGTAAGTATAATTTAAATAAAATCTTTGGAGACTAGAAAAGTAAATCCAGATATTCAGATAATCCTATCTTGGTCAAAAATTTACAATGCAGTTATAGTTATCATTTGCTACCGTTTGGTTGGGATCAGGTTGCAATGTGTATTAATCTTTTCAGCTTTTTGTTTGGTTATCAATGTTTTTTGTTTTTTGTTTTTTTTAATATTTTTTAAATGTTTATTTTTTTATTTATTTTTTTTACAAATAGTTTATTGTCAAATTAGTTTCCACATAACACTCAGTGCTCATCCCCACAAGTGTCCTCCTCCATTTTATCAATGTTTTTTGAATCGAGGTTTTCATTTGCTAAATCTTTCTGAATACTGTGAACCTGGCTCTGTGATTATAATGTCTAGTTCCACTGAGTTATTTTCCCAAAACTCATACTGTGAAGTCTTTGGCAAAATGGATAGGTAGAAGTTTTTCAATGAAACAGATGCCAAGAATAGGATGGTCAGTAAGACAGTAACTCTGTTCTCTATGTCTTTGACTAGCCCATTTTTTACCTACTAAAGAACACAGTGTCCTGCTAAGACATTCCAGAGACTGGGAACCCTCCAGTTTTTCTCATTCATATTCTCTCTGTCTGTCTGTCTGTCTGTCTCTCTGTGTGTGTGTGTGTGTGTGTGTGTGTGTTTGTGTGTGTGTGTGTGTGTAAGAGAGAGAGAGAGAGATTTATCTTTAGACTCAGGATATTTTTTAACCTCTTTCTGAGAATTGATAGTAATTGATTAAATAACATCATCCTCAATAGTGTGAAATAACAACCTCAATTTTCCTTAGGGAGTACCTGTAATGCCAGTTGTTCTGGTCTAGTTATTAAAAACATCTTATTGCCCTTTTGAAAGTGTCCTAGTTCACAAAATAAATTATGGTATGTAGTTCTAGGCAATTACTGATTGGCCAACCTCCTCTGTAAAGGCTCTCATTCATTGAGAAATCAAAGTTATCTTGAAATCCTAGAATTACAAGAAACTCTAAGCAACTAATCTAACCTTATATCTGATATTTAAACTTCCTAAACATCTTGACAACACGTAATTTTATTAAGAACAAAAATCATAATTCAAAGTAAAAATTTATACTAAATTTATACAAAAATTGAATAGAGATTTTTGACAATGAGATAAAACTGAAGTAAATTCCTTTAATGTTTATGTATTTTCTTTATAACTTAATTGTATAACAAACTTGGAGAATTTCCTACTTTTGTGTATGAACACTGCAACTTATTGGGTGTTGGGACTAAGCTTAGGAATTACCTGGGCTTACACCAATGGGTTAACAAAGCATAAAGAAGTACAAAGCCATAGGGTGTTTACACCCAAGTTTGGGTAAAAATGATTAGGCATATGAGGACAGAGAAGGGTGGCTAAGGCTCCCAGAATAAAGTAGGGAGGGGCAAAGGCCCCAATATAGAACATAGGTATATGAAATAAACAAGATTAGGCATTCAGGGTGAAAGCACCCCCCAATTTAGAACTATAGCAGAAAGGTGCTTTCACAGAAAGTAAGGATCAAATTAGGTAAACAGGTAAATAGGGCTATTGACTGCTGGGCTGTGGGTGATGCTGCCCAGATGCTGATTTACAAAAGAAAAGGTGTCTTGTTGACACTGAAGTTATTTGCCCTGTCTTATCTCCTAGGCTAGTTAAGACAAACAGACACTGAGCCTCCTGTCTGCCTTCAACGACCATCGGCCCATCTGCCGGGCACCAAGATTTTGTTTTATGTTGACCCAAACCCCAAACATCACTTATCTTCAAAACCCCCTTTTGCTCATGCCCATGAGTTAAAGTTCACCGATTCATTATCTCTTTGTGCATGCCAATCATGTTTGTAAGCCTTCTGATCTTAATAAATACAGGGCAAGAATCCTTATTCCTTATTCAGGGCTCTTGTCTTTTCCTGGACATTAGCCATCTCTTGCATTTAATCCTGTATCCCAATTTCTTGCTAGACAAGAAAGAACTTTAGACCCAGAGTCTACAACAATTGGGTCTACATCAATACTTGCATAATGGTATTGAAAAAAGTTCTAATAATATACCTACTAAAAATTACTGAGCTCAGGGCACCTGGGTGGCTGAGTTGGTTAAGTGTCCAACTCTTGATTTCAGCTCAGGTCACTATCTTCTGGTTTGTAAGATCAAGACTGCTTCAGGCTCCATGCTCATAGCAGGGAGTCTGCTTGTGATTGTCTCTCTCCCTCTCACTCTGCCCCTCCACTGCTCATTTGCTCTGTCTCAAAATAAAATAAATTATAAAAAGGATTGAGTTCAATATTTGTCTAAGGTATTGGTCTAAATATTTATAATAAAATAATGAACAAAAAAGACACATCTTGGCACTAATGCAGCTTGAATTTCATAGAAAAAGGCAGTATAAAATGAGCAAAGAAACAAAGGAGAGATGAAGGTTATTAAATCTAGAAATACACTCAAAATTAAAGCCTTTTTTTCTTAAGTTTATATATGTTTGAGAGTGAGAGAGAATGAGTAGGGGAGTAGCAGAGAGAGAGAGAGAGGTGGGGAGAGAGAGAGAATCACAAGCAGGCTTTACTTAGTGCAAAGCCCCACACAGGGCTTGATCCCAGTACTGTGAGATCATGACCTGAGCCAATATCAAGAGTTGGGCACTTAACTAGGTGAGCCATCCTGGCACCCCAAAGTTAAAGCCTTTTAATTTTGTAGCCCATACATTTTTTATAGAAGTAAAACAAAAGTAATCAGAAAATGAACAATATATGGAAAAAGGAAGAGAAAGATCATTTTGTTTGCATTCTATTTACTCTCCTATTTCTTATATCAAGGGAGATCAGCAAAATAAGCTTCCCTGTCTTATAAGCTAGGCATCTTGTGAGACACTGCAATGAGAGTACCCTTCAGACTGAGATGCACAGAGTATTACTTTATATTTTCAAAATTTGTTTTTCTTGTAGAAATCTTTAAAAATAAAGCTTTGTGGCAAAAAATATATGTAAAACTGATAGATAACATTTTATCTTCCTCAAGCCTTCCCTCCCCCCCCCCCTTTATTTTCCTAATTTCCTAAAACTTAGGTCTTCTTTCTTGGAAAAGTACAGCCCAGGCTAGCTCTTTCCAGGCATAAGTATCTTCCATTCACATGGCTGGACTCATCCCAGGGGTTTCACACTCAACTGCATATTGAGGTCAATTTATTTCACAGTTTCTGCTGTCATATGTGTTTGGGAGAATGAAAATGTTTATTGAATTGCTTAGGGTTATGTTTAGTGAATCTGTGAGCCAGCATGCTATGGTATTCCATACCCTAATCAGGAAGCCCCTTTACAATCTGAGGTATCCTTCCTTTCTACTCAAAATATACCTCGCCTGAGTTTCAGGTCTCCTCTATATTTTTACGGGAATACTTTCTCCTTGTAATTATGTCTCTATTCTTCTAGATGATGAGATGGTTATTGTTTTAAGTGAGTATCTGTAACTAATTCAGTGTTCTTTGGGATATCTGATATTCGAATTTAATTGTGCTACTCCTGCAGGCTACCGGATAATTAGTAGAATATAATGTTTTAGTAAGTCAGGATTTCTCTACTCTCTTAAATTAATAACTATTGATGGTTCATCAGCAAGATTTCCAAAGGATGGTGAGAATTGTTTCAGTAATGCAACACGGCACTTTTTTGTTGTTGTTGTTCATAGGTGAGATGCTTTCTTCTATTAAGAAAATGAAATGGAAAGCTTATCAAATTAAACTTGATAACTTCCTCTTTGTAGTTGGTAATGGGCATTTTCCATGTTCCTCTCTTTTAAGGACACATAATGATTTAACCCTTTTCTATTTTTTCATGCACCCTTAGTATTTGACATACTTATGCGAACGATATGTGTTTTTTAAAGATGTGATTGAACTCAAGCATCTAAGAATGAAGACTTGTAGTAAGAAGCATAAAACTTCGGGTGAACAGGGAAAGGTAAATAGTTATCAGAAGATGAAGATTATGGAAGAAAGATCTGAAGATCTGAAAGAAACAATCACCCACACAACTCAGACAATACAAACATAGATATGCATCACTCATAATATTCTTTTAAACAATGTTTTTTCATTTTTTTTTTTAGAATGAGAGCAAAAATGTGAGCTGGTGAGGGGCAGAGAGAGAGGGAGACACAGAACCCAAAGTAGGCTCCAGGCTCTGAGCTGTCAGTACAGAGCCTGATGTAGAGCTTGAACCCACGAGCCCATGAGATCATGACCTGAGCCGAAGTCTGACGCCTAACTGACTGAGCAACACAGACGTCCCATCATTTATAATATTCTTAAAGCTAGTACTCAAATACTGTAAGGGAGTGGCTTATGAAGAGAAATATTTTATTTATACATAGAATCATATTTTACCTATTGCTCACTGTAGCAATGCTGATTATCTGTCCCTTCAAGAGAAGTAATTCCTTAGATTGCTTTATACCCATGAATAAAGTACACACTCTGGTTATGGTTTAAGTATGAGCACCTATCTTTACATAATTCAAAATTCCACAATTCCAAACTGTTTAAACACTCCCTGGAAACCAAAAATCTTTGTTTACATTTCATGGAAACAGGTCAAAATGATAGAGTTAATTCTAATCTCAATAAATGTTTTATCCTCAAATACCTATTAATTGGCACAGTCCTCAGAAGTAAAATGAATAAAAAAGAGAGGTACAAAAGCACTGGTAAAGATGTGTAATTACAGTTGAAATGTATTGGAAGTTCATGAGGAAAATTTACATTTTTCACTTAAAAACTTGTAGGTGGTAGTTTTTTCCATATAAATGTTTCTGACTGCTCAAAATACCTCAGTATTCATATTTAAAAACCATTTGGCTACTTGTTGATTTTTAATCAGATAATACTATTCTTTTTATAAATCAATATGCTTATCTTTCATTTTATATATTTTTAACAAAGACATTTAAAGATTGGAATTTATATATCCTCAGTACTCATTAGCTTCAATAGAGTAATGCTCAGCTTACACTGGGATTTTTGTTAATAGCATATACACCCACAACTTTATATAGCACAGCAAGCACTTCTAAATCAAGAATCTCTCCCTTACTTTCTAAGATATGTCTGTTAATTGTCCGGTGTTCAGTTATTCAAACCAAAGAATAGTAAACATCAGTACTTTTTGTGAAAGTGTCCATGAACAATAAGGACACTCAAAAATGGAAAAAAAAAGTTTTTTTAAATGCAGCCCTTAGTGAGATATTTATTAAATGATAGACTCATGTTCATTATCAATCTATGCATATATGGATCTTATAGATTCAATATAAGTAATGAATGTGAGGTCTACTTCAAGATGGTAGGCCAAAAATCCATATGTGATTCCATTCCTCATAACTCCATTGAAATGAGAGAAAATCAATTTAAATAAAGGCATGTTTGTGGAAGGAACTGCCTAAATAAGGAGATGCCAATAAAGGAGGTGTATGTTATTTTTGGAAAGTAGAAATTGAAAACATTAGGGTAATGAATAAATCAGAATGAAGATATTTGTAACCAAAAAACAATTGCGCCCTTCACTTAAGGGTTGTATACTTCTAGACAGTAGCTAGAGAACAAAACTGGACTCAATTATTAGAAATACCACAAAAGTACTTTTTTCAGGAGGACTTCCAGAACATTAGAATAAGGCTTTATAATCCTTGGTAAAAGTTTACAAATACTGACAAACATTGTGAAAATCAAATGTTTTGGAACTGTGAATAACCACAGCTTACAACAATTTGAGGAGTATTTTTTCAAGAAAAGAGTTAAATCTTGGTAAGCATTTACATTTTTTATTACAATTTCCCACTCCCTAGTACCACAGTATCCTTAAAAAATAGCAACCTTGGAATAATTATAGCTGTGAAAATCAGGAGGTTAGCTGCCACTATTGAGAGAAGATGGGCTTGGAGTCTCTTGAAAATATTCTGAGAAGTGTCACTATATGACCTTGCTAGAATATTTCTAGAAAGGCTACATTTATGGAAATTGCCTTTATTTGACTTGACTCAAACATTATTCAGTGAGGGTATTTGTCAAAAACAATCAGCAGGAAATGTTTTACATCATGGCTGCCTGAGGTGGCTAAATTACATAGTACAGACAAGAGGCTGTTGAAAATCTTAAAAAACAAAAGCTGACCATTGAGCTAATTGAGCATAGATTTCAGTGTTCACCCATGACAAAGAACACAATTTATAGAACTGGTCCAGAAAAGTCACTATGCATACTAATGGTAATGTCAAAAACATGAAAAAATCCTGGGGGGGGGGGGGGAATCTGTTTTCAAGTTGCACATTACATCATTTTAAATGACTAGTATTCTAGAAGAATTATATGAATGGAAATAAATAAAAATCTTTTGCTCATACACAAGAAGAAAATGACTCAATAGAAATTGTATCTAGTATGCCCAGATGTTGAAATTACTAGATAGGATTTTAAAGGAGCATTATAAATATGTTCAAAAAACAATAAGAAACCATATGTAAATAATTAAAAAAAAATACGGCAATTAGTAGTGACCAAATAGTGAATATCAAAAAAGAGATAGAAAATTTTAAAAATGAAAAGTTTCTAAGATTGAAAAGTATAATACTGTAATAATAATAATAAAAAGATTAGCAGCCTCAGCACAAATTCAATGGAAAGAAAGAAAGAAAAAGGAAGGAAAGAAGGAAGGAAGGAAGGAAGGGAGGAAGGAAGGAAGGAAGGAAGGAGGAAATAGCCAATTTAGAGATGTGCAATTGAGATTATTCAGTATGAGAAATAGGAATGAAAAAAAATGAACAGTGCCTCAGAGATCTGTGGGACAGGGTATTTGTTTCCTTAAGCCACCATAACAGAGGCTTAAAATGTTAAGCATAAAAAGGTGCTCAATATCACTAATTATTAGAGAAATCCAAATTGAAAACATAAGGACATATCACTTCATACCTGTTAGAATGGCTATTTTCAAAAAGGCAAGAAAATAAATGTTGGCAAGAACATAGAGAAAAGAAATCCTTGTTCACTGTTGGTAGGAATATAAAGTTTTGGAACTATTAGGGGGAAAAAAGAAGTTCCTCAAAAAATAAAAAGAGAATTACCATATGATCCACCAATTCCACTTCTGGTTATTTATCTGAAGAAAATGAAAACATTAATTTGAAAAGTTATTTGTACAGCACGTTGATTGTAGCGTTGTTTATCATGGGCGAGATATGGAAACTTCCTAACTGATGTATGACTAGAAAAAGAAAGTCCATGTTATATGTATATAATATATATAATGCTATATTATTCAGCCATAAGAAAGGGGGAAATGTTCTCATTTGACAACATGGGTGGACATTGAGGGCATTGTTCTGATTGAAACAAGTCAGAGAAAGAAAACTATTATAAAATATCGTATTTGGTATCTAACACCCCCCCCCCCCAAAATGAGCTTATAAACACAGAAAATATATTGGTGGTTGCCAGAATCAGGTGGTGGATGTGGATGTGTCTTTTCTTCTTCTACACTTTTTCTGACTTTTGTGATTTTAACTGATTATTTTATATGATTTCATTTTTCCTTCTTTTGTATCAATTATACTTTACTTTTGGTTGTACCTCTGGAATTTGCCATATTCATTTAAAGCTAACTCAAATCTATTTTGGCTAACACTATAACCCTTCATGGCTAGTGTAAGTACCTAGTATCATTGCTGTCATTTATTTCACTTATGCATAATTATTTATACATATAAATGCATAAGCATTTATGATTACATATATAAGTATGCATAATTGAATACATTGTTGCTATTATCTTGAACTTATCTATTAGATTATGTTAAAAAGAATGTATTTTATCCTCACTTATTCTTTCCCTGATGATCTTATTTTCTTTATTTAGATCTGAGTTTTTGACCTATATTATCTTCTTTCTCTTGAACTTCTTTCAACTTTTTTCATAATGCAAGTCTCTTGGCAACAAATACCTTCAATTCTTGTTTGTTTTACAAAGTGTTTTCTCTTTCACTTTTGAAGAATAACTTTGTAGAGTACAGAATTCTAGGTTGTGTTTTTGTTCTCAGAACAATTTAAATATTTCACTCCACTCTTTTCTTGCTAGCATGGTTTTGAGGAGAAGTCAGGTGTAATTCTTATTCTTCTCCTATTAGCTAAACTGTTGTCCCCTCTGGTTTCTTTCATAATTTTTTTCTTTATTGTTGATTTTTCAGAAGTTTAAACATGATATGGCTTGGTATAGGTTTATGTTGTCATTGTTTGGCTTTTGCTGTATTTTGCATTTACCCTGCTTGGTGTTCTCTAGACTTTCCAAATCTGTGGTTTGGAGTCTGATATTTATTTGTGGAAAAGTGTCAGTCATTATTGCATCAAATATTGCTTCTGTGCCTTTCTCTCTTCTCTTTCTTGTGTTCCTATTATGCATACATCCTACTTTTTTTCTAGTTGTCTCACGGTCCCTTTGAAGTCTTTTAAAATTTGTCTTTTAGCATTGGGAGTTTCTATTATCAAACCTTAAGCTCAGAGATTCTTTCTTCACTCATGTCTAGTCTACTTATGAGCTGATTAAACCATTTTCATTTGTTACATCATTTTTATCCCTAACATTTATTTTTGATTCTTTCTTTGAATTTTTATCTTTCTACTTACATTATCTGTCTTTTTTAAATTTATTACCTACATTTTAAAATATTCATTAGCAAATCAATTAGTTTTAAAACATTCTTGGTAATAAACTCAACATTCCTGACATATCTGATTCTGATTCTGATGTTCTTTCAGTCTCTTCAAACTGTGTTTTTCCTATTATTATGACTTGTAAATTTTTGTTAAAAGTCCAACATGATGAACTGGATAAAAGGAACTGAAGTAAATATGTTTTTACTAACATGTGCGGGAAAGAAAGTATTTGATAGTCTTTTATGATTAAGGTTCAGTCTTCTGGTGAATCTGTTCTTCTGGTCTATGAAGTTCACTGATTCTCAATTCTCTCCCTACCTTAGTGGTTCAGGATTCCTGCAGGGATCTAGAATTGTGTATTTTTCTTCCAACACATGGAAGCTGTGGCTGTGTTTTTCTCTTCCCTTCGGTAGGTCAAGTTGTGATACAACCACAGCATGTTAGGTTCTGATAAAATAGTTTCTCCTGAGTGTAAACCTTGTTGGGAATAAAATGTTCTGGCATGTTTTAAGATGATTACTTTTCTCTGCCCACTGACAAAACACCAGGGAATTTTCTTTCCATATTCACCACAAGTACTTGGTATTCTCCAGAGGTAAATCCACATAAGTGTGAGGCATTCTGTTACATTGGATTGTCCTGGAGTTTTAATCTCAGGCTTGTCTACACTAAGCCTCCAGCATCATTAAAGTTCAGATTTCCTAACCTGGCTCTACTTATCGTGGATGTTTCTTCTTGTGGGTATCTGATCTAGCAAATGTGATTTTCTATATCTGTCTTCAATTTAGGGAGCAATAGCTTGCTCTGTGACTTCATTTCTCTAACAAAGAGTTGTTGGTATTTATATTTGTTCTGCTTTTCACTTTAAATATTTTTATAAACATTTTCTGTTCCTATTCAATTTGAAAGATGATTACATAAAGAAAAAATTATGAAATTGTCTTGTTGGGGTTATAATATAAAAATATTAGGTGCTATTGGGGTGCCTGGGTAGTTCAGTCAGTTGAGTGTCCAACTCTTGATTTTGGCTCAGGTCATGATTCCAGGGTCATGGGATTGAGTCCTGTGTTGAGCTCCACATTTGGGGGTGGAGCCTGCTTAAGATTCTCTCTCTCTTTCTCTCTCTCTCTTTCTCTGTCCTTTTCCCTTACTCTCTCTCTCTGTCTCTCAAAAGAAATAAAGAAAAGTTAGGTGTATGGCAACAAGAGAACAAACAAGTGGAGTTTAATAGACCAATATTGCAGCAACTTTTTTGTACACAATTCAAAGTGAGGAAATATAATTGTGAACTTCACCATTTTAGGATAAGATGCAAATTGTAATTCCCAGATCAACCTCTAACAAATAACTCACAAAACAATAAAAGGGGGGTAAAGACTTAAAATTGTATACTATGAAGTATCTTTGTTTTTTTTTAAATTTTAATATTTGTTTATTTTTGAGAGAGAGAGAGAGATACAGAATCCAAAGCAGGCTCCAGGCTCTAAACTATTGACATAGAGCCCGATGCCAGACTTGAACTCACAAACTATGAGATCATGACCTGAACCAAAGTCAGACTCAATCCACTAAGCCATCAAGTTGCCCCTAATTTTGTTTTCAAGAACATAGCAAAATGACAGATATAAATCCTCTTATCAGTAACTATATAAAATACAAATAGATGAAACACTGTAATGAAAACTCAGAAATTGACAGAATATATTTAAATATAAAAGAAAATATTATTCAATTATATGTTATGATATATATACTATAGGTTCAAAAACACATTCACAGGTAGAAGATATAATAATAATATTTATTACACAAACAATAATTGAAAGAGAGCTGGGGTGGTCTGAATTATTACCAGAAATAGATAGACTTTAAGACCAGTTATTTTAAAGACAGAGGGAAATCTTCCTACAATGATAAAACAGTTACCCATCAGAAAATGTTTATAATTACAAAAGATACGTACATCTAACAATACAGTGCCCAAATAAATAAGGCAAAGTATGACAGAAGACAGTAACAAACAATTCAGTGACACTTAAAACATTATCCCACTTAAAACACTGATAGAAAACTAGGTAGAATCCCAAACAAAAAAAGTAATAGACTTGAATAACACTATAAACCTAGTCCTAATTAACAAATATGCAGTACTCCTCAGAAAAACAGCATGACACATGTTTTTCTGTCTGAAGCTCACATGTAACATTCTTAAAGATAAATTCCAAGCCAGCTTAGAAAGCAAGATTTAATACACTTAAAAGATTGAAATAATAAAAATATGTTCTCTTACTACAATACAATTAAAGCTAGAAAAATAAAGCTAGATTAAGTGGTGCACTTGTGATGAGCACTGGGTATTATATTGAAGTGCTGAATCACTATGTTAGACACCTGAAACTAATATTACACAATATGTTAACTAACTGGAATTTAAATAAAAACAAAAAAATATAAATTCAGAGAACTCCCAAATATCTGGAAGTTAAACATCATATTCCTATTAAACCAATAGAACAAGGAAGAAATCAAAGTGAAATTAAAAAATACTTTAAGGTTAGCAAAAACAAAACACAACATACTGAATCTAATAAGATGCTTCTAAAACAGTGCTTAGGGGAAATGTGTTATTATAAATATTTATTTAAATATATCTGTGTCTCCCTCTCTCTCTGACCCTCCCCTGCTCACACTGTCTCTCTCTCTCTCAAAAATAAATTAAAAAAATTTTTTTGAAATATAAGAAACATCTCAAATCCGTAACCTGACTTTCCACATTAAGGAATTAAAAATAATCAAAGTACTGCAAAGCAAGGAGAAATAAAAGAAATAATATGGACTATATCATAAATTTGTGAAATAGGGAATAGAACACCACTGGAGTAAAGTAACAAAACAAAAAGTTGGCTTTCAAAAAAGGTTTAAAAATGATAAACCTATAGTAGATAGATCATAGAAAAAGAGAGAAAACAAAGTATTACAATCAGGAATAACACGAAACACATAAAAATGACTTTATAGAAATGAAAATGATAATAAAATACTATTAACATCCATGTACAATCATTTAGATGAATTAAACATATTCCTAGAAAGACACAAACTAGCAAAACTGACTAAAAAAAAAAAAAGACAATAAAAAAGACATATAATAGAACATTTGTAACAAAAAAGTATTTTACTAAGAAAAGCCCAGGCCCAGATGGCTTCAATGGTGAACTCTAATAAACATTAAAGGAGAAATTAATACCAATTCTTCACGGAAGTTCTTCATAAAATATAAGAGGAAGGAATACTTCACAGCCCACTTTATTAGGATGGTATTGTCCTAACACCAAAACAAAACAAAGACATCATGAGAAGACAACCACAGTCCAATATTTCTTTGACCCTAGAAATAAAAATCTTCAACAAAATTCTAGCAAACCCAATGCAGAACTATAATAAATGCTGCTTGATTACCATGTAGATTTATTCCAGGAATGAAGGTTGGTTTAGCATTTGAAAATCAATCAAGGCAATTCAACATATTTGTGGAATAAGAGCAAAAACTATTTGATAATCTCAATGACACATAACTATTTGACAAAATCCAATACCCTTTGTGATTGAAAAAAAAGTCAACAAATTCAGAAGAGATAGAAACTTCTTCAGTCCGAAAAAGTGCATCTAATTCAAATCCTCAGCTAAAATATAGATCTGAAATGGTGAAAGACAGAACGTTTTTTCCTATATCAAGGAAAAAGTCAAGGACATTCACTTTTGCAACTTCTATTCAATATTTTACTGAAGATCATAGCCAGAGCAATTAGGTAAGAAAAATAAATATTTCTAAGAAATAAGTATAACTATCTCTGTTTATAGATGGCATAAACATGAATATACAAAATATTAAATCTGAAGAAATCCACAGTCCTAGTAAGTCTGAAGTATGCAAAAGCAATATAAACATTAAATTGTATTTTATACCCCATCAACAAACAATTCAAAAGTGAAATTAAGAGGGGCACCTGGGTGACTCAGTCGGTTAAGCTTCCGATTTCGACTCAGATGATGATCTCCCAGTTTGTGTGTTTGAGCCCCGTGTGGGGCTCTGTGCTGACAGCTAGCTCAGAGCCTGGAGTCTGGATTCTTTGTCTTCCTCTCTCTCTGACCCTCCCCTGCTCGCGTTGCCCCCCACCCCCCAGAAATAATTTTTTTTTTAATTTTAAAAATTAGAAAAAGTGAAATTAAGAAATCACCTATTCACAATAGCATCGGAAAGAATAAAATACCTGAGAACAAATTTAACAAACAAAAATATAAAGCCTATATGTAAATCTATAAAATATTGTTGAAAGATATTAAAGAAAATTTAAATAAATGGAAATATATCCCATAAGCACAAATTGTTTGACTTAATATTGTTAAGATAGCAATGTTTCCATAACTGATGTATAAATCCAATGAATTTTTATAAGAATCTCAGCAGGCTCTTTTGCCAAATTAATTTTTTAATGTTTTATTTATTTCTGAGAAAGAGAGAGAGACAACATGAGCAGGGGAGGGTCAGAGAGAGAGGGAGATACAGAATCCGAAACAGAAACAGGCTCCAGGCTCTGAGCTAGCCATCAGGACTCGAACCCACCCACCAACCGTGAGATCATGACCTGAGCCGAAGTCAGATGCTCAACTGACTGAGCCACCCAGGCGACCCTCTTTTGCCAAATTAAAAAAACAAAACAAAAACAAAAACAAAAAAACCCCCACAACTCTTTCTAAGATTCTAACGGCATTATTATGGACTCAAAAAAGCCAAAAACAATGTTGAAAAGGAAGAATAAAGTTGGAAGACTTATGATTCTCAATTTCAAAACTTACTACAGATTTACACCTATCAGTAAAATGTACTGGTGTCAGGATAAGAGTGAGAGGGGCGCCTGGGTGGCTTAGTCGGTTAAGCGTCCGACTTTCGCTTAGGTCATGATCTCGCGGTTCGTGGTTTCTAGCCCCGCTTCGGGCTCTGTGCTGACTGCCAGCTCGGAGCCTGGATCCTGTTTCAGAGTCTGTGACTCCCTCTCTCTCTGACCCTCCCCTGCTTACGCTGTCTCTCTCTCTCTCTCTCCTAGAAATAAATTAAAAAAAAAAAAAAAGGATAGTGAGATATAAATGAAAGCCTAGAAATAAACCCCTCAAAAATTCTGACAAATGTGCTAAGGCTAATGAATGGACAAAGAATAGTCATTTCAACCAGTTATTCTGGGGCCCTTATATTCAAGGGCAAAATAATTAATCTGGACCTCTACTTCACATCACATACAAAAAGTTAACTTAAAATTGATTATAGACCCAAATGTAAGAGCAAAAACTTTATGCTCTGAGGAGAGATCATAGGGGTAAGTCATTTAGCAATGACTTATTAGATATGACACCAAAAGAACTAGTAACCATTGAAAAATAATTAGATTTCGGGGTGCCTGGGTGGCTCAGGCGGTTAAGCGTCTGACTTCGGCTCAGGTCATGATCTCACGGTTCATGGATTCAAGCCCCGTTTAGGGCTCTGTGCTGACAGCTAGCTCAGAGCCTGGAGCCTGCTTCAGATCCTGTATCTCCCTCTCTCCCTAACCTTCCCCTGCTCACACTGTGTCTCTCTCAGAAATAAATAAAACATTAAAAAATTAAAAAAAAGAAAAATAATTAGATTAAAATTGAAGACTTTTGTATAATGAAGCATTCCAGCATGAGAGAGAATAAACATAACCTACATCATTGGAAAAAATATTTGCTTATCATATATTTGATGAGGGTCTAGCTTCCAGAATATATATAAAATATTTTTACTAAACAAAAAAGACAAAAGCTCATTTTTTACGGGCAAAGGTGTTTGAATATATTTTTTCAAAGAATTTACATAAATGGTCAACAAGCACTTGAAAAGATGATCAACATCTTTAGTCACTAGTGAAATATGAATAAACAGGGTAATGAGATGCCATTTTATATCCATTAGGATAGTTATTTTCAAAAGGACAATAAGCCAAGTATTGGGGTAAATGTGGAGAAACTAGAACCCATACTATGCACCACTGGTGGGTAGGTAGAATGGTAAAACTACGTTGGTAAACAGTTTGGAAATATATCAGAATGTTAAGCATAGAGGTAGCATATATCCAAGCAATTCTACATCTGGGTGATACTTAACAGAAATGGAAACATGCACATGCAAAAATCTATTCATAATTAATAAAAGTACAACAATTCAAATGTCCATCGACTGATGACTGGATAAACAGTGTAGTTTTTTTGCAATAGAATATTGCTTAACAGTAAAAAAAAAAAAAAAAATACTGATAACATGCTACAACAGATACAACAGAGATGGGCCAAAAACATTATGCCAAGTGAAAAAAAAACCATTCACAAAGACCATAAATTTCTCTGTTTATAGGAACTGTCCAAGATAGGCAAATTTATAGTGTTAAATTATTCAACAAGGAGCCTATTAGACTGGGGCAGCCTTAATGCTTTGGTAGTAAACCAAAACCTAAGCCAGAGTAATGAACTCTAATCCAAGAAAATTAGAATTAAGAACAACCAACACAAACAGCTAACTTGCTATCCAAATAAAGCACCTGTTGGAACTATAGCAATTAAATAATGTTTGTTTTGCTTCTGTATCTTCACTACAAAAACTTCTCTCCTTCCTGTAGATGGAGTGCTCCTAATTTTTGGTTTGGTGCTGCCCAATTCTAACTGATGTACACTCCAATGAACTCTTGAAAGTTTTAATGAGCCTAAGATTGTCTTTTACTAATAGAGACAGGAAGTGTACTGGTGGTAGCTCAGAAAGGGAGAGTTTAGAGTAGTATGAGGAGTGATTTTTACTTTTAATGGGGTGTTTTGTAGGTATGAAGATACTTTAAAATCAGATTATTGAGATTAGCTGCACAGCTCTGAATATAAAATATGGTTTATAAGAAAAAAATCAACATTTGTGACTTTCAGTGTATGTAAATGTTGCTCAAAACCCTTTAATATGTAATAATAATAAAGGAGGGAGATATGGAGTGGATGAAAGTATAGATGAAACTTCATAATATTACTATGTTTTAATAGCTCTGATGTGGCATAAAGTATATCAACTGCTCAAAAAAATTGCTTTGGGAATTATCATTATGATAATCAGAGAAAGTACTGTCTGTGGAATAGCTACGCAGATTTTCCCTGTGAATATTCAGAGCAGGTACTTAGATGTTTGCCTTCATGATAATAAAGCCCTAAGAACTGCTAAGTATATCACTTTCCTAGAGAGAGCTCTCTTAGGGAGATCGGGTGATGAGATCAAACACTGAGGCAGATCCCAGTCAAAATAATTCAAACCATCTTACTGGATATATGAAAGAATTTGTACATAAGGGAAAAAAAAGTAATTTTACTGACAAAATAGAGAAAACCACTTCACCTCCAGATTAAAGCTTTTCGTGGTCATAATACAGTTGGGAATTCCCATATGCTTACATGATTTCCACCTACTTATCCTAAAGGACAGCTGGCTAGTTGGATTTCTCTGCTTAAGAAATAGATAAAAATAATTACAGAAGAAATTAGTGAAGTGGTTAAGATCAATTCTTAAGCCAGGTGCATCTATTCAAATCTATGATCTCCTGCTTGATAGTCATGTGGTCTTGGGCAGATTCTGACACTTTCTGTATAATTTCCCTAATGTAAAAATTGTGATGATAACATGCCAACCTTCTGGGGTTGTTGTTAATATTAAATGAGCTAACATATGTTAAATGCCTTATATACAGCAAGAGCATTATAAGTATTAGCCATTATTATTAATAATAATATCAACTACCTGTGAAGAATTATGCATTTCCCATTAATAAATATGAATTACCAGTTAATAATTAACAGGCATTTATAGTAAATAAGGAACATAAAATAAAAGGATCAAGATGAAAAAACAAAATGACAAATCTAAATATAATGCATACAAAATCAGGACCAAGAAAAGACCTTAAAACAACACATTTATTTAGTATCCCTAGAGCTATTTAGGAAAGAAAGTGGAAAAGCAAAAATAGAAATAAAACAGTAATGCTTAAGAAAAATCAAGAATAACAGGTTGCCTGGGTGGCTCAGTCGGTTGAGCCTCCGACTTCGGCTCAGGTCATGATCTCACGGTTTGTGAATTCGAGCCCTGCGTCAAGTTCTGTGCTGACAGCCAGCTCAGAGCCTGGAGCCTGTTTCAGATTCTGTGTCTCCCTCTCTCTCTCTGACCCTTCCCTGCTCATGCTGTCTCTCCCTCTCAGAAATAAATAAAAAACATTTTTAAAAATTAAGAATAAGAAAGCTTATGTAATTAAAATATGATTTCTGATATTTTTATCAATTGAGTACCAGGTAATAAAATACAAATACATAAAAGTTGAATATATAATACAAAATTTATAATTAAGGATGTGAGCCAAAGTATAAAGCACAAAATATAAGGAGGAAAAAATGCAATAAAATGTTACATAAAACCAAGGATTTAGAAAATTCAACATTTGTCTATTAGAATTCTAGAAGATAAGAACAATTCCAGAAGAAAACCAATAAAAAAGTAGTCAATGGTTTTAAATTTCATGTATAGAATAAAATGCACAAAAATATCCAAGAACATTTAAAAAAATAACTCTGAGTAAGAGAAAATAAACATACCCTAACAGATATCATAGTTACAGTAAATAAAAATGTGTGCTTTTGGTTTAAGGATAAAAAAATGCATTAATGGGACAGATTAAGTCTAGATAGAGAAGCATGTATAAATGATAAAGTCTCATATGGTAAAGATGATATTAAATTAGTGATTGTATGATAATTGGCTATACATATATATAATAAAAATGTAGACCTTGACTCCATAATAAACATATGCCCAAACATATGCATAAAAATTATGGTGGGTTTAAAATATAGACACTTTTGAAAACTATAGACTATTAGAAGAAAATATGGAAAATTAAAAAATACTTTATGGCTGTAAACTAATTAAGCATGCTATAACCCAGAAGCTATAAAGGCAAATATTGTTCTATATTGCTAATATCTAAAATAATGCATATCAAAAGACACTAGAATTAAAATTGAAGGAAAATAGGGGGGAAAGAAGGAGGGAATGAAGGAAGAAACCAAGCATTGTGAAGGAGGTGGAAGAACTTTAGCAGCAGCAAAACAGAGGAGCAATTGCTAGATTTATTTATTGCCTATTAAGTGCTAAGTATTATGACAGATTCTTGATATACACCATCTCTAATTCTAAAAATAAAAAAGAAATTGGTATTGTAGAATGAATTGTACTAGGGATTATTAGCTGCACTTGAAAGAGAAGGGAAACAAATACTTTGAGGAAACCATTTGGTGTAAATGATGAAATATTGCAAGAAAAATGAATTCATTTGAGACAAATGTATATAATTGATCATGGGCACATTTTACAAAAATATATGCATTATTTGATAATCACCTTTCCAGATGGGTGATCATTCAATATGATAACTAATGTCCACTGCCTTGCATTCTCTTATCATCAAATACCCATCAGTAGGTAATCAATTTGCAGGTAGTGGCACAGGCAAGATTCAGTATCCATGAACCTGTATTCTGAATAAATTCCTACTTTAACAATTTTATTATTCATACTAGACTTTGCCACAAATTTTAGAACCTTGTGCAGATTTTTTCCAATTAAATCGTAGATCATCGTGTCAGTAAACTTCAAGAATTTCAGCCACATCCCCCATGTAAGCATTAGTGTACATGTGTCATACACACACACACACACACACATACACACACACATACACAAATACACAGAGGTACTTCATTCTGACAAAAGTATCAAAAGTATGTAATTATTTTACATTAATATAAATATATTTTATATAAATAAAAAGTATCAAAAGCATGTATTTTATATAAACATTTTATATTTATATAAATATATTTTATATAAATAAAGGAGCACATACAAAATCAAAAGATTTTCAGATCCATAGATGTGGATAATTGATTCTATGATGGTCACCAATAAACCACACCTTCTGGTACTTATACCCTTGGGTAGTCTCAAACCTGTATTGACCCTGAGTTTACGTATGTGACTTAATCTGGTCAGTGTGACATCAGTAAATGTAAGGCAAACAGAGATGTGATAAAATGTTTTGTAGACAGGTGGTTTATCACTTGAAGTACTGAGAAAAAACCAGATTAAAAATATTGGAAGAAAGGCCCTCTCATCTAAGCCATTTTAGTTAAGGGCCCCGCTGAATCACTAGGGAAATACAGTTGCAAAGTAAGCCCAAGTAAGACCTGCAGGAGAACCACTTGGTCAACCAACAGAATTGAGAGAAATTATACACTGTTCTTGTGTTAAGTCATTAAACTTTAGGATAATTTGTTATACAGCAACAGATAATTTAGGCACTTTATTATCTGTCTTTTACTCTGTTACTCACTATTTGGGAAATGTTGGTTAATGCCCTTAAAATCTGAGAATTTTCCTCATCAATAAAATCAGGATAATAATTACAACCAAGATTTGCACAGAGGTTACTATTTCATCCTCTTTGCATGTAATCCTTATGGCACCTCTATGAGCAGTGCAGTTATCATCTCTATTTCTTGGGACTGGATGAGACATAAATGAATGTGTCCAAAGTTACACATCTATTAAAAAGTAGCTTTAGGGCACCTGGGTGACTCAGTTGGTTGACCATCCAACTCTTGGTTTCACCCTAAGTCATGATCTCACATTTTCGTGAGTTAGAGCTCTGCATTGGGCCCTGTGCTGGGAGTGCAGAGCCTGCTTGGGATTCTCTCCCCTTGTCTCTCTCTGCTCCTGCCCTACTCATGCTGTCTCTGTCTCTCTCAAAATAAATAAATAAACTTTTAGCTTTAGAGTCTATCCTTTCAGTTTTTATTTGGTACAGCTAGGTTTGTGCTAGTCTTTAGATAAGAAATTCTCTCTCTCTCTGTGTGTCTCTCTGTCTGTCTCCCTCTCCCCCCTTCTTCTCCCTCTCTTCTTTTTTCATAAGCATCTGCTTACCAGGTTTAATATCTATTAATTAAGTTTTAAGTGTGAACAATAGTTATTTTTGCTCAGTTTTGGAATCTGTCTCTCTAGCTGTCTATATTTCTGTGGTTTTGCTAGTGGAAACTTTCTCTCCTATAAAATCCTACATTGCTCTATTGTACTCTGGAGAGTAGTCCATCTGCTTCTGCTGGTTTATACATAACAAGCTCTGCTCAGGAACCTAATAGGACATAAATCTAGAACTACAGATCCATGCTTGTCAGTGCCATATAATACAGCTCCTGTTCAGTAATTATGTATGATAAACATCCTGATTATAATACATCTCATCCACTAAGGTGGTCTGCTAACACACACATAATATGGATTACTGACATAACTAGGCTATACACAGCTTTTTAATGTGCTATTTCCTGAACAGAGAGACTTCTTTTAATCTTTTTCAAGACTGTTCAAGTGATGGTGCCTTGCATACTGAATGTGCCATTTACATTCAATTAAAATTTGAGGCCTCAACCTCTCCAAACTAATTTGCTCCAAATAAGTTTGCTTTCATTTCAGTGGTCCATTAAGAGACATTTTTTTAGGTTTTCCGGATTTATTATTAACAAATTATGAAAATTATACTTCTAAATAATTTTATTCCTAGATTTTCTCTAAGCAGCCTTTACCCATATGTTATAGTAAGCAATTATTTGTTTATTAGCGTATGCAAAATTAGACTTCATAAAAGTGAACAAAATGAATTCACACCCAATGCGAGTGAATATAATGCTGGTTATTTGTGCCATAGAAATATGACTTGGTATGTCTTTGTAAGACTTAGTAAGACTAGGTAAGAACCTACCCACTCTAGGTATTTGGCAAGTTAAAAATATTTATTTTTAAATATGTCAGAGAAAACTGATGAATTATAATGCTACATGGTTGTATGAAATTTAGAAAATAGGAATAAAACCCCTCTTCCTTAAAAAAAGATGTTAAGTCCAAGAAAGTGATCTGTATATATACTTTTAACAGTATTTGGAATCCCAGAAATATACTGCCTTTAAGATGCTGCAGTATTTAGTTATGACAACTAGCACATATAAATTTTTAATAAAAAATGTGAGAAAATCTTATACTTTTGAGGTATATATTTGAACTTGAAATGAATAGCTACTACTGGGAAAATGGAAAACCCAAAGTCTATGTAATGAGATTTTAACAAATATTACATGCAAGGTCTTATCCTTCTTCCTGTTCTCTTTTTCTCTCAAGGAGATACTTCCATATGCATGCAAAAAAAAAAAAACAAAAAAACAAAAAAACAAAAACAAAAAAAACCTGAAACGTTTCCTTAGAGGATTTCTGGAGAATTTGAATTCTGATTTGCTCTTCTTTTGCCAAGAAAGACTTACCACATCTACTCGTAGTCTATACAAGATCCCTAACACCAGAGGAAGGAAAGAAAGAAAAACTAGAGAATAATATGGTTCTAAAATAATATTTACATGACTGTGTTTTCCTGTTCTACCATTAAAAATGTTTCCTAACTAATACATCTTAAGATGTCTATTTTCTAAATATGAACCTACTCTTTAATATTTCCAATTTAATATTATCCAAATAGCTATTCTTTTACTTTTTCACATGCTTCAAGAACATGATAAAAGTCATTCTATAAGCTATATGCATTTGTTATTAGTACATTATAATAAATACATTTTTAGAGGTGCCTGGATGGATAAGTTGGTTGAATGTCTGACTCTTAATTTTGGCTGAGGTCATGATCCATGGGCTCGTGGGATCGAGCCCCACATCAGGCTCCATGCTGAGCATGGTGCCTGCTTAAGAGTCTCTCTCCCTCTGCCCCTCTCCCTGATTCATGCTCTTGGTCTCTCTAAAATAAAAAAAGAAATACACTTTTAAGTACAGTTTTAATCAGAAGAAAATTTGACCAATAATCTTACCTACATTTTGTTAACAAATATTTGTTCATCATTATACACTAAAGAGCAAGTTAAATAAACATATAAATTATATGCATATATTAATAGAGGAATCTATAAATATATACATAATGTGTATACATACATGTGTGCATATGTGTGTATACACTTTAATGTGCTTTTGTTTAAGAGCATCTTATAAAATCAGGGACTCTGGTTGGCTCAGTTGGCTAGGCATTTGACACTTGATGTCAACTCATGTCATGATGTTACACTTCATGAGATTGAGCCCCACATCAGGCTCCATGCTGAGAACGTGGCGTCTGCTTGGAATTCCCTCTCTCTCTTTCTGTCTGCCCCTCCCCTGCTCACTGCTCTCTGTCTCTTGCAAAATAAGTAAATAAACATTTAAAAAATAGTATCTAACAGGGGCGCCTGCGTGGCTTAGTCGGTTAAGCGTCCGACTTTCGCTTAGGTCATGATCTTGCAGTTCGTGGGTTTGAGCCCCGCGTCGGGCTCTGTGCTGACTGCCAGCTCGGAGCCTGGAGCCTGTTTCAGAGTCTGTGTCTCCCTCTCTCTCTGACCCTCCCCTGCTCACGCTGTCTCTCTCTCTCTCTCCTAGAAATAAAAATATTTAAAAAAATAGTATCTAACAAAATTAATGGAGAAAAAATCTATTGTTGGCTAACATTTCAGAGAAAGAATAGAAATAATCTCTAGATATCTTTTACAACAATTATTTCAACAATTATTTCACATTTCCTGTGAAGAATTGGTAGTAGAAAACTGCACACATTCATTTACATGTTTTCCCCCACTGATAATCCTCCATTTTTACCATTTTTTAAAGATTTTAACTATTTTATGTTAGTTTATCCTTCATAGTTCCTGCTTTAACATAATCCTTACAGTGTTTTCTTTTTTATTCATTTGTTTATCATTCATCTTTTCAACAGGCTCTGAAAATATATCATACATATTCTTATCCATTTGTTCCATAATAGAGATTCTATATAGTTAATCATTGTCAAACACTGCTTACTTCTCCTCCCAAGAGATTGCAGGTTGAGTAAACTTTTGGCCATTATAAGAAGACTGAAAGTGAGAGTATTGTAGGGAATCTCAAGGTACCTTCAGGTGAAGGATGGAAGTTAAATAACTTCAGAATCTATGCCATCTTATGTCTGGCTTCTTGCCTTAAATCTATAAATATGCTACTCTGTATGTACATAAAACATTTATGTATATTGTTAACAGGGAAAACAATAATGGAGTATCTTATTGGACCCATAATTTAATTTATCACAAATTATGTTTTAAGTATTCTTTTTTATGTGTTTAGTTAACGTTAAGATTTCTTACTGAAATATTCATGATTGAAAACAATGATTGGTAGACAAACTTTTGGAAATACACCTAAATAAAAGCTTTTGTGCAGCAAAAGAAACCATCAACAAAATGAAAAGCCACTCTACTGAATGAGAGTAGATATTTGCAAATGACAAATTTAATAAGAAATCATTATCCAAAATATAGAAAGTACTTATACTACTTAACATCAAAAAATACAAATAATCTAATTAAAAGATAAGAAGACATGAATAGACATTTCTCCAAAAAGGACACACAGATGGCAAACAGACACATGAAAAGATGTTCATCACTACTTACCGTCAGGGAAATGCAAATCAAAACCAGAATGAGATATCAACTTACACTGTCAGAATGGGTAAAATTAAAAACTTAAGAAACAAGTGTTGGTTAGGATGTGGAGAAAAAGAAATATTCTTGCACTGTTAGTAGGAAGGCAAACTAGTGCAGCCACTATAAAAGACAATACAGAAGTTTCCAACAAAAATAATAATACAACTATCCTACAATCCAGTAATTGCAACTTGAATATTTACCCAAAGGATACAAAAATACTGATTCAAAGAGATGTGTGCACCCCAGTGTTTATAGCCACATCATCTATAATAGCCAAATTATGGAAAGAACACAAATGTCCATTGACTGATGCATAAAGAAATGGGGCATGTGTGTCTATATACATATATATATATATATATACACATAGTATAAAATATTACTCAGCCATCAAAAAGAATGGAATCTTGCCATTTGCACTGTCATGGATGGAGCTAAAGTATATAATGCGAAGCAATACAAGTCAGTTAGAGAAAGATATATACCATATGATTTCACTCATATGTGGGATTTAAGAAACAGATGAAAGTGGGTGAGGGGAAGAGAGAGGCAAGTCATAAAATAGACTCTTAACTGCAGAGAACGAACTGAGGATTGCTAGAGGATAGGTGGGAAGAAGGATGGGATAAATGGGTGATGGGTGTTAAGGACGGCACTTGTGATGAATACTGTGTGTTACATTTAAGTCACGGATCTCTAAATTCGACTCTGAAAATATTACAATATATGTTGATTAACTAGAAGTTAAATATAAACTGGAAATAAAAAATAATATAGATAAAAAACTTTTTTAATGTTTTTAAGAAACTGTTTAATAAGGAGTGCACTCACTTATCATGATGAGACCTGATAAATGTATAGAATTGTTGAATCTCTGTATTATATATCTGAAACTAATATACTATATATTAACTATACTGCAATTAAAAATTTTCAAAAAATGACTACATAAAACCATGAATACACTAAGACTCTTCCAGGAAATTTAAGACGAATGTCCGCCCAACCTATTTAGCTTATGCGTCTTATATGCCTTTCCTTATTAATCAAATCCACTTGTCTGATTCTAATCCTATTTCAATATGGATATTTTATTAGGTTTGTCTTCCAAAAAATCCCATTTCTATAATTTATTTAACTATCATCTATTTTTAACTCAGCTACATGATATTTGGCCACCATAAATGTTCTAATAATTCACCACAGGAAATTCCCTGATGGAATGTATTAATCACAAAATTTTGATACTAATATTAATGTTCTCCAATGATATCTTTCCACTGTGTTCCAGTTATTTTCATTTTACCTCTCTGTTTCTTACCTTCACTTATTATTGTCATTCCCTCTACTAGAACCTGCACAATCTTTGACTTTTCCTATTTTCTCAGAACCAAACTCCCTATACAACATGCTTACCATCTGAATTCACTTTGATTTTTTTAATACATGGAAATCCATGAAAGATTATGTCAACTAATCTCTTGCTAAGATTTCATGTATTTTCCATCCATAACTATCTCCTTTCCTTTTTTTTAAAAAAATGATTTATTTATTTCTGAGAGAAAGACAGAGACGGTGTGAGCTGGGAGAGAGAGGAAGACACAGAATCTGAAACAGGCTCCAGGCTCTGAGCTAGCTGTCAGCACAGAGCCCGATGGGGGGCTCAGACCCACTAACTGTGATATCATGACCTGAGTCGAAGTCGGAAGCTTAACCAACTGAGCCACCCAGGTACCTCAACAACCTCCCTTCCTGATTCATAACTTTAATAATATAAAAATTAAAATTATCATCATAATAATAAACTAGATAAACCGTTGCTTTTTCTCTGATGTTGTCTGGAACTAGCAAAGAAAGCCAGTAAAGGCTTTTCATGAGGGGGAGGGGCCAGGATGCTGGCGAAGCATGGAAATTCTCAACTTCTCTTGTCCCTGAATGCAGCTAGAAAATTGATCTGAGGATTAACACAACAATGTGCTTAACTTGAGCCATGAACTTGGAAGGTATGTCATGTGGAGAGGTAAATGGGGGAGAGAGAGGCTGCAGAGAGTAGTGATCTGTTTTTGCAGAGAGAGGACAGAGAAAGTTGTGGGGGGAGTCCAGGAAAAGCTCTCTCCCCAAAGTAGCTGGAGAAGAAGGTAAAGAGTGAAAACACCTACAAGGGACTGGACAAGAAAAGGAGAAAGTAGAGGATTTCAATACCATTAGGACTCTACAAACAGGGGAGAAGTGTTGAAATTTCCACAGCAATGGCAGTACTCTGGTGGAAAGAGCAAATGGCCAGGAGCAGGCAAGAAAATCCGATGGGTCTGCAAGACACACGAGAAGTAGTTCCCCTGCTAGGAGGGCATTTGGTAGAGGACATATGGTCTCCCCACAGGCAAAGGTTCCAGCAGATCCTGGAGAACAGCCACGTTTGCTGGCATTGGAACAGAGATGTTAGGGGGCCGTGAAACCTAGTGCTGGCTGTGTGTTGTGTTTTGCCATAATATCTGAACCTCTATTGCTCTGTGATCATATGAGCATTTTCTAGGGGATGCAGGCACACAGCTCTCTCTGAACCTCTGCAGCAGCATGACTGCATGAACCTTCCTGGGGCAAGACAGCACCCGGTCATTGCCCATGGAGACCCTCCACAAAGGGTCAGAGCAGGTCCAAACCACTGGGCTCTCAGAATTGAGGAGTTTGGAAACACAGCCCCTTATGAGATATAATCCAAGATGGAGGTGCTGCCTTGCAGGCAGATGGCTTGGATGTGAACAGTGTAGAAGCAGGGAGTGGACAGAAGCTAGTGACTAAGGAGGGGTGATTGATGTTGTTCAGTGAAAGCACAGAGTTCTGGTACCAGAGAACTCAGTTCTGGGAAGCTGGGTGATGCCACTTTTACCTCTCCTACGCATGCAGATGCACTCAACATCAATCCACCTGAGTAAACTAAGCAGCACCACCTGGTGGAGAATGGAGCCATTATACCAAGCCCTATTCAACTGTGCCTACCAAGCACTGACCCTAGAGGACCACCAGAAGTCTTCCTACCTGCTTAGTGTACAGACTATAAACTGCTTCATAGTTAGACTCAAGGGGAAATTGGATGTAAATTCATGAAATGTGGATTTCATTGTGTTTACCAGTCCATCTATTCATTTTTGTTTTGTTTTGTTTTTCTTTTCTTATTCTTGGATACAAAAAGAGAAAATTTTATTTTTATTTTCTGTTTTTAAAAAATAAATTTTATTATTTTACTATTTTTAATTATTTTTAAAATTTTTTAATTTTATTTTACTTTCTTCGTTTAATTTTATTCTATTGTACTGTGTACATTTTTTCAATTTTTAAATGTTTTCTTTTTTTCTTTTCCTTTCTTTCCCTTTTTTCCTCCCTATTTTATCAAACATCTTTCAACAAAACACACCTAGGAACTAGCTGCCTTTATATGATTTTTGTGTTAATTTTTTAAATATTTATTTTTTATCTTATTATTTTTCTTCCTCCAAAATGACAAAATGAAGGAATCCACCCCAAAAAAAGAATAAAGAGAAATGACAGGCAGGGACTTAATTAACACAGATATAAGCAATATGTCTGACCTATAATTCAGAATCATGATAATAAGAATAGTAGCTGAGGTTGAAAA
Source organism: Hyaena hyaena (assembly GCF_003009895.1). Lineage (NCBI taxonomy): Eukaryota > Metazoa > Chordata > Mammalia > Carnivora > Hyaenidae > Hyaena > Hyaena hyaena. The sequence continues at coordinate 217,740 of NW_024081460.1, read as the reverse complement.
AAGCAGAGACTCCCATTCTGTGGAGATAAAAGAAGTAAAATCTAGTCAGGGTGAAATTAAAAATGCTATAACTGAGATGTAATCTCAAAAGGATACCACAGCAGCAAGGATGGATGAAGCAGAGGAGAATCAGCAATATAGAAGACAAAATTATGGAGAATAATGATGCAGAAGAGGGAAACTAAGGCAAAAAAAAATACAAGACAAGAATTTGAGAACTCAGTGACTCTCTATAAAGGAATAACATCTGAATCATAGGAGTCCCAAAAAATAAAAAGAGAGGAAAAAGGGTAGAAGGTTTATGTGAGTAAATCATAGTGGGAAAATTTCCTAACCTAGGGAAAGATACAGGCATCAAAATCCAAGAATTACAGAGAACTCCCATTAGATTCAACAAAACCCAACCATCAACAAGGCATATCATAGTCAAATTCACAGAATACACAGATAAGGAGAGAATTATGAAAGCAGCAAGGGGGGAAAATGTCCTTAACCTACAAGGGAAGAGAGATCAGTTTTGCAACAGACCTACCCACAGAAACTTGGCAGACCAGAAAGGAGTGGCAGGATATATTAAATGTGCTGAATCAGAAAAAATATGCAGCCAAAAATTCTTTATTCAGCAAGACTGTCACTCAAAATAGAAAAAAACGATAAAGGATTTCCTAGACAAACAAAATCTAAAGGAGTTTATGACCATTAAACCAGCCCTGCAAAAAATTTTAAGGGGGTATCTCTGAGGGGAGAGAAGACCAAACAAAACAAAACAAAAAGACCAAAAGCAACATAGAAAGGACAAGAGACCACCAGAAACTCCAACTCTACAGACAACCCAATGGCATTAAATTCTTATCTTTCAGTACTTACTCTAAGTGTCAATGGACTAAACACTCCAATAAAAAGACATAGGGTATCAGATTGGATAAGAAAACAAAATCCATCTATATGCTGTTTACAAGAGGCCCATTTTAGACCTAAAAACACCTTCAGATTTAAAGTAAGGAGATAGAGAGCCATCTATAATGCTAATGGTTGCCAAAAGAAATATGGAGTAGCCATACTTATATTAAACAATCTAGATTTTAATATAAAGACTGTAACAAGAGATAAATAAGAGCATTATATCATAAAAAAGGGGTCTATCTGACAAGAAGATCTAATAATTATAAATACTTATGCCCCCAATGTGAAATACACAAATATATAAGTCAATTAATCACAAACATAAAGAAACTTACTGATAATAACACCATAATAATAGAGGACTTCAACACCCCACTTACAGCAATGGACAGAAAATCACACGGAAACAATGGCTTTGAATGACACATTGGACTGGATAGACTTAACACATATATCCAGAACATTTCATCCTAAAGCAGCAGAATACACAATCTTTTTGAGTGTACACAGAACATTCTCCAGAACAGATCACATACTGAGATGCAAATCAGCCCACAAGTACAAAAATGTTGAGATCATACTGTGTATATTTTCAGACCACAATGCTCTGAAACTTGAAATCAACCACAAGAAAAAATTTGGAAAGAAAATGAATACCTGTAGATTTAAAAACATCCTACTAAAGAATGAATGGGTTGACCAAGAAGTTAAAGAGGAAATTAAAAAGTACATGGAAGCCAATGAAAATGATAACATGACAGTCCAAAACCTCTGGTATACAGCAAAGGTGGTCATAAGATGGACATATATAGCTATACAAGTCTTCCTAAAGAAGGAAGAAAGGTCTCAGATATACAACTTAACCTTACACTTTAAAGGGCTGGAAGAGAAGAGCAAATAAAACCCAAAACTAGCAGAAGATGGGAAATAATAGAGATTAGAACAGAAGTTAATGCTATCAAAATAAAAAAACAAACAAGCAGTAAATAGATCAATGAAACCAGGAGCTGGTTCTTTGAAAGAATTAACAAAATTGATAAACTCCTAGCCAGTTTGATCAAAAAGAAAAAAGAAAGGACCCCAATAAATAAAATCAAGAATGAAAGAGGAGAGATCACAATCAGCAGTGCAGATATACAAACAACAATAAGAGAATATTGTGAGTAATTATATGCCACTAAATTGGGCAATCTGGAAGAAATGGACAAATTCCTAGAAACATATAAACTACCAAAACTGAAACAAGAAGAAATAGAAAATTTTAACAGACTCATAACCAGTAAACAAATTTAATTAGTAGCCAAAAATCTCCCAAAAATCAAGGGTTCAAGGCCGGATGGCTTTCCAGGGAAATTCTACTAAACATTTAAAGAAGACTTAACACCTATTCTTTTGAAGCTTTTCTAAAAATAGAAATAGAAGGAAAACTTCCAAACTCATTCTACGAGGCCAGCACTGCCCTGATTCCAAATAAAGATCCCACTAAAAATAACTACAGTCCAATTTCCCTAATGAATATGGATGCAAAAATGCTCAACAAGATACTAGCCAACTGGATCCAACAATAAATTTAATGTATTATTCACCATGATCAAGTTGGATTTATACCTGGGATGGAGGGCTGGTTCAATATCTGCAAATAAATCAATGTGATACATCACATTAATAAAAGAAAGAATAAGAACAACGTTACCTTCTCAAAAGATGCAGAGAAAGCATTTGACAAAATATAGCATCCTTTCTTGATAAAAACCCTCACAAAAGTATGGATAGAAGGATCATACCTCAAGATAATGAAAGCCATATATAAAATATCACCACTAATTTCATTCTCAATGGGAAAAAATATTGAGAGCTTTCCCCCTAAGGTCAGGAACATGACAGGGATATCCACTTTCATCACTGTTATTCAACATAGTATTGGAAGTCCTAGCCTCAGCAATCAGACAACACAAGAAATAAAAAGCATCCAAATCAGCAAGGAGGAAGTCATACTTTCACTCCTTACAGATAAAGTGATACTCTATGTGGAAAACAAAAGACTACCAAAAAACTGCTAGAGCTGATCCATGAATTCAGTAATTACACAGGATATAAAATCAATGCACAGAAATAGGTTGCATTTCTATACACCAATAGTAAAGAAAAAAAAAAAAGGAAATCAAGGATTCTATTGATTCTATTTATAATTATCCCAAAACACATAAAATACCAAGCAGTAAACTTAACCAAAGTCATGAAAAATCTATACACTGAAAAATATAAAAAGCTTATGAAAAAATTGAAGACACACACACACAAAAGGAAAAATATTCCACGCTCATGGATTAGAAGAACAAACATTGCTAAAACATCAATACTAAACAAAGAAATCTACATATTCAATTCAATCCCTATGACAATAACAGCAGCATTCTTCACAGAGCTAGAACAATCTTAAAAGTTATATGGAACCGTTAAAAAAAAAAACAAACCCTGAATACCCAAAGCAATCCTGAAAAGAAAACCAAAACTTGAGGCATCACAATTTCAGACTTCAAGATACATTACAAAGCTGTCCTCATTAAGACACTAAGGTACTGGCACAAAAACAGAACTTAGATTAATGGAACAGAATGGAGAACCCAGAAATTGACCCACAGATGTATGGCCAACTAATCTTTGACAAAGCAGGGAAGAATATCCAATGGAATAAAGACAGCATAGTCAACAAAAGGTGTTGGGAAAACTGCACAGTGACATGGAAAAGAATGAACTTGGACCACTTTCTTACATCATACACAAAAATAAACTCAAAATGGAGGGAAAACCTAAACATAAGATAAGAAGCCAACACAATTCTAGAGGATAAAGCAGGTTAAAACTATCTCTGAGCTTGGCTGAAGCAACTTTTTACTCAACATGTCTCTGGAGGCAAGGGAAACAAAAGCAAAAGTGAATTATTGGGACCTCATCAAGATAAAAATCTTCTGTAAGGTGAAGGAAACAATCAGCAAAACTAAAAGGTAACTGATGGAAGGGGAGAAGATATTTGCAAATGGCATATCAGGTAAAGGGTTAGTATCCAAAATCAATGAAGAACTTATCAAACTTATCACCCCCCAAAAACCAAATAATCCAGTGAAGAAATAGGCAAAAGACATTAATAGATACGTTTCCAAAGAAGACATCCAGATAGCTAACAGATGCATGAAATGCTCAACATCACTTATCATCAGGGAAATACAAACAAAACCACAATGACATACCATGTTACACCTCTCAGAATGGCTAAAATTAACAACTCAGACAATGACAGATGTTGGTGAGAATGCAGAGAAAGAAGAACGCTCTCGCACTGCTGCTGGAAATGCAAACTGGTACAGCCATTCTGGAAAACAGTATGGAAGTTCCTCAAAAAATTAAAAATAGAACTACCCTACAACAAGCAATTGCACTACTAGGTACTTATCCAAAGGATACAAGTGTGTTGTTTTGAAAAGCTCTTGTACCGTAATGTTTATAGAAGTGCTATTGACAATAGCCAAAATATGGAAAAAGCCCATATGTCCAATGACAGATGAATGGATAAATATGTAGTGTGTGTGTGTGTGTGTGTGTGTGTGTGTGTGTGTGTGTGTGTAATGGAGTATTGCTCATCAGTCAGAAAGAATGAAATCTTGCCATTTGCAACAACATGGATGGAACTAGATTGTATTATGCTAAGCAAAATTAGTCAGAGAAAGACAAATATCGCATGATTTCTCATATATACGAAATTTGAGGAACACAACAGATGAACACAGAGGAAGGGAAGGAAAAATAAGATGAAAAGAGAGGGAGGTAAACCACAGGAGATTCTTAATATAAATACAGAAAACAAACTGAGGGTTTTCACTTCCTTCTTTAAGACTACACACACAACTATACTCCTAAGGAACTCCAAACTCACATTTGTTTGTTTCTAATTGCTTGAATTCTCCCAGAACATCATTGGAAATGTATTTATATTTATATATTTCCTTTTTCTTTTCCCAATCTCAGTGTTCTGAATTTAAAAAGTATTCTTAAGAACTCATAAAACATTGTATCACATATTTTACACCATCTTTTACTTTCTCATACTGTTTGGTTTATTTTTTAGGAGAAAAAATACTTCATACTTCCTACAAACCTAGGAAGATTTGAAGTTTTCAAACAACTTAAAAATTATAAAAATATAACTTATACCGAACAAAGAAAAAGGCTGGTAAATTCAGTCTTCATTATCCATGGCACACTATTCTAAATTGATTTAAGATTAATTAGTAATATCACTGGAAAATAAAGAAAAATAATATGATCTTTTCTTAAATAGGGACATTGGAAATCCGATTGCTAAATATACTTACTGTCCAAAGAAGAATCCTTTTACATTTAAATGAAATGTTAATGATAAAGATTTGATGAATGTATAGACTGTCTTGATATTGCTTTCAATTTTTTATACCAAACTTAGTATATTAGTTCTACAGAGAAACATAACAGAATATTTATATTTATTGTATATAAACACTTATTACAAGGTATACAAGGCTCACATGATTACGGAGACTCAAAAGTTCCATTATCTTCTGCAAGTGAGAGACCCAGGAAGACCAGTGATATAGTGAACAGTCACAGAGCCCATGGTGTAGATTCCAGCATAGGTTTGAAGCCTGAGAATCAGGTATGTGGAGGGCAGAAGACTGAGTCTCAGCTCAAATAGGCAGAGAGTGAATTCAAGTTCCCTTGACCTTTTTTGTTATATACAGGTTCTCAATGAAGTGAATAATGCCTGTCTACATTGAAGGGGGTCATTGGCTTTGCTGAGTTCACAAATTCTAATTCTAATTCCTTCCAGACACATACAGAAGTAATGTTTAACCAATCTAGACATTCTATGGACCACTCAAGTTGACACATAATAAAATTAACCTTCACACTCAAGTTCCCTCTTTCAAGGCCTAAAGATTAGTTCAGTGTCCAATACAGTTAATTTCAATACTTGTTAATAACAATGATTCTCCTTCAGCATTTATTATTATTCACTTTAATTTACTTTTCTAACCCTCTGATGTATGACACTATTTTTTCTTCACTCTTCTGAGAGTTTAAGGTCTAACTTCAGGAAACTGATTAACTTCCACCTGTTTTTCAAAATGCCTGTGAAAAAATATACCTATTCATTTCCTTTGGCTTTTGTTGTAATGTGTTAGTTTTCTAAGACTACAGTAAGAAAATTACCACATGTTCTCTTTAAAAGCTCTACAAAGAAACTTTTCTTGCTTCTTCAAGCTGCTAGTGGCCCCATGTCTTCCTTGGCTTATAGCTGCACTGCTATAAACACTTTTATTGTCACCTGCCCTTTCTTATGTGTCTTCTCTGGGTATTTGTCTCTGAGTACCATCTTCCTTATAAAGATACATCATTGAATTTAGAGTTCACCTTAATCCAGTATGATTTTAACTAATTATATCTGCAAATACCATCTTTCTAAATAATGTCACATTCATAGCTACCAGATATTAGGACTTGAGCATATTTTTGGAGTGCACAATTCAACCCATTGCATGCAGGATGAGTTTCTCAGAAAAAAGACAGAGATTCGGTTAGGAGGTTTAATGTAGAGCACTTTTGAATTAAAAAATGGTGGAGACAGAAGGGAGCAGGATCAGGCAAAGAGAGAATCTGAACTGTGATGCAGTCACAACAGTGGCCACAGTCAAGTGGGAAACCCTAAAAGAGGGACAGTTCTACAGAATTATTCTACATTATAGCAATAGGACTAGGTCCTTATATATCCTGATTAAACAGCCATTGGATGTGAGTCTTTTTGGGGATGAGATTTGTAATTGAATAAAGCAGTCCTCTACAACCATAAGCAATTTCCAAAGAAAGCTTTGGCTGATAACTATCAGCCAGCAACACACCCAGTAGCTAGGAGAATGAGTGCTTCAATTCTGAAAGAAGTATGGACAGAAGTTTTAGAGTAATCTAGGGCACTCCACTCTTATACCATTGGATCTACACTGTTTTGTGACATAAATTCTGGACAGACCTAACCTAAGATTCTGGTAGGCCTCTTTATTAGGAGAATTTGTAAGATCGGTGAATAAACTGCATGACACTATAAGGAATGTTGGTGCTATAACTGACCCATGCTATTTCCCTCCTCTACTGCCCAATATAGATTCCACTCATCTTCAGCTAGCACTTCTGTTAATCTGAATGGCCTTTCAGTTAAGGTTATACAGATTCTCATCTCTAAGAAGTATGGGCTCTCAGCGACCATACCATTTTCTTTTCCCATCCAAACTGGGCAAGGAAATACAAAAACATGCTTAAGTGAAACACTCATGTATAAAACAAATTCTTCTCTGTGCCATTGTCAAAAAACTGATCTCCACTTGATCAGAGTTACCTGGTCAGGATGGTGACACCCTCTCTGTGCCTACTGCCCTCTTAGCACAGTAAGCCCAGGATATCTGCACTATATCTAAAGTTGAAGTTTAATAGGATTCTTGCTATATGCCCTGAGGAAAGTATTCCCACTCTGGGCACTAAAGGAGAACACATAGAAAGATCAATGTGTCAAAATGAGTCATTGAGAGTGATGGTACTTGGAGCCATTCCTTTTTCCACACCTTTGTTCTTAGACCCAAAACATAATGATACTGAGTGTGTGTGTGTGTGTGTGTGTGTGTGTGTGTGTGTACACTACATCTTTAAGTACAGTAGGTCATTCTTGTAGGTTAACATCTCTAGGTTGGTTCCTCACTACATCTTCAAAATGTGTTTCTATCAGGCTGGTAGTTTTCTTGGCAGTATAGTATATAATAAAACCAGGGGATCTAATGTTTATTTGGTAATTGCAAAACTAATTTTCCTATGAAATGCGACCTTGGATCACATTTAGGATCAAACATATAGTAGGCCCTTAGATAGTAATGTTGATAGAAGACCTGTGGGAAGGAAATGCAAACCCATGCTTGGGATATGTGTTGACTCCAATTAAGATGAATTGTTGACCACCCAGGTTGAGAGCAGTTTAATAGTAGTGACTATAGCTTGATCAGTCATGTTAAAGACAAGCCTATGTACCTTCTGCCAGCTGTGGCCTACAAAGGATGCCTCACATAGCTTCTTAATAGTGTTGATGCCCCTCTCATGAAGACATTCCTCATGCCTTTGCTAAGTGAGTGTTCTTGAAGTCCTCTTGGAGAATATATTCAAGATTTTTATAATGTAACATTATGAAATTACATAATGTGGTTACATAATGTAACCACTTTAACTTGTCTATTTAATATCTTGATTACAGTATTCAACATCTCTCAATGTAGCACTATCATTTATGTGATTTAATATGAACCATCCCTTTCTTCAAGCTCCCAAGAATCATTCTAGAACATCACCCAGATTCTTTAACAGGAAGGTATCCCCATGTCAATATAGTCTCCATTTTCCTTATCCGTAACGTAATGTGAATGAAATGCCTTTAAAGATTTAGGATGGGATGAATGAAGTGTCATCCCTTCATAGGGTAGTTCTAGTTATTCTCAAGGCACATACTCATTTATTTTAATTTGAAACATTGTCCCTTGATCTTGTTAGCACTCTAGCCACATCATTTTCCAATTTAGAATAATCCAATCTTATTTCCCTGTGTACTTGACCTAGCACTTCAAGATTAAGTTTTGTAAGTATTATCCTGATTCTAGCTGATAAATGTTAATTAGGTCTTATAGCTCTTTTAGCAGATCCAGGATATCTCTGGCTCAAATGTGTTGTTCTGGTGGTCATCAGGAGTAAAAAGGAAGATCTTTAATGTTAGAGTATGCTGTTTTACCAGGCAGATACATAGTAATTTCTTCAAATAAATGGAAAACATTAACTTAGTAGAAAGGTGTGGATGATTTATGCAGACTCAGAGTTCAGAGGAATCTATGGATTCAGAAATAAGATATTTCCATATCATGTTTTAAGACCACACTTCCTCCCAATCTGGACCTTGACCTTGCTAAGCAGACTTGCCAGGATCTATAATTCAATCTTCAAAAAACTGGAGTGCATCTAACAACTGAAATCAACATATTGTTTCTTGACACAGTACATGAAGTTAACTTAAAAACTAAATACAATAAAATGTATATAATCTATTTCAGGATAAAAGAGAAAAAACTACTCAAAAGAAATCAAGATTTCCTTGAAATAATACTGTATATTACATTTATATATTATATTATATTTATATACATACATTATATATATTATTATATATATTACATTTATATATCTTGTAAATACATACATATTATATATATATTATGTGTAATGTTATGCATACTTCTATATTACATATTATATAATATTTGATATATACAATATTATTTATTATAGCATACATAGTTAACAAGATTTACAGTAAACAACATTTCCTAATTGCTTTCTCATTGTATGCCTTTAAAGATTTAGGATGGCATGAATGAAGTGTCATCCCATCATAGGGTAATTCTAGCTATTCTCAAGGCACATACTCATTTATTTTAATTTGAAACGTTGTCCTTTGATCTTGTTAGCATTCTAGCCATGTCATTTTGACTGTTGACAGAAAAGCGAACAACTTTGCAGATACAACCATCTGTTGACTATTTTTCTGAGGACTTTTCCCTTCTTGATAGAAAACAAAATTTTAAAAAATTAATAATGCCACAGAAACTAATTTCTTTCTTTTAAAAAAAATTTTAGCTTTTATTTATTATTGAGAAACAGAGAGAGACAGAGCATGACCAGGGGGTGGGCAGAGACAGGGTGAGACACAGAATCTGAAGCAGGCTCCAGGCTCTGACCTGTTAGCATAGAGCCTAATGTGGGGCTCGAACCCACAATTAGTGAGATCATGACCTAAGCCGAAGTTGGACACTCAACCGACTGAGCCACCCAGGCACCCCACTAATTTCAATTGACACATGCATCATGGCTTTCAGTCATAATACTACTACCAGACACAATAAAACATGGACTTTTAGTGGTAGAGTCCTCAAAAAAAATAGTCAACTGATGGCTCTTGGCTGGAAGGAAAGATGTGGGAATACATTATTATTAAGGCTTTTATATTATACATAAAGTGATACAGAAGAAATAGATAACACAAATAGGTGTCTTCCTTTTTTAAAAAAAATGCAATAGTAGCTTAAAAGTTTTCCAGAAAGAAAATTCAGTGTCCAGGTGGTTTCACAGGTGAATTCAACTAAGAATTTAAGAAAGACTTTAATTCTTCAAAACCCCTTTTTGAATATTAAAGGTCTGGGGGCACTTTCTAGATCATTCTATATAGCCAGTATAACATCAATACCTAAACCAAAGACATTACTAAGATAGAAATATTGCTATACACCAATATTCCTTATGAAAACAGTTGTTATAATCCTTGAAAAAAATGTATTAAGATCCACCAATATATAAAAACCATTTGGGGCACCTGGGTGGCTCAGTTGGATAGGAGCCCGACTCTGGCTCAGGTCATGATCTTGTGGTTTGTGGCTTTGAGCCCCATGTAGGGCTCTGTGCTTACAGCTAACTCAGAGCCTGGAGCCTGCTTCCGATTCTGTGTTTCCTTCTCTCTCTGACCCTCCCCTGCTCATGCTGTCTCTCTCTCCCTCTCTCTCAGAAATAAATAAAACATTAAAAAAATTTTTTTAAATAAAAATCATTGTATGTCCTGACAAACTGGGATTTATCTCAGGAATATGAAGTTATTTTACCATTATAAAATCAACCTATATGTTTCACTTACATGAAGTATCTAAAATACCAAAAGTAATAGAAGCATAGAACAGATTGATGGTTGCCAGAGTCTGGAAAGTAGAGGAAATGAGACGATAACTGTTCAATCAGTATATGGTTTTAGTTATACAAGATGGGTAAGTTCTAGAGATCTGTTGTAAAACATTTGGCAATAGTTACCAAACTATATTGTGTACTTAAAATTTTGTGGAAAGTGTAGATCTCGTGTTAAATTTCTTACTACAATTAAAAAAAAATACTAGTTGGTATATGTGATAGGGAGCAGAATGTGAAGTTGGCTATCTTGCTAATATGAACAGTAATTAAGTACTCAAGGGAAATTTAAAAACAACAAACAAAACCAAAACTCAGCACACAAGGAGAAAGTTTACATTAATGGCATTTTCACTGATTTGAGATTTTACCTTGAATGAATTCATGTCATTCAGCTTTGAGAAAATAAATCTATGTAGAATGCCAACAAAAATGGTAGAGTAAGCATCTCAAAAAATTATCTCAATAAAAACAAAAAGAACATTTCCAAAAAGTGTCAAAATCAACTTTTTCAGAATTGTGAAAATTAACTAAAGGTGTTTACCAATCTGGGAAGCATGTATTCAAGAACAGTTGACTTAATGTTAGTAAGTACAATGAGTGTTATGGTAATTTAACTTGCTCCATTGTCATGCCCTCCTCTCTGGCTTTATTGTAGACTTGATAACCAATGACAGACAATCATGGAGAACACAAGCATCTTATCAGTCAGTAGCTGGAGCACTGGATTAGAGGTCCTTTATTTAAAAACAAATTTTTTAATGTTTATTTTTGAGCGAGAGAGATAGAGCATGAGCAGGGGACTGGCAGAGAGAGAGAAGGAAACACAGAATCCAAGGCAGGCTCTAAGCTGTCAGCATAGACCCCAATGTGGGGCTTGAATTCACAGGACCTGAGCTGTAGTCTGATGCTTAACAAATTGACCTACCCAGGGGCCCTGATGTCCTTTAAACCATAATCCCAGGGACTTGTTACCCTTAATATTTGTGATCTTTCTCTGAAAGACCATATGGGGAAAGAAATCTGATCTTGTAGAATGAATATCTCAGAATGAATAGCATTGTGTCCAAGGGCATTTGTCCCACATAATCAAAGGCAATTGTTTAACATTGCCTGAGGCAGTCAGTAATAATCACAACAAAGGATAAGTTCATCCAAAAGCATAAGAAAGGAGGCTGAGAATGATAATTTAATAGGGATCTTTGAAAAGTTGTAACATATTCCTGGGAATAAGAATTGGGCTGTACTTATGAGCATGGTTGTGTACATACTTAGGAAAGACTAAAGAAGGCACAAAATTCATTCCTCTAACTTTAAATCTGCACAAGCAGGAAGTAAAGACTAAGGCAGAGTTGTAAAGGCTCTGGCTTAGTATTAAAGGTATAACCCAAAACACCCAGGAAACTCATTGGAAAAGATTGGTAGACTTTGTTTTCAGATCTCCAAGGAAATCTCTATGTCTATTCACTGACTGAACAGTCAGATAACTAAAGCAGAGACTTCAGGGCCACCACAAATGGCAGAAGCTACAGTCTTGCAGAATTAGTTCAGAGAAGTCACTAAACAAACAACAAGGAAGAGAAACAATAACAAACGCTATGAAAGGGACAATTTTGATTTCTAGACTTTCCACATTATTTAAAATATACAGTTATCAACAACAAATTAAAAGACACATAAATGTGGCCCATAACAGGAAAGCATTAAACATGAAGTAGGAAATGTTCCTGAGGAAGTTTAGATGTTGGACTACCTTGAAAAAGATTTTAAATTAACTATTTAATATATATGTATATTTACACACACACACATACACACACACACATAAGAAATACAGGGAACTGTGTCTAATGAGTTATGGAAATGTATACAAATATTTTTTCATCAAATAAAAATTATTAACAAGATAGATACTATTTTTTAAGTCTGTATTTTATTTTTAATGTTTATTTATTTTGAGGAAGAGAGACAGAGCATGATTTGGGGAGATAGACAAAGGGAGAGAAAGAGAGAATCTTAAGCCAGCTCCATAGTCGTGAGATTATGACCTGAGCTGAAATCAATAGTTGGACACTTAGCCAACTGAGCCACCCAGGCACTCCAGAAGTCTGTATTTTAAAAGTTAAAATGGCTAAAATGAAAAATTTTTTTGAGTGTGTCAATAGCAGTTTCGAGTAGTCAAAAGAGGAGAATCAGCATTTTTAAGAGCTAAATTGAGTTATACAGTCAAAATAATAATTAAAATATTTTGTGCATTTAAGAGAAGGACAAATATCATATGTTTGCACGTACAGGAGGATTAGGAGGAACTTAACTGAGGAACAAGGGGGAGAAGAAGGGGGGAAAATGTGGGGGAAAAGGAGAGAGACAAACCATGAGAGACTCTTGAATGCTGACAAAACTGAGGACTGATGGATGTGGGGGGGAGGGGGATGGGCATGGAGGAGGCCACTTGTGGGGATGAGCACTGAGTGTTATGTGGAAACTAATTTGACAATAAACTATTTGTAAAAATAATATTTTGTGCATTTGAAATATGTGTAGAATTAAGCAATATGAGAACAAAAGGTAAAGATAAAGGAAATATATAGTGCTAAAATATTTTTAGATTCTACCATTACTGTGGAAGTAGAAAAATGAACTACTCCAGCACTACTGAGGAAGTGGTAAAGTAATTATTTCTATAAGACCATAATTAATCAGGAATTCTGGTTTTAATTCAAAGGAAGCAACCTTTAAAATGTTAAATGTATAACAGGCCAATATATGGTAATATTTTTAATAGGAAACAATAATTTCAAATAAAGCATATAAGGAAAGAAAAGTTATATTTTATAAACATAAAAGAAAGACGATGTAGCTATACTACATCAAATCCTTTAAAGCTATAAACTTTAGAGATAAAGACAAATATATCCTTGTGATTAAGGTCTCAATTAAATAGGAAAATCTTTATCCTTGTAAATTATCTTATTTTATGATTTGCAGAGGTATATTGGCTAAATGTAGATCTGCAGAATCCATATTTGTGAGACTTTAATAAATTTTCCCAAACTATTAATAATGTAAATACAGTAGAATTTAAAAATGTGATTAACAAATGATGTAACTTGTGTGTAGATTATTGAACCCTATGTAAATGTATATGACAGAATACACATTTTCAGATAAACAGAAAATTTCCAAAATTTGTTACATGAGTATAATCATACAAAATATATTTCTAACACAGTGGGATTAAGCTAGGAAATAACAAAAAGAGAAAAAGAAGTCTAATAGGATGTCAATGAGAAGCACACACAAAAAAGAAAAATTCAGATTAGCCCTTCATGAAAGATACAGTCATAATTCCTTCCATACTAACTAGAAACCAGGAAAAGAAAATAACCTATCTAAAGAAAATAATTGAAAAAATAATAATGTAATTTAAAGAAATAAATAATATTCATAAATTAATAGGTAGGCAGATCCAAAAGAAATAGGAGACATTTATTAATATTAGTCACAAAGTTAGGATATTAATGTTTCTGATAATAGACTAGTAGAGATATTAATTAATTAATTAATATCTTAAATCTTTAATATATTAATTAAAGATTTTTGCCAATGAAATTGACAGTTTAGCTGAAATGCACAAATACTTTGGGAAGAAACTTTAATAAAGCAGAGAGTAAAATATAAAATATCAGTAATATGATTAATATTAAAGAAAATAAATCCAAGATTAAATATCTTCCCTTCAAAGAAATCTCCAGGACCAGATGGTCTTTCCACTAAATACTCCTAAGTATTTATTAAAAAAAAAAATAGGTTTAACCTTACAGAGATTCTTTCAAGCAAACAGAAAATGAAGGAAATCTTAACATTTTTTTATATCAGGCAAGCATAAACTTGACCCCAAACCTATCAAGAATTTTTTGTAGATTTATTTATTTATTTATGTATTCATTGAGAGACAGTGAGACTGAGCAGGGGAGGGACAGAGAGAGAGGGAGAGAGAGAATCCCAAGCAGGCTGTGCACTGTCAGTACAGAGTCTAATGTGGGGTTTGAACTCATGAACCATGAGATCATGACCTGAGCTGAAATCAAGAGTAGGATGAATAACCAACTGAGCCACTCAGGAGCCCCCAAACCTACCAAGGATAGTGAAAGAAAGGCATATTACAGAATAATCATTCTCAGAAGAATACTGCAAAAAGTTTTTGAAGTTATCTAGTATTATCCAGGGATATATAATTATATATCATAATCAATTAGGCTTATTTTATGGTTGCAAAGATGGTTAAGTATTTAGAAATTAATCAATATCACTCATCATACTTAAAGATAAAAGAAAAATTTATCTCAATGAGAGATTTAAACTATTTCAACAAATTCCCACTCATCATAGGAATACTCAGAATTCTGTGAATATAAAGTAATTGCTTTATAATCATCATCATCATCATTTTCCCCAATGATACTAACATACAATAAGCATTGTATTTAGATGAATTATAATAAGATTTCTCTTATCTGGAATAAAAGAAGTATTTCTATTGCCATAATGTTTATTCAAGAACATGGGGGATCGCTTACAGCAAATTGGTAAGGAAAATATATATACAGAATAAGGTTTGAAAAGAAAGAAACTAACCAGCACTATTTACACATGACATGATTACCTAAAATATCCTCAAATCATGCAAAACTATCAGAATTAACAAATAAGTCTGATAAAAACACAGGCTAAATTAAATAAAAAACAAATTGTACTTATATGCCAGTAACAATACTATAATGTTTTTAAAAAGATATTCTTTATTATATACCAGGAATGAAACACGTCAAATGCAATCAACCCACATAAACATATTAAAGTGATGTTTAAGAAAGAAAAAGAGCAATAAAATGAGCATGAATGGTTCTGAAAAACTAGATATCCATATGCAACAAAGAAAATCTAGACACAGACCTTACACTTTTCACAAAAACTAACTCAAAAAAATAATAGACCTAAATGTAACATGCAAAACTATAAAACTCCTACAAGAGGATAAAGGAGAATATCTGGATGACCTTAGATATGGCAATGACTTTTTTTTTTTTTTTTTTTACAAATAGTTTATTGTCAAATTAGTTTCCACATAACACTCAGTGCTCATCCCCACAAGTGTCCTCCTCCATGCCCATCCCTCCCTCCCCCCCACATCCATCAGTCCTCAGTTTTTGTCAGCATTCAAGAGTCTCTCATGGTTTGCCTCTCTCCCTTTCCCCCACCATTTCCGCCCTTCTTCTCCCCCTTGTTCCTCGGTCAAGTTCCTCCTAATCCTCCTATACGTGCAAACATATGATATTTGTCCTTCTCTGCCTGACTTATTTCGCTCAGCATAACACCCTCAAGGTCCATCCATGTTGCTACACATGGCCAGATTTCATTGTTTCTCATTGCCATGTAGTATTCCATGGTATAGATAAACCACATCTTCTTGATCCATTCATCTGTTGATGGACACTTAGGCTCTTTCCATGTTTTAGCTATTGTGGAGAGTGCTGCTATGAACATTGGGGTACACGTGCTCCTATGCATCAGCATTTCTGTATCCCTTGGGTAAATTCTTAGCAGCGCTATTGCTGGGTCATAGGGGAGTTCTATTGTTAGTTTCCTGAGGAACCTCCACACTGTTTTCCAGAGGGGCTGTACCCGTTTACATTCCCACCAACAGTGTAGGAGGGTGCCCGTTTCTCCACATCCTCGCCGGCATCTAGAGTTCTCTGATTTGCTCATTTTAGCCACTCTGACTGGTGTGAGGTGGTATCTCAGGGTGGTTTTGATTTGTATTTCCCTGATGAGGAGGGATGCTGAGCATCGTTTCATGTGTCTGTTGGCCATCTGGATGTCCTCTTTGGAGAAGTGTCTGTTCATGTCTTCTGCCCATTTCTTCACTGGGTTGTTTGTTTTTCGGGTGGGCAATGACTTTTTAGATATAATATCAATGGCAAAATCAATGAAAAAGAAGATTTGATAAGCTGACTTCATTAAAATGAAAAATTTTTGCTCCACAAAAGATACTGTCATAAAAATGAGATGACATGGTACAAACTGGGAGAAAGTATTTGCAAATATTCAAAGAACTCTTAAAACTCAATAAGAAAACAAAGAACCCATTAAAATATAAGTGAAAGACCTGAACAGACACCTCATCAAGAAGATATACAGATGGCAGATAAGCATCAAGAAAAATGCTCTTCATATGTCAGTAGAAAAGCGGGATTAAGACAATGAAATGCCACTACATACCTATTGGAATGAACGAAATCCACAACACTGACAACACCAAATGCTGGTAAGAATGTGGAGCCACAGGAACTTTCATTCACTGCTGGTGGGAATGCAAAAGAGTACAGTCACTATGGAAGACAGTTTGGTGGGTTCTACTCAAACTAAAAAGGAAAAAACAAGGTGCAAAAGTGAATCACATTAGACTATTGGCTCATCCTTTAATTAAAAACAACCTGAAAGCGAATTTAAGAATAAGGCTGACAAAATTATCTTTATAATTCACATATGATGCACACTAGTCAATCTGAATCCTGCTTTGCATGCCTTCACGTAAGTATCACAGCTGGGATTCTGGTACATAATTCATCTTTACACACCCCAATTTGTCATACAGCCACTGTGATATCTAATGAATACAGAGGCTTTCCTCTGATAACTGTGTGTAAGTTAATGAGGTTTTATCTATAAAGAAGTTGAATTTTCTCTTTTTTAAAGTTTATTAATTTTGAGAGACAGAGGTGAGGGGAAGCAGAGAGAGAGAGGGAGAGACAGAATCCCAAGAAAGCTCTACACTGCTAGTGCAAAGCCTGATGTGGTGCTCAAACTCACAAACCATGAGATCATGACCTGAGCCTAAGTCAGACATTGAGCCAACAGAGCCACCCCTGGCCCCAGTTGAATTTTATTTAGAAATATTACAGTGAAGCAACCAAAATGATTCAAACACCTCAGGTTAATGGTAAAGTTGGAGAATATGGATAATGTTACCAAATAAGGTAATGTATAGGAATGTGATTTACATGCAATAATACAACATACCACAGGTGTGTTTTAGTTTCTCCTTCCTGTTCTCTCTTTGCTTGCTTGTTTTTAAAATCAAATCACTTTCTTCCTAATTGGAAGCTTTCTGGAAGCATTAATATTAGAATAGGATTACTGTGATGTCCCATAAAGTTGGGCTTTATTTATAAATGGCCTTATAAATGGTTGGCTTTATACTTTCATTTTACTGGTAATCAGAAAGCTTTCCTTTAAATATATTTGGAATTCCAAGAGCTTCACCATTAGATATTTTACTGGTAAGGATTCATGACTTTCATATCTTTATTAAAAATAAAATCATTGAGTGAAGGTAAAAGCACTATGTACATGAAGATCGCACAAAGAATGCAATTCAAAACCCCCTCTAACAATTCAAGTTTGTAATTTTACACTTAAAACCTTGGTGGAACATATTTTATCAACTCACTTCTCATTTTAAAGTAACCATTCTTTCTTCTGCAAGTATAATTCCATATTAACATTTCTAATATGATGATTTTCAAACATTTGGCCATTTCTGGCAAACTTCATCCTCACAAGTTTCAAATTAATTTACAGGTTATCAAACCTATCTCTAATTTCAATTTCTATAGAACTATTTGTGAGTAAATGACAAAAAAAATAATAGCATGAAAGAATCATGAGACACATTCTAATGCTACTGAGAAGTAAAACAGTGAACTCAACATAAGCCAATCTCAGCTCATCAGCATTGCCACAAATGCAATGCTTCACTTTGTTTTATGAGCATCTGGAGCCAGATACTATAAAATTGCTGTGAGGGATTACCTACTAGGGACCTATGTAGACTATGCCAGGAGTAACACAGAGGTCTTTTCATACTATTATCCATATAATATGAATTCTGCACAGAATTTGGAAATATAGGAAGTACTTTTATATTATGTCCTAAGGAAGCATTTGCCCTCAAACTAATATTCATTCTACCACACCATTCCTAGAAATCTCATTCGGCATTGCCACACATGTTTGCAATAATAACACTTTTAGTAGCCAGTGTTCTCAGCACCAAAAGCACAAAAATCTGTGTTGGTGAAGTATATAGCAACTACCCATGTGTGTGGGTGCTTGATTCCTGGCAGTTTACCTCAATTGTAAATAGGACCAATGGCCAGAAATCCTAGCTTGCAAGTTCTCTCACCTCATTTGGAAACATTTATTTCATTCTAACAGTCTCTCTGGTGTACAGAAAGAAAAACAAAGTTATAGTGAATTTTTAAATAATAACATGGTACGCCCTGCCACTTCCCTTGAGCAACCACATCCCATATTTTTCTCTTTTCTTTCTCATTTTATTCAGAGTTGAAGCTGAGATGCCCAGTTGCTAGAAGTTTGCTATTCACATGAAAGCAAATACTAAACTTCAATATAAACACATGTATCTTCGGGGAAAGCCTGGGAATCTGCTTAACAGATATGTCACATGGATTGTTTTCATACGTTTCAAGTGAAAAGGATCATTGTAGGAAATGAAATATCAAAAACATGTGCATATTTTTGGTTTAGTACTGATGTCACCTGAATGTCTTGTGATGAATACTCCATGATTTTTGTGTCTATGGTACTCTTATGCCATGAAATTAAAAAAAAAAAGACCCTTTTTTAATTTTATAATTTCTTATCAGCTGTAATTTAGTGGTGATTTGAAATAGAAAGCTGCTATTTACATTCAAAAGTTATTTTAACTGTGATCAAGTGGTTTTCAATAAAACAGAATATATAACGTCTTAAATAACGTTAGTTTCCTTTGGTTCCTACTATCTTAAACAATTCACTATAACAATGCAAACTGACTTCAAAATCCACTTCTGAACTCATTTTTAAAAACTGAACCGTAATAGGTCCTAAACAATAGAACTGTAAGAAATTAGAGGTTTTACTAAGAGTTATTTAGATGAGAAAATTATAGCTTCATATTAGCACATCTGTACCTTGACAATCAAATGCATGAGTGCATTATAATTTCAGTGAATTATGCAAAATGCTAATTAAAAAGTCGAATTTACTAATCATCTCTCAGGGTCATAACTGGAATTGAATTTGAGTAAGGACAAACAATTTCATGAAATGCATTTTCATCATGTAGTTTTTAAAGCTGTTTAGAGATGCATACCAGAAAAACAATTTTTGTTTTTATATAGATATTAATTGATTTTGCTGTGTTCAACCTATCAGAAATTGATTACTCCATTATAAATTATGGCTACATACTGTAGCTGTGAATTTCAGAAAATGGTGCATTATAAATATACACAATTATAATAAATGTAAGTTTTGTGCATTAAATTAAAAACTGATTAATCAGTAGAAACTTCTAATATAATTTTCTACATCTAACATTTACCTTTCAAGTATAAAGCATATGAATAAAATGTCTTTATACAGTTCCCATTTATGATATTTGCAATCTTTAGACCTTTAAAAATATTTCAAAACTAACTAATTACATTTACTTCTGAGTATTTTTGGGAACATCTGGATATTTTGGAGCATAGTGCTATAGTTTCTTAGATAAATATATTCATGGTAGGTAGATAGATATTGAAAAGATAGGTAGATTAGATAAAAACTATAAATTTTTACAATTATATTTTGAAAATGGTATGCTTCTTTAATGTCTCTTCCAAACTTTAATATTTAGTGCTAAATATTCTGTTTCTCTGTGTTCCTCAATCATATAATTTCGCTTGTGAAACAAAAGCTATAAAGGAATAGCAAAAATAAAATGATTTTACCCCTCGATTTCTGCCTATACAAATTCTCATGTTTTAAGGGCCAAATGAGATCCTACATCCTTATGAAAAGAGTCGGTAGGAAAGGAGATGGTGGACACAAACTTACTCATTGTCTTCTTTTGGACAAAGTGAGTAAAATAAAATAAAAATTAAAATGAAGATAGCCTGGTAATAGCTTTTCCAAAACGCTGAGCCAATGTACTTCATATGAGAAAATATGACTATATATGTTGAATTTAATTCAGGTCACTGGATTTATTAAGTCCAAATTGGTTGTAGAACCTTGATGCTTCTCATTAAGTATCTGAAATTTACTATTAATTTTGAGATGCCTTTGGCAGTCAGTGTAAAATCATGTCTAGTGAAGTCCTACTTTCAGGATTCATTTGGCAATGCCTCTTTTGATTATTAAATTTAAGTGCTTATTACCTGCAATTCTATAAAATGTTTAATGTTCCAAGACAGGTATTTGTAGAGACTCAAAACCTCTGTGTTGTAAGGACAAGGTAGATTCTGCCAGACATTTTAACGCCACTGCCGGTCACTCAGGCTATAATTGGCTCTAATTAGCTCTCTCATCCAGCTGTAACATTCTTTACCTGCAGCTGAGAGGCACTCAGGAGAGTGGAAAAACCTCTCCTATTGAGTATTTGAAAACATCAGCTAAATCCCTGCCAATATGATCATTATAAATGAGCTGCAAACCCATTAACTCTGATAGGAAATGGTTTGTGGGAAGTAAGATTTGATCCAAACTAGCCTCACAATAATAGTAATCAATGTCCAATGAAAACACATTCCACTATGTGAACATGGCCCGTAAGTAAAGGCTGTATTTAAAACAGTAGACTGGACAGGCTGGGTGAGAGTTCAACTTTCTCTGTTTATTCAGGTTACTTTCCACTTTACATATAGACTTAGGGTATTTGAGGTTCATGAATAAAATGCTCTTTTATAAATTCAGAACTTTCAGGTTTATTTTAAAAACTTAGGGTGATAATAATGGGATGATCTCATTGCTGTATAATTTTTCCTCATGGATAAAAAAAGCATGATATATGCATTCATTGAAAACCCTATAAAAAAAGTCTGAGAAAAGCTTTCTCTACAATTTCTTTGATCTGAAAATATTTTCCTGATTTCTTAAAAGACAGAACTAGTAAAAGATGATATATATCCTGATGAAAGGCAAAGAAGGAAGAAAGTAAGCTTAATTTAAAACAAAAGAAATTAGGGGTGCCGGGGCGGCTCAGTCAGTTAAGCGTCCAACTTCGGCTCAGGTCATGATCTCACGGTTCCTGGGTTCAAGCCCCATATCGGGTTCTGTGCTGACAGCTCAGACCCTGGAGCCTGTTTTTGATTATGTGTCTCCCTCTCTTTCTGCCCCTCTCCTATTGATATTCTGTCTCTCTCTGTCTCAAAAATAAACTATTTAAAAATTTTTTAAAATGCACAAAAAATGAAGATAATTTCTTTTGTTATTTTTATCAGATGATGGTTATATTAATTCCTAACCCTTACGGTAATTCCTAAGACTTTATTTCCAGACAGAATAAATAAAAACTTATCACAATAATGCTAATGTGAAACTAAAATCGAATGGTGTACAGAAATCAAAGGGTGGCAAATACAGCTTATTTGCATTCACAGCTGGATAAATTCTTCTGTTTCTTGTGGTTTTTTCTCCCATCTAAAAGTTTCTATTTCTTCCATATTGGAAGCTCCATGGTTGAACTCATTTATTTTATATGCCTATAAAATATGAGCTCTAAAATTATGACTGCCATAATCCAGAGGAAGACAATTTAATAAAAACAAGAGAAAAAATAAATTGCCCTTTCTTTGATGACAATTGAATCTCTAATAGCAGCAAGTCTTTACTGAGTATATACAGAGGACTATGTATGTGCCCTAGAAATATGGTAAATCATAATCTTTGAAGGACTTCTATTTGAGGGGCATGGAATGAGCAAGCAAACAAGCTATCATTAAAAGGTAGCATATTCTGCAGGTTATACATTGAGAGGAGTAAGCAATAGCTATTCTAAGACCATTGTAGAGTTTTATAGAAAAAAATGCAATTATGTTGATCTAAAAGTAATGGTGAGATTTAGACCTGAATAAAAGAAGGTAGGAGGTATTTCAATTAAGACTTATTTTGCATTATTCTCTCATCAGTATAATATTGATTTAATATAAATCAATAATCAATAATATTGATTGATATAATATAATATTGGCTATAAAAAAGAAACTTAGAAACTTCTAGAGGTTTATATCTAAAATATACACCATAAAGCTAATGCTTTAAATAAACAAATGAAGCAGTGTTATCTTTAACATTCTGCATTATCCTATGAAATGAAAAAAAAATCCATATTGACCTGCCTACAAATGGTATATTTTTAAGGGAAAATTTTCAAAGATGAAGATATTTAAACTTGCATATTTCTCAGCTTTTAAAAAACTGTTGTTGAGTTTTAACATGAAGTTTTAGCTTATATACTCTACTTCTCATTGAGTTTTTCAATATTTCCTTCTGGACTGCTGAGACCAGACAGCCCTGCCTTCTGATTTTTAAGCCTCTCATAGCATTACTATATAATGCTGACTAAGGTCAGTGCCTGGATCATGGTCACCCCTGAGGCTTCCACTGTGCTATTCACTGATCCCCAGTGTTGTACTACCTTCCTCCAGTTATTCATAAAAACCAATGTAATGACGTTACAGTTCTTCAGTGACAAAGATATTGTCAGCTCATATCCACATACATATTTTCCCCCAAAATGAATGTATGAGGAATTTCACTTTTAGTTTCAACATATGGAGAGCAGAGAACTTCCCACTTGTATTCTACATCAAGAAAATGCTATTCAAACTGAAAATAAAAAACTTTTCTTGGGAGCATTTGGGTGGCTCAGTTGGTTTTGACTCAGGTCATGATCTCTTAGTTCATGGGATCAAGCCCTGCATTGGGATCTGTGCTGACAGCGTGGAGCCTGCTTGGGAATATGTTTCTCTCTCTCTCTCTTTGCCCCTTCCCCATTCAGATTCTCTCTCTCAAAAACAAACTAAAAAATAAAAATAAAAAACTTTTCTTGGACCATCAGAGAACTTATATAACAGGACAAATTGCCACTTTGAAATTTGGAGAGACTAAGGAATCTAGAAATATACAGCTTCTAAGAATTGATTACCAGGAACAGAAGTTACTGTCAGCTATGAAATGCATAAATGCTAATGGTGAATTACTGAAAGCAGAAAACATGAGAGTGAGAAACTTCAAGAGAGGCTACAGTCATTGGAAGAGCTCCATACTATCCCCTCAGGAACTCCGGGAGGTCTCCTGGGAAGGATCTGGAAAAAGATCCCCTCTTAGCTCTGGACTTACCCTAGCAATATCCCAAACCCTCCTACTAAAGATTTAATCTCTATGGCAAGATATTTACCAGAGGACAACTATGAAACTTTCCCATAGCTGGAAAAAGGAATTCTGCCTCACCTCTGGCTGCTCTAGACCTTTATTACCTATGGAAAATAAACAGGCAATAGAGGACAAATCTTCAAGGAAATAGATTGAGAATAGTGCAGTCAGGAAAAGAACTGCTGGATAGGAGGGTATAAAATTTATTCTGGAGGAGGGAGAAAAATACCTGTAATGGTGACATCTCTAAGTCACAGTATCACTAAAAAGGCAAAGATTGCAGAAATCAGTACCACCACACCAACAAGCCTCCAGCAATATAGCAATGGATTACAGCTGAAAGAGCTGCAAGACACAGGCTTTCCTTTGGCAACAGTACAAAGGAAAGCAAGAAAGCCAAGATGAAGAAAAAAACAAAGATACTACAGCAATTTGAAGCCTCTGGTACCTATAATTAAAATAAACATTAAACATAGTCTAGTTCATATGCAGATTGATATAAATCAGCTCATTCAATGCCTATTTACTTCAGTTATCTATTTCCCAATACACCCTTTCTGACTTTCACACACACACACACACACACACACACATCCAAAGACATAAAGCAAGCATCAGAACCAGATTCAGATATGACACAGGTGTTGGAATTACAACAAGGAATTCAAAACAATCAGATGGTAAGGACTGTAATGGAAAAAGAATGATATGCAATATAAAATGGATAATTTTAGCAGAGAAATGAAAAGTATAAGAAACAATCAAAATAAAAAGCTAGACATGAAAATTCATGGTAACCAAAATCAGTAAAAGTATTTCACAAACTCAGTAGACTCAGCATAGCTAAAGAAAGAATTAGTGAAGTTGAAATTAAATATTAAAAATGTCTAAAACTGAAATTCAGAGAAAAAAATGAAAATAATGGCACAAATGGATGAAAAATTACCAAAAAGAAGAAGAAAAAAGGAAAGTCTAAGAAACACAGAAGTGGTAAAATTTAATTTAAATATTTCAATATCAGCACATCAAATATAAAGTCTACATTGTCTGAACAAATGTCCTGGAACCAACAATATTCTGCTTAAAATTAATAATGCCAAATCACAGATTTAGGAAGCTCAGAAAATACCAAGTGGATTTAGGATACACACATGCACACACAAGTGAATCATGTTTAAACTGCAATAAACAAACAAACAAACAAACAAACAAACAAAAAAACAAATTGAAAATCTTAAAGGAAGCCAGCAGAGGGGTTATCTTACCAATAGAAGAATAAGGATATGAATTATAGGAGTGTTCTTATCAGAAACAATAAATTCAAGAAGGGAGTTGAGTGAAGACATTACATGCTGGGGAAAAAAGGAAAAAATAAAGAACCCTGCTGAAATGCATATCCAGTGAAATTATCCTTCAAAAGTAAACTATAAAGACTCAAATTGTGTAAAGTAAAGGGATATTTAAAACAAGCTAGAATAGCTATATCAATTTTATTCTAAGGAGACTTTATTAAGAATAGGAAATGTTATCAGGGATAAAGAGAGATATTACAGATTTTTTTAAGTTCAATTATTGAAGAACCCAAAACAACACAAGTGCAAAATGCATAAGGCAAAACTGATACAAAATAAAGGAGAGTTAGACAAATCCACTTTTACAATTAATCTTTAACATCCTGCCAGTATTCCACTGATCATGTAGGTTAAGGATAAGAATAAAGATAATCTAAACGGTATTATCAATCAACTTTATCTAATTGACACTTAATAAAATACCCTATCCAACACTAGAACACACATTCTTCTAAAGCACATTTGGAACATTAACCAAATAGACCATATCCAGTGCTATTAATCACACTTTAACAAATGCAAAAGTACAGAAATTATACAAAGTATGTTACCAGAGCATAACAGAATTCAAGTAGAAATCAAGAACAAAAATAGTTAGAAATTTTCTAAAGTTTTGGAAAGTAAACAACACACTATAAAGTAATTCAGGAACAAAACAGATGAACGTAGGGAAGGAAGAAAAACAAAAAGAGAGGGAGGGAGGCAAACCATAAGAGATCCTTAACTTAGAGAACAAACTGAGGGTTATTGGAAGGGAGGGGAGTGGGAAATGGGCTAAATGGGTAATGAGCATTAAGGAGTGCACTTATTGTGATGACTGGGTGTTATATGTAAGTGATAAATCACTAAATTCTACCCCTAAAACCAATATTACACTACATGTTAACTAAGAGAACTTAAATAAAAACTTGAAACAAAAAAAGCAAACAAATTATAAAACTTCCAAAATAATCCATAGGTCAAAAACAGAAATTAAAAATGATTTAAAATATTTTTTCAAAAAATTTTAATGTTTATTTTTTAGAGAGAAAGAGAGAGACAAAGCGTGAGTGGGGGAGGGGCAGAGAGAGAGGGAGACACAGAATCTGAAGCAGGCTCCAGGCTCTGCACAGAGCTTGATACCAGGCTCTACCTCCCGGAAAGTGAGATCATGACCTAAGCCAAAGTTGGACACTTGACCAACTGAGCCACCCAGGTGTCCTGATGATTTGAAATATATTGAATTAGATAAAAGTTATACAATTTATCAAAATATTTGGGATCCAGTGAGAGCAGTGCTTATATAGTCATAGTTAAATATCTATATTAGAAACACGATATAAAAATCAAGAACCTAAACTTTCATCTTAGGAAACTATATAAAAAGTGTAAAATTAAACTTAAACTGGCAGACAAGTGTAAAAAAATAACAATTAGACAAATAAAACTGATAAACCTCTAGCCAGGCTCAGAAATAATACAGGAGGTAATAGTACTCATCTCATGAGCATTAAGAAAAGTTATGAACAACTTTCTCTACAAATATGAAAATTTTCATGAACTGCAGGAATTACTTAAAAGACCCACTGTATCAAAACTCAATTAAGGAGAAATAGATAACCTGAATAGCTCTATAGGCATTAAATCAACAGACATAAATATTCCAGAAAAGAAAACATTAGACAAGGTGGTTTCATTTGTGATTTCTAACAAGTATTTAAGTAAAGCTTAATACCAAGTCTATACAACTGCTTTCAGAAACTAGGAAAACAAAAATCACTTTCCAAGTCTTTTTAAGTATTACTCTGGTTTCAGTCATATTACAAGAAAGAAACTAAAGACAAATATTTACCCAACTGACTTAAAAATTTGTGCCTACATGAAAACTTGTATGAGAATAACAGATTTATTCATAATCACCACTCACTGGAAGTATCCAAAAGGTTCTTCAATAGGTGAATGATTAAAAACAAAATTGTGACAGATCCATACAGTGGAATACTATTTATCAATAAAAATAAATGAGTTATCAGGCAACAGGTGTATCTTAAATACATATTTTTAAGTGAAAAAAGCCAGTTTGAAAAGGTGATGTAAAAACTCCATTTTTATGATGTTCTGAAAAAGATTTAACTATAGAGACTAGAAAATATCAGTAGTTTTGACGGGTGTGGGAGTTCAGAGGGAGAATTGAACCATGAAGCACAGGGAACATTTTACGATAATGAAACTGTTATATATGTTACTACAGTAGTGGATATACAACAGTATGCATTTTCCAAAATCCTCAGACCTCAAAGTAGAAATAATTATATATATATATATATATATATACACACACACACACACACACATATACACACACAACAAAACATCACTTTAAAATATGAGGGGAAAAGCAATGACCCTAAGTTTGTTTGGTAAGGAACAGAAACTGCAAGTCTACATAGAGATTAAAGGAAATGTACATACATTCTGTATTCTAGTTTATAAGGTATTTTCCATGAGAGTACATGTTAAAACTTTGAAACTGCAATATCAATATATTGGGAATAAACAAGTAAATGAATGGTAGATGGTGTGAAACAAAGTGACTCCCTTTTGGAGTGGGAAGTTACATATACACAAAGGGGAAAATTAGAATGAACATGTGGTACTAGATTAGAGTTGAAGATACCAGTGCTAACTAAGGGTTTGTTTAAGACAGTATATAGATCAATACATTTGTGTACACATATGGGTTATCATATGCTGTGTTCTCTTAGAAGGACTAGAAGAGTAATGCCCTAGTAACAAAAAGCACACACAATGCCCAGGTCTTGATTTTAATATTGTTCTTCAATACACGGTATAAGGATTCTTTGGCAAAATTGCTGATTCTAGAACTGTAAGGAAGGACTCAAAAAGTAAAATTTCCAGATGTGTTAAATGAACACAAGAATCACCTGAAAGAGCTCCCAATAACTGCATCTGAAACAATTTGGAAATCAAAGAAATGAGGTTGTATTAGATAATGATTCAAAATATAAAAGAAATATCCATGAATCCAGATTGATATAAATCCATGATTCAGTAAATAAATAAATGAAGGAGAACAGACAAATCTCTAGCTTGAAGATACCAAATTATTCATGTATATACTCACCACTCACGGAGGTACAGCATGACTCTCATCTCCTAATTTTGGACTATGTATAGTTACTTTCTAATGATTACAGAATGGAAGAGAGGAGGGGAAGAAACTTTATAGTAGACATCTGACAAACACTACCTCAGCCAGATGTTCAAGGTGAGTAGCATCAGTGATAAGTCATGTTAATAGCATATATAACTTTTATATGATGAGAATGGTATTTTACTTCCTAGGTATTCCTTTCAAAAATACATAACTATAGTCTAACCATGAGGAAAACATCAGACAAATAATAATTGAAAAACACTCTACAAAATATACTAGCAGTAAATACATCCCATAGAGTGGTAAGTACATTTATTTACTCATTCAGTGAAAAATTTATTGAACAATATGGTCTGGTCAGTTTTAGGTGCTAAGATTACAGCAAGAACAAACCTAATAATATCCCTACGCTCACGGAGTTTAGACTCTAATGAAGGAAACAGAGGTGGGTAAGATATAACATGGCATCCTGGATGAGATTGTAGACAAGTAAAAGGACATTAGATAAAAACGAATAAATGAAAATCAAGTTTGGACTTTAGCCAATGCAAATGTGTTAGGATTAGTTCATTAGTTTGACAAATGTGCTATAGTACAATGTTAACGATAGGAGAAACTGTGCACAATACATGAAAAGTCTGTAATGTCTTTACAATTTTTTGATAAATTTAAAACTAATCTAAAATGAAGAGTTTAATAAGATTTTTTTTTTTCAAAAAGAATCTAAGAGACTGATTAAGTGTTGGTTCTATATGCATTAATTCAGTATTGGCACTAGTTTTTTTCACTGATCATTAAGATCATGATGATGGATTTCATGGTTCTTTTCTATGCAGGGACCACCCCTCACCCATGTAATATGATTTTATACCTTTGATAGTTAAAGAGAATTATGGGTCACAGTATCAAAACTTTTTTCCTAGGAGACTCCTTTCTCCACTTTATAAATTTGTGTATGCAAAAGAATATTTTAGTTTAGAGACACTCCTAATTCTGTCAGGTCATATCCAGTTGGTTGCCGGAAAAACTATCATTTATCTTCTGCCAACAGATCCAAATCCCAGATCTCCCTAAATAGAAAAACTCCAACATAGTAATTCTTCACTTTTGAAATGTGTTTATATTTTATTTCATCACTTGTGTTGATCCTTCACACAATTTCATTAAGATATGAACTTATTTTTGTTTTTCTTTTTCAATATGCCACCTGGGCAGGAGTGGAGGGTGAATGCAAGCAGAAAAGATAGGATACTAACTTTAAGTCAGACAAGTTAACACGGTCTTTTCTGTTAACACCTCTAATTTATCCACATCTATGTTCCCTAATAAAGAATGCAATTCATATGCAATAATAATATTCCCATGCCTGTTCTGTCCAGCAGGCAAAACAGCTGTGTCCAGCTGAGGAACAAACACAAGGCATCACTGTTGTCGTGCTAAATCAGCTGCAATTACACAACATCTGCTTTCTGTTCAGATTATAGCTCTGTGATTTTCTAGTCATCATACTACTTTTTATGTCTCCAAAGTAGCTTTACTATAGACTCAAGCTGATACTTAGACCAGTTACTTTCCCCTTATTCATCCCTCCTTAGTACAGAATTACTATGTATAACATTTTTATCCCAATAATTGTTTTCAATACATTAGCTAAAGTGTATTCTACCTTAAAATTTTAGAAACAATAGCTAACAGGGATAATATTTTAGGACTTATTTTCCCTTATACTCTTAAAACATTGCCTTCTTATTCTTCATGGATTCTGAAGTGGTAAGTGCATTCATTTATTCATTCATTCAGTTAGTCAACAGTTTATTAAGCACTATGGTCTGGTCAGTTTTAGATGCTAAGATTGTACCAGGAACAAACTTGATAGCATCTTTATAATCATGGAGTTTATATTCTGATGAAAAATAATAGAAGTAAAATGAAGTATAATATGTAATGGTACCTGACAAGGATGGCAATGAGCAAATGAGCAAAAAAGAGAGATTAAAAGTTTCAAAAATTGAGCATAAGGTGCAATTTTATATATAGTAGTCAGGAAAGGAAAGTGACCTTGAAAGTTTACTCTGCCCATGGATAAACACTGTTTTAACTGGAAATACTTCTAGACCTTTTTTCCCCCCATATCAGTGTTCAGTAGTGACTTGCCTTTACAGAGATAACACACACATTACAATCAATTGTAGAAAATGTCAATAAGGTAAATGGATTCACCCTCAAGTTTAGTGTTGAAGAGTGGTTCAGAAAGTATACTTCTATAGGACATGACATTTCCTAATAGCCTTAAATGCTATCCATATACTACCTGCCTGCTCCTTCCTCTTCCCTCAAAAATAACTCACCTGAGTTAATCCTAATTATTCTCTCAATCTTTAGTGAAATGTCACTTTCCCAGGGAGTCTTTCCAAACTCTCACCCCATTCAGGGTCGGTTTGAAATGACTTGATAGTTTCCTATGTTTACTCATGGAACTATCAACATAATTTTAATTATACATTATAATTATACCTCATTTGT
This sequence comes from Hyaena hyaena, assembly GCF_003009895.1. Taxonomy (NCBI): domain Eukaryota; kingdom Metazoa; phylum Chordata; class Mammalia; order Carnivora; family Hyaenidae; genus Hyaena; species Hyaena hyaena. Next base: position 186,699 of record NW_024081460.1, on the reverse strand, counting down.
CTGTATTTAATACCTGGCTGTTCTATTAAACTATAGCTTTAGGAGAGCAGAGCTATAGGTTTTGTTCCTGGTAAGTTCCAGATGCTTAGCAAAGTTCCTGAAAAATACTTGATAATTATTCATTTTAAAAATAACGTTTCTTTTTATCATTGAGAGGAAAGAAAAAACTTGTTAAATAAATTGATTCTTGTTTGACTGATTTGGTTCTGCTTCCTTCTCACAATATTTTGCTGCAATATAAATAAAATAGTTGTGTAAAATTTACAATGATGATGTTTTTCTTTATATTTATAGTAAACTAAGGTACATTTTAAGCAACAAGCTTCTTAGAAAATGTGTTGCTTTTTAAGATGATGGTCCTAAAAGACAATATAAGAAAACCCTAAACTCTCCTCCCACAGATACACCAAATCTACACCTACATACACGCCTAATTCCATTTCAAAGGGAATGAAAGGTTGATTATATACTTTCTTCACAATGATAGGAGAGCTACACAGAGAAGGGCAGGAAAGATGAAGACATGAGAACAAGAACCCCAACATAGCATCTTGCTATGGGATATCATATGGGAGGGAAATCACTGAGGAGCATGCATACAGACTCACCTCCTCTGGGACACAGTGAAAAAAAACCCAGCAGTTTTAAGGGAAATTAGACTATAAGTGAAGAAAATCCATTTAGTAACCTTAGAGCATTTGTCAAGTTCATAGGGAACTGCTAGAATTCTCTTCATTGGAGGTTTCAGCAAGCGCTAATTTTCATTTTCCCTCTCCACCTTGATTGCGTGAGTGACAGCAAGGTCCACATACTCTAGCCAGCCTTCTAGGATTGTCCCAACTCATCCCAAATCCCTAGTACACACCAGCTCTAGCTTCCCCACCCAATGTGGAAACAACAGGGCATGAGCTAGGAACCCCCGGCCTCAACACAACACAGCTGTCCCACCAAGGCCACTATGGCACAGCATGCCTCAGGATCCACTTGGCCTCCGTCTTTTCCAACCTCAGTTGTCTTGCCAAGGTGACCCAAGGGTGATACACTTCAAACACCCCTCACATCCTGTACCAAATTTAACTAGTCTGCCAAAGCAGCCCCAGCATGGTACACCATAGTTCTTCTCTTAGTCTGTGCCCGCTCCAGTCCCATTCATATTTCCATGGAACCACTAGCACAGTGCAGTCCAGGACACTCCCTATCCTATGCCCAATCTAAGCACCCTGTCAAGATGGCCCACGTTTACACCCTGGGATCCCTGCCCCCACCCCAGCCCACACTTGCTCCAGCTCCAGTTGTTCTGACAGGTAGCACATTCCTGGAAACCCCCTCCGCCAAACTTTACTCCAATTCCAGCCATCTCATCAAGATGGCCACAGATACCCTGCTCACACCTGCCAAAGGTCCAGCCAGCCTGCCAAAGCAGCAAGACACATACATTCTATACAGGAAATACTCTTAATAAGGCCACTCCTTCAAGACTGAGAGAGGTAGCTTCTAATTCATAAAAATAAACACAAAAAGCTAAACAAATTATGAGACAGAAGAATATGTTTCAAAAGAAAGAACCAGACAACTAACTCCCCAATACTCTAAAGAAATGGACATAATTAATTGACTCAACAAAGAGTTCAAAGTAATCGTCATAAAGAGCTCACCAAACTTGGGAGAAGTGTGGAGGAACAGAGTGAAAACTTCAGCAAAGAGTTTTAAAAAAAGTATAAAGAACCAATCAGAACAGAAAAATTCAATAAGAAATGAAAAATACCCCAGAGATATTCAACAGCAGATTAAAAGACACAGAAGAATGAATCAGTGGGGCGCCTGGGTGGCTCAGTTGGATAGGCGGCCGACTTCAGCTCAGGTCATGGTCTCGCTGTTAATGGGTTCGAGCCCAGGGTCAGGCTCTATGCTGACAGCTAGCTCAGAGCCTGGAGCCTGCTTCAAATTCAGTGTCTCCCTCTCTCTCTGACCCTCCCCTGATAATTCTCTCTCTCTCTCTCAGAAATAAATAAAACATTAAAAAAAAAAAAGAATGGATCAGTTATCCAGAAGACAGAATAGTGGAAATTACCCAATCATAACAGCAAGAAGGAAGGAAGGAAAGAGATAGGGAGAGAGAGAGAAAGAGAGAAAGAAAGAGAAAGAAAGAAAATGTACAGGTCTCTAGGATAACACAAGTATACAGGCATTTACATTATATGGATCCAGTTGGAGAGGAGAAAAAGGGGCAGAAAACTTATTTGGAGAAATAATGGCTGAAAACTTCCCTCACCTGGGGAAGGAAACACCCAGATCTAGGAAAGCTGAGATTCCCGATCACGATAAACTGAAAGAGATCCATGCCAAAAATATATTATAATTAAAATGGCAAAAGTTAAAGACAGAAAGTCTTAAAGGCAGTATAAGAAAAAACAAAACAGTCACACACCAGGAAAACTCTATAAGGCTATTACTGAGTTTTCAGAAGAAATTTTGCATATCAGAAAGGAGTGGCAGGATATATTTAAAGTCCTAAAAGAAGAAAATTTACCACCAAGGATATTCTACTTAAGCAAGGACAACTTTCAAAAGTGAAAAGGAGGTAAGGCGTTCCCTGACCAGCAAAAGCTAAAGGAGTTTATCACCACTAAGCTGGGTTAATAAGAAATATTAAAGGGTCTTCATTAGTAAGAAAAAATTATGATCAAATATAATACATAAAAGAAAAAATCCATTGGCAAGGCAAATGTATAGGAAAACAATGACTCAATGATTTAAAAAGATATTATAGGGGCGCCTGGGTGGCTTAGTCGGTTAAGCGTCCGACTTTCGCTTAGGTCATGATCTCGCGGTTCGTGGGTTCAAGCCCCGCGTCGGGCTCTGTGCTGACTGCCAGCTCAGAGCCTGGAGCCTGTTTCAGATTCTTTTTCTCCTTCTCTCTCTGACCCTCCCCTGCTCACGCTGTCTCTCTCTCTCTCTCTCTCCTAGAAATAAATAAAACATTAAAAATTTAAAAAAAACTGTTAAATCAAACCTTACTTTTTTGTCAACATTCTAGAGATCTCCAATTATTAGTCTCTCATAATTCATAAATTTAAATAAAATTCCCCTCATTTGCATTAATTTATATTTGTGTGAATATTATTTTGAATTTTTTTCAGTAAGTCCAGAAAACAAATATATAAAATGGTAAAATGAATATCGAGTCAGTTCTCTTCAGTCTCTTCATTTTTCCCTTACAATGAAAAGCATGACATGATAGTATCATACTCACTAATTATGTGAGTATTAAGTCTGTATTAGTATTAAATTAGGATTTAAATTGGATGCTAATTAATTAACATTAATTGGTACAAATTAGTATTAAATTTCCCTTTTTAAAAATGAAATTAAAACATTTATATTTTTAGTACACTGGAACAAAACAAAGAATTTGAAAAACATTCAAAATAAAAGTGGAATCTGCATTCTCAAGAATCTATTTTGATACTTTTCCTAGTGTTGTACCATTTCAGAATATTTTGGTTTAAAGAAAAAGTTTGAGATACAGTCTGTTGCGCTTTGCAAGTTGCAGTGGAGTATAAGGCAAAAAAATCAGATTTTATTTTTGGTGCTCTGCATAGTCTCTCAGGATTCTTTTCATTTGCTCAGACTGTAGAGCGTTACTTCACTGCTTACCTGATATTACGTGTTTAATGCCATTCTTCCTCGTTAGATGGTTAGATGATATGTGAATGAATCTAGCACAGTGCCTCAATAGGTATTCAATAAATACTTGCTGAATATTGACGTAACACACTAAGTGACTTGACCCAAATAGTCTTTTTAAATTTCTAATATGGAAATAAATTGCATCACTCCATAGCATTGTCTTATGGAAGAAATAAGAAAATAAGATTATTTTCAGAAGATCCAACAATGTCAAGTAATATAAAATATTATTATTCTTGCAAACATCACTTTTAAGAGGGAGAAGGTAACTTCCTTTTATGTCTCTCATTCTAAACCTAGTATGAATCCCCACCTGCCATGGGCAAAAACTAAGGGCAACTTGAATTTTACAAGCTGCATTTTGTACTTCTAAGGTATTTGAATTCTTTTGGAATAAATTACTGTATTTTGAAAGTCATAAATCCTATTGAATTTTTAAAATTTTTAATGATTTAATTTTTTCCCTATCTTCATTGTCTCCAAATGCCTGTTTCCACTGCAATAATTTTCATGTAGTCTTCCAGCTCCTGTTTCTTTGACTTTGCTAAACAAAACCATAAGGTGTATGCCTACCACAGTTTTAAGTTTTATGCTTAGTTTCTATAATTTGTACATATGACATCTTTAAGCTTACTTACTCCCCAATTCTAATCCATGTTTTCACAAGGTGGTGCTTTACAATTACAATGCTTATTTCTCCTATCTTGCAACATCTATCTGTCTTCAAAGCTCAAAAATATTTGGAAAACTTATGTCACATCAATATACCTGTTTGCTGGGTGATTCCCAGCAAAAGAGAGTTGTGTGCAAAGATTCACAAATAAGGATATTCATTATATGGTTATAGTAGTAAAAAAAAATTTAAAGGCCACAAAAAAGTATGAAAAATGTAACTTTCCAAAAATAAAATGTAAAATATATTATGATATATCATTTTCTCAGAATATTGTATATCCAATAAAATTATATTTATAAAGAAGGAAGGAAAAATTGTTCCCTACAGGTGTGTTATATAACACTGCTGACAATAATAATAGTAATAATGGTTTGTCTATGTTTCAAATTAGACAGCATTTATCAGTGTCCAGCTGAAGACCAATGTATCTTTGTTTGTTTGTTTTTTTATTTCTATTTCACTTTAATATTTTTATTCAGTTTCTTTTTAAATAGCAAAATATCTTAATTGGTATTTTTCTCCTCATATGACATAGTACAAACTATATTATTACTTTTACCCTCTCTGCTAGATTTTATTAATGATCCAAGTTTTTCTCTAAATCCATTCTCTTTACCATGAAACTTTGTGGTAACTTCCTATGCGGGGAAAGCATAATTCTTTGTCCTTCGGCAGCACCATGTGGTTTATTCAATTATATAACACAAACTGTCTTAAAAGGACCCCCGTAGACCTCAGGGGGAATGAGAGACACATAGAACAGAACTACCCAAATTAAGCTTTTCCTCAAAAGCCCAGCTAATAATTAAGCCTACATCACCCTCAGATACATAGACTATCTAAATCGAAATTAACTGAGCCAAATCTAGATTACATGAGTCCATGACTAACCCTTAAGCATGAGCATAATAATTAATGATTGTTATTTTAGGTCACTAAGTTTTGGGATGGTATTTTATGCTGAATAAACCACTGGTTCAGTCTCACAACAAAACTGAGTTAATAATCATTTATTTTTGTATATAAAATGTTCATAAGAACACTGTATTACAACTTTCAATGCTTCAATAAACTTACATTGTGTATTTTCATATTATACCTATTGATCATTTCCTGTGATCAATATATGTGTTTTATATTCAAAAGAAAAAAGTCCATACTTTCTCCATCACTATAAACATATAAGAAAACAAACTTCTGAGGTATTAGCTAAAAGCTATCTACTTTCTTGTGGCTTCAACTGTAAACTTCACTGTGTCATATCTGAGTATACAACTGTTAATTGTATTACAGTCAACTATGAGGATATATAAATAAAACATGTGCATTGATCATTATTAATGCTTATAATTATAAATGTTATAATATTAAAGCTTTATAGGTTATGATTCAATGGATCTTAAAGATTTGGTTTTGGGTTTAAACCAAAACTAAATGGGTTTAAATGGGAGCAGGGGTGAATACAACCCTTTTTCATTTCAAAAACCTGAGATGATGGCATTGAGAATAATTGGCTGGAAATAAATATTTATTAAATTATAAAGCATTCCCCAAATTATGAGTGTACTGAGAATCTGATAAATCAGAGTAAAAATAGGAAAAATATACATTATATAAGAATATTGCATGTCTTAGTCATATAAATAATTCAGAAACCTTGCATATTATGCATGCTGGCCTATGGAAAGCTGTCCTCATGAGACTGACTTGTATGGATAGCAAACACATTTGAAGACTGTTTTATCTCCAAATTTCATGTGATTATGGAATAAAATAAAAATATACCACTAGGTGCATTTCAAAGGACTGAAGTACTCAAAGGAATTTGACTACACTGTAAATATTGTTATTACCATGCAAGTAAAATTTGAGAAATAACTAAAAATGAGTCGTTTTTAATATGTGATATGTGTTTATTTAATTCTCAGGAAAACTGAATCTGAACAATTAGAAGGCTGGGCTGTCATTAAGTATAAAAATATTAGTTTCACAAAAATATATATGTATATATATATTATTTTGAAAATGCTCACCTAACTTTGAGTAATGTATTTCCACTGCATGTACTGGGAAAATATAAGAATACATTTAAAGGGGCGCCTGGGTGGCTTAGTCGGTTAAGCATCCGGCTTTCGCTTAGGTCATGATCTCGAGATTCGTGGGTTCGAGCCCCGCGTCGGGCTCTGTGCTGACTGCTAGCTCAGAGCCTGGAGCCTGTTTCGGAGTCTGTGACTCCCTCTCTCTCTGACCCTCCCCTGCTCATGCTGTCTCTCTCTCTCTCTCCCCTAGAAATAAATAAAACATTAAGAAAAAAAGAATACATTTAAAAATTGTAATCATATAATATACAATCAACCAAAGAGATACAATTTTAATGAATTTGAATGTTGTAACATGGGATCAGAATGTTTTACTATCTCAAAATTCAATTTTTTCTCACCATTATATATAGTTATTTTTCAGTTTTATAAAATACTTTCTACAAACTTGTAATCGCTGTATACTATCTCATCTTCCATGTAACTGGAAAAACCCAACTTCATAGTTTAGGATGCAAATAGAGCCATACTATTCCACTTAATCACATTGACCTCCTTCTGATCTTATTAGGAAGAAATCCATTATTTTTCTCTAGAGACTACCCTTACCTGGAATCATTTAACAACCCTAAACATGGCTTATTCAGTCCAAAATATTCAGTAATGTTTTCAAATATCAGGCAGATTGACAAGTACACAGTCAATTCCAGTGTTTGGTCACTGTCACCAGGAGTTGCTAATGGACATTGATCACAATCAGTGCAGTAGATTCTTGTCCAGTGTAACAAGTATTCCCTAGCTGAATGTGTAATAACATTTCAACCAGTCCTAAGGGCTAACTTGCTTTAAGCTTATGCACCCCTTGCTTGCTGAACTAAGTCCTTTGGTTTGTAGAACTAACCTACTTTCCTTGAGGTTTTCCAGACATCTGCCTTGAGGAACAAATGACCAGAGTTTCCCAGAAGATAAGTCCTGACCACATTTGAAAATAGCTGCCACCATTGCCAGCAGGTCTGTTCAGAGTCTTGTTGGCATATGATTAACCACCTGAGCTCCAGCAACTACTGCACTTAGCCCCCGCCATTTCCCAGGCCTTCCCCTTGAAACCCTCTGGCTTTGCCTGGACTGGGAAGACTGTCTTTGAATGTTAGTTCACCATCTTTCCAGGTTGCTGGATTCCTGAATAAAGCAACCTTTCCTTTCCCCACCATCACTTTCCTCTTGAGGATTGATTTTTGAGCAGCAAGTTGCCAAACCTGAGTTCAGAATGGTTCTCTGTCCAGTAACAGTTGAACTCCCTGGTTAGACAGCAGATAGGGTTTATCTCTGTTTTTGCTTCATAATCTCTTACCCAGAAGTTGTTTTCAGAGGAAGATTTTTAGAGCACCAACTAGAGAGAGGCTTCTAGTCCTAACACAAACTTTACTGAGAAACAACATTACCTCATTCACATAATGTTGTACCGAAGTTCATTGAGCCAACCTTTTCTCTTTCCCACATAATGTGACCTTCCAATTACTGTTATTCTTGTCAGAAAAACTATTTTCTAGTTCATTAGGTATTTATAAGAACAGTTGGGCAAATTTTTCTAATTTGAAATGCTGGAAGTATCTCTTCCTTTAAAGAGATAGCTAGGGTTTTCTACGCTAATTGAGATAGTCCTTCATCCATTGTCTTATTCAAGAATTATTAACTGTGTGCCTATAATGTGCTAAGTACTTTTACATCCTTTGCAGATACAACAGTGTGAATAAAAGAATATCCATTGCTCTCTCTGAGCTTATGGTCTAGTGGTAGAAACCATAAACAAACAGACTAATGAGGAAATACTAGGCAGTAAGAAGTCCTTTGGAGGATTTGCATTAATAACTTAGTCAAGAAAGAATGAATCATTGAATGATAATGGCTAACATGGTATTCTGACATAAGGTTTCAGGTAGTGTAATAACTCAAAACCTGGAACATGCTTTGTGAGTTCTAGGAAGAGAAAGAAGGCCAGCACTGATTGAGGCCACTGGTTTGTTACTTAACAACAAAAACAACAAAAAGAAAAAGAAAGAAAGAGAAAAAAATTTGCAAGATTTGCTGGAGATGTGGACCAAAAGGTAGGCTTGTAATAGAATAGGTACAGTATTATAGACCAAATAATGAGTTTAATTTTGTTAAATGCAATGGAATGCCACTGAAGGATTTTAAGTAGGACAGTAAGTGTTATTGTTTTATTAAAGAAACTACTCTGGCTATTTTGTGAAGAATAAATTGTTCATGACTGAAAATGGAATCAAGAAGAATAATTAGGAAGCTATTACAGTAATTCAAGCAAGAGATAATGGATTTTAGACACGTGAAGGAGGAGAAAATTGGGTATGATAACTAGTATGAAAAGTTTTGAAAGTAGCAGCGACAAGTAGTTTAAATTAAGTAAAATTAAATATGGTCACAATGAATAAATAGATGGGAATCTTAACAGAGAGGACAGAGATAGCAAAAAATATAAAAATTCAAGAACTAAGAAACACAATTTCTGAAATTAAAAAAAATTCTATCTGATCTCAACAGTGGGTTGAGGGGTGGAGACTATTAAAATATGAACATGCAGAAACACAACTGAATTTGAATTCATATCTCTTACAAGTCTAGCTTATAAGACTTAACAATTACTAGGAGCTAGTTCAAAAAACTTCACGTATATTAACTTTGTTAAATGGCTATCTAATACTGCCATTAATTCACTAATGCACTTTATTTAGCTACTTAATTAATTTTGCATCTTGCTCAAAATAAGAGGGTCAGGGGTTTATAGACAATATAACAAAATAAGATGATAAGGAGGGAGGGCAAGTAGGAATTACTAGGAACTTGGAAAATGTGATCAAAATGGTCAAGATATACCCAAAACACTAGATTTAGAATCAGACCTAATGCTGTAACTAACTAGATGTATGATATTGGACAAGTTACATAAAATTGGTGTCTACTTTTCTCATCTATAAAATGAGACTAGTAATACATATAAATAAGGTTAAAGATGTTAGAGAATATATATGCAAAATACCAAGAACCTATGGGTGTAAATCACTGATGAAGAATGACTCTCTAAAACCATCTAATAATGACAATGATATTATTGCTATTGTTTTTGTTTATAATTTAGACACTAGTTTGCTAATATAACATCTTCTAACACATACTTAATATGTAGAGTACTGAGAATTGTTGATCACATGCTCTAAAAATTACTTGACATGTCAAGGCTGCTAATTAAGGCAGGATTTTTTCTTCTTTAATCATTACCTAACTTGAAATCATTGAAATCCTTTTATTAAAGTCATGGGAAAATTACCATGAAAACCCTATTAACTTGTTTTGAGGTGTTATAAGACTTTTAAAAATATAGTTAAAAATAACAACCTGAGGAATGCCTGGGTAGTTCAGTCGGTAAATGTCTGATTTCTGCTCAGGTCGTGATCTCTCAGCTCTTGGGTTTGAGCCCTGCATTGAACTCTGTGCTGACAGCTCAGAGCCTGGAGCCTACTTTGGATTCTGTGTCTCCCTTTCTCTCCGCCCCTCCCCCCAAAGATAAATAAACATTAAAAATTAAAAAAAAATTTTTTTTAATGTTTTATTTATTTCTAGGAGAGAGAGAGACAGCATGAGCAGGGGAGGGTCAGAGAGAGAGGGAGTCACAGACTCTGANTTTTAATGTTTTATTTATTTCTAGGAGAGAGAGAGACAGCATGAGCAGGGGAGGGTCAGAGAGAGAGGGAGTCACAGACTCTGAAACAGGCTCCAGGCTCTGAGCTGGCAGTCAGCACAGAGCCCGACGCGGGGCTCGAACCCACAAACCGTCAGATCATGACCTAAGCGAAAGTCGGATGCTTAACCGACTAAGCCACCCAGGTGCCCCTAAAAATTTTTTTTAAATAACAATTTGAGGGACACCTGGATCAGTCAGTCAGTTAAGCATCTGGCTGATTTTGGCGCAGGTCATGATCTCACAGTTCCTGGAATCAAGCCCCACATTGGGCTCTTGGGATTCTCTCTTTCTGTCTCTCTTTGCCCCCTCCTTTCTCTTACTCTCCTCCACTCAAAATAAATATATAAACTTAAAAAATAAAAATAAATAAACATAACAATTTGATTTGGATATTTTCTGGTCATATTTAAAAAAATAATTTATTTTATGTTTGTCAATTAAGGTATGTCTTAACCACACACACACAAAGCAAAAAACAAAAAGCATACATATGATGAATCATGAATCATTTCCAATATTAATACCAAAAATGTTAGGAAAAATTACTTTTGTGAGAAAACTGCTTCCCAGGTAAAGCCTGTATCTGATACATTCAGTCAACAAATTTAGACGGGTAATCAGATCTTCAAAACCAGTGTGTGTATTATTTATTTCAGAAAAGTAAAAGACTTACTACAAGATTTAAATCTTTAAAATTTCAGGTGACTTCATCTACATTTTCATATTTTTGTTCCTTATCAAATATCCTGAAGTTTCCTTTTGCTGATAGTTTTATTGTTTTCATTCATTAGTTCATCATATACTTACTGTGTGCTTCTTTGTATCAGACATGATTTTTAATTCTAGAATTCAGAAGTGAGTAAACAAACCAGAAGAAATCCTACTTTAATGGAGAGGCATTCTGATTATTGAAGTCTGCTGATAATATAATAGCCACACGCAATTGGTCTGAGGTTGTGGGTTATCATTAAAATAGCCACACACACACACACACACACACACACACACACACACACACCACATGTAATGTATGTTTTCCAGAAAAATGAATGAGGTAGAAGAAATAGGAAAGCTTCTGTAAGAGGAGAGTCAATCTTAAATAGGAAGATCATAGAAAGACTCACTGAGATAACACTTGAACAAAAGCTAGATGTGTTTGCCCATACATTGTTTTCCGCTATGGAAAACAAGAATACAAATCATTCTAGACCAAGGAAATACTAAATTCAAAGGTTCCAAGTTGAGTGTATAAGGCTTATCGAGGACCAGCAGGGAGGCAGTGTAACTAAAGCAGAGTAGGCTAGGGAGGAAGTTGTAAGATTTGTCACAGAAGTAAAGTGGGGACAGAACATGTAGGGCCTTGGAAGCCATTATAAGTTCTTGGGTTTTATTTCTCAGGGAAAAGTGGAAATATTAGAGTGTTTTGAACAGAAAATGATATGAACTGACTTATTTAATATATATATATAATATGTATTCTTATTGGTAAGAATTCCAACATAGAATGCTGGGATTCTCTGTTTTAAGTATCACGAGACTGAAATCAATGTTCTTGTGTGAAAGAATCCACTTCCAAGCTTGTTTTTATTGTTAGCAGAATTTAGTTCCTTAGAAATGAAGTCTCCACTGGGGAGCCTGGGTGGCTCAGTTTGTTAAGCATCTGACTTCGGCTCAGGTCATGATCTCATGGTTCCGGGATTCGAGCCTGTGTTGGGCTCTGTGCTGACACAGCTAGCTCCGAGCCTGGGTCTTCTTTCAGATTCTGTATCTCCCTCTATCTGACCTTCCCCTGCTCATGCTATCTCTCTCTCTCTCTCTCTCTCTCTCTCTCAGGGAAAAAAAAATGAAGTTTCCATTACCTTACTATGTGGCAACTTCATTATAAAGCCACCCATGGTGCATGAGATTTGTCTTATACTTCCAATCACTGCCTTTTTGGGTAGCCTTCTAGAGAAAACTTTCAGCTTTTAAAGGGCTCATGAGATTAAGTCAGGCCTCCTCACATAATCTTTCTAACTTAAGGTCAACTGGGACATATAACGTATTCACGGTAATAAAATCTACTGTAATCACTTTTCTGGAGATTATACATGAAGTGGATACCAGGGTTGGAAAATCTTCAGAGGCATATTAGAATTCTGCCTATAACAATGTAAAATGACAATTTCCCTTCTAGTTACAAATTTGTACTCTTAGATATCTATTCAGTGTCCCCGCACCCAGGTTCTAGTAACAACATGCTGTACACCTTAAACTTACACAATGTTATATGTCAATTATATCTTGGAAAAAAAAGACACCAGCAGAAAAAAATATGACACATTCTCATAATCTCAAAGTGGTTCCTGCTGCTTTTTAAAATCTAGACATGAGGAATAAATGAGGCATGGAAATTTTTTTTTCCTTAAATGATTATTTATACCACTGTAATTGCATTTCTATGGAGACAGTCCTTTTGTTGCAACCTTACTGGTGAGAAACAACTACTTTTTGTTTTTAATTTGTAAATTATATATTTTTTACATATTTAAAGGAATATGAAATAATAAAACAAAATAGATCAATTTTATGATGTTGATTTTACTGGAAGTATGAACTAGAGAATCTAATTGGGGAGCTCAAAAATAAACTGATAGAAATGTATGATATAATCTCACTGAAAGGGTGGGGTGAAAAGCTGGTCAAAGGATGTATGGAAAATTATGTTTTGGACAGCTAATAAAAATTATATGTAAATGTTGTAACTATTTCAGGGGCTATCAAACCAACTGCGTGAGCAAAATCTGGCCACCACTTATTTTTATATGGCCAGCAAGGTTACAATGGTTTTACATTTTAAAATGGTAAATGGAAATCTAGCTCTTAACAAAATTGTGTACCAACCTATACACTAGTTTATAATTTTTTCCACATAGGAGTAATAGTTACCAACTCTGAAATTACTTCATATATATCCAGATTTGAAAAAATAACTATATAAATTATACATAATGGGAACTAGTTTTTTCACTATGAGAGCAAAACTTTACAAATAAAGGGGAAGGCTAGAATCAATCTCATGGTACTGCATTAGAGTAGCTATATGAAGTCATCTTGATTTTTAATATAGATAGATGATAGATTAATGAGTGATAGAGGATAGATAGATACAGGTAGATATAGATGTCTGAGTGTTACTATACACTTATATTTGTTTGATCTGCCACCTGAGTGGGCTTAGAAGCAATGAGACCCCAGTAGCAAGAAACCAACCCATCTACAGATCTTAATTTCCAAACACTATTTTCCATTAAAATGAATTAGGATATGAGAAAAGGGAAAAAAAAGATTAACCTGAAACATAAAGTAAGAAAACACATCTCGATATTGGTCTAAGCAATGATTTTTTGGGTATAACATCAAGAGCACAAACAGCAAAAGCAAAAATTATTATGTGGACTATTTCAAACTAAAAAGCTTCTGCACGGCAACAGAAACAATCAAGAAAAGGAAAAAACAACCTACTGAATAAGAGAAAATATTTGCAAACCATATATTTGTTAAGGGATTAATATCCAAAATATATAAAGAACTGATATGACTCGATATCAAAAAATAGACAACCTGATTAAAAATGGACAGGAACAAAACAAACACTTTTCAGAAGGCATAAAGATGATCAACAGTTACATGTAGATGTTTAAAATCACTAATAATTAGAGAAAAAAACAAATCAAAACCACAATGAGATATCACCTTGCACCTGTTAGAATGATTGTCATCAAGAAGACTTAATATATAATGACAAGAATATGTAAAAAAGGGAACTTTTGTACATGCTGTTGGGAACATAAATTGGCACAACCACTCCGGAAAATAATATGGGTGTATTTAAATAAAAATAGGACTACCATATGATCCAATAATTCCATTTCTGGGTACATACCCAGAAAACAGTATATTGAGAAGATGTCTGAGCTCACATGTTTATTGCAGCATTATTCACAATAACCAACATATAGAAATGATATAAGTGCCCATCAATAGCAATGGATCAAAAAGATGTGAGATGTGTATACACACAATGGAATAATATTCAGCCATGAGAAAGAAGGAAATCTTGTCACTTGCAACAACAGTGATGGATCTTAAGGACATTATACTTAGTGAGGTAATTCAGACAAAGACAAATACTGTATGATATCAATCATACATGGAATAAAAAACAAAATCAGTGATAAAGAGTGAAATAGTGATCACCAAGGACTGGTGGATAAGGGAATAGGAGAGATGTTGTTTAAGGTATAAATTTGCAATTAACAGACCAAACAAAGATAAGAACAAAATATAAAACAAAATACCTCCTGGAGATCTAATACACAGCGTAGTGATTATATATATCAATATTTTATTATAAATAAAACTTCCTGAGAGACGATATCTTAACTACCACAAAAAAGAAATGGTAATTATATGACATGATAGAGATGTTATCTAATGCTACAATGGAAATCATATTGCAGTATTTAAACAACTTAAATTAATATGCTGTATATCTAAAACCTGCACGATGTAATGTCAGATATTTTCATAAAATAAAGAACACAAATAAAGGATATGGGGGTATGTCAAATGTACACAGGAGCCAACATGAAAGACATCTCACTATTTGAACAACAAAATAAGTAGCAATAGTATTCTATAATAAATTAAAGAATAAATAGAAGTGATTCCATACTTATATGAAAATTGAATAAAAAGTAAATGAGAAGGGACAAATTCTTACAGAAAAATTCAAAATAATATATCCTGATACTCTTTCATTCAGGAGGTGGCATTTATTTAATACCTCTTCTTCCCTCACCAGTATGGGATAGATAAATTTAGTGACCCACATTCAAAGAAAAGAGTATGGGACACACAAAAAAAACCTATATATATATCGGAGTTCTTAGTTTTTATATAGTTACTTCTTAGATAATACAGGAAAACACAAGTAATCAACTTTAATATCACCCTCAATGTATAGCTTATATCATGTACTCCCTGATATAATGTGATGACAATGGCATTTCACCTCTGTGGTCCTCATCCCCAAATCACAGGAAAACATCAGACAAACCTATTGTAGAATACTCCACAAAATACCTGGCCAATATTCTTCAAAAAGTATCATTACCATAAGAAAACAAGAAAATTTTAAGAAACTCAGATTAGGAAACATAAAGACAAGTTGCCACATGGTATCTTGGGATGGATCCAGTAATAGAAAAAAAAAAAAAGAACATTGGTGGGAAAAGTGTTGGGATTCAAATTAAATTTGTAGTTTAGTATTGTAACAAAATCTCTTAATTTTGATAAATACACTATGTATAAAACGTTAAAATTAGAAGAAGCTGAATGGGAGTCATATATTACTTTTGTCATTCTTCTGTAAATCTAAAATTAAAGCAAAATATTTATTAATCATTTTTAAATAAACACATAACTTTTATAATCATCATTTCCCCATAATTTTACATCTTCACATCTTCCAATAGAACATGTAATTTAGCATGAAATTGACTTTACAATAAATTAACATTCTCTTTTTTTATTCTAAAGGCAGCAGCATTCTGAGTTAGTGGGGGGGGAACATAAAATAAAATTTAAAAAGGAGAGTGTCTTTATTAAAGAGCTAAATAAATTTGCTTTACAAAAAGAACACATGTATATGACATACAGTGACTCATGTTTGTGAGTATTCCTTATTGAAAAAATCTATTAACACACTGGCATACAGGTATAGCCCATCAAATCCCCTAACCTTCATTTTTTTGATTGATGGAATTTTAGAAAAAAATAAATGTTTCGCTAATACCAGAGTGACTGTCACATTTGATATTGGTTCACTGAGAGGGTATTTCCACATTCCAGATTGTGACAAAAGGAAATGTGTTTTGTACCAAAACTATGTTAGAAACCTTGAAAGGTTCAGAAGCTCATTTCAGATAAACTCTTCAACCTTACACAGACACGATACGCTACAGCTACAAAACTGAGCTGAAAATTTCCTGGGTACATGGTTTCTTATGAGATTGCTAGAATGATGTCTTTTCCCCCTAGCAAGGCTTGCAAATAAAACAACCTTACATCCAGAAGTCAGTAAATCCAGTGAAGTATTCAGGGCAGATATTTCATGTGCTTGAGGACTCATTAGCCTTTTTTCCTTGCATAAGCTTTGTGAGCTATTGCCCCTATTCAAGTGAGAGGCCTAGCCAAAACAAGGAGCAAAGTCACCAAAGAATTCTATTCTTTCTTGGTTTCCATTTTTCCAATTTTTCATCAATAAGTCATGAAGCAAGTAAGAACATGTTAGAACTGAAACAACTTAGCACTATGAAAAATTGAAAACTTTTACTTTTCCTGGAGACGTGTTACTACTTTGTAATATTTCCAATTCTATTTCTTCTGACTTGATAATTACCTTAAATTCTACACACAGAGAATGCATTTAAAAAAAGAGTAAAACTTCAAACCAAGTTGGTAAACTTCAAATTAGAATGAACACAATTACGGGTTTGATTACAAGAAGTTGTCTGGCACTGTGACACTATTTCCTCCATTTTTGAACACAATTTCTTGCTTCTGTTTCTCCTGTACCTCTTTGATGGCTGATTCCATTGCTCTTAGGAAATATATGCAAATTCTTTTTTTTTTTTTTTTACTGATTGTAATTCCACCTAAAATTTCTAATTTTTTCCTTAGGCTGCTTGGAACTCTTCTGTACCAATACTTCTTGGTTTCTTCCATTTTTTTCCCCTGACATCATGCAAGCAGCTTCTAAGAGATATTACCTTAAAGACTGGGTGATATTTTTTATGTCTACCATGACACCTTTTTATGTACTGCCTTAAGAACATCAACTCCTATCTTATAAACATAGGAGAAGCTACCTGTCTGTCTAAGCAAATGCAAGAGACTAGTATTAAGATTTTAAATGCTTATAGTTCTCCTTTAGGAAAGAGAATTGTTTTTCTGAATACACAAGACAGTGATGTAAATGTTTCTTATCTTAATTGGGGCCTTTCTCTTTCTCACAATTCTGTTTGTATCTTCTACATTAGAACTTGCTTATTTACTTAAGACTTTTCAAAGAAAAATGTAAGAAAGTTTTATGCCATTCTAATTATGTGATGGTGATTGAGTGTTACAATTTTAAGTTGTAATGAGGACGACTGTTAAGAAATCAATCAGAAATATTTACTGCTTTACTTTTATTCTTTTAGCATGACAAATAAAACTCCCCAAAAAGACTGGAATCTATCCACTTTTTCAAAAGTTAGGGGGCAATATAATAAGGAAAATTAAAATAGTCCTACAAGGACTTCAAAAATATTATATAGAAAGAACAGAAGAAACTAAATAAAAAGATCTAATGCACAAATTTATTTATGAAAGTTACTAAAACTATAACAAGAGAACATAGTACATCTGAATCATCTTATTTCTATTGAATCAATTGAATCTGAATTAACTATCTTCCCAGAGTATAAATTAGAGTCTGTTGAAATCTCCCAAATTAAAAGTATCACCATTCTTGCACAACTATCCCAGAAAATAAAAAAGGCACCTTTTCCAAATATTTCATGGTTTTAATAATGCTTGGCAGCACTATCATTCCTGTGAAAATACGGTTTCACATAAAAGAAATATAATGGACTACCTTAAAAAATAGTATGTTATTTGTCATTTCAAATTTTCATTGTATGTTAAAAACTAGAAAATATATGCTAATCTTGGAACTGTATAGCTAATGGCAAAATGTCCAGTTTATATTTTTCTCTGCGATGACTTTGGGCCAATGCCACTGTGTTACACTTAGATGTGTTATACAGAACTATGGAGCGGCAGATGGAGTGGTAGTGGCAGACCTGAATTAGACTATTTCCAGTTTGTTATTGATAAAGAGGTTACCATGTTATCACATTCCCTTAAACATATCACTAAGTAACACGAATAATGGTAAGGAACTTTAAATTATTTATACTGACTTTCCGAGTTGTATATACAACTACAGATCTGATATTTAGTGTAAGAAAAATCATTGAATAATTTAAAATTTAAATAAAATCATGTATTGTGGCTTCTGCCCATGATGGAGTACTTTGCATTAGAATAGCAATAGAGACACAAACAACTAGGAAACCCAGATGTAGTTTTTAAAAAAAAATCTGTTTGATGGAACTAGACAACTTGAGTTGAACAAAATTTGAGAGTCCAAATTCTCAGAGACAAGGGAACTATAGAGAAATGATGTAATGTTCTATAGCCACCTTTTCTTTCAGTACCTCTGTTATTACTGGTGTATGAAAAGGCCAAGAAAGAAGGAAGTGAGTTTAGGCAGAAGGCTTCTTTCAAAAGAGCAAAATTTGGCAAGTTCTCAAGAGTGCAGAGACATAAATTTGAGTTTGGACTATAAAGGTAGACAGGAAATTGGGCTATGGGTATTCACCTTGTAAGAAGGAATCCCAGCAAAGTGATATTGATACTGTACCAATTTTTACACCTAAAATATGCCAAATTATTGAGATGCACAGGGAAATAGGATAAAAAGTTACTGAGAGCCACTAATCTGTGGAGCAGAATTTCCCACAATTCAGTAGCACTGAACCAAAAAGAAAATTTACCAGAAATTTCCAAAAGAATTTCCAAAAAGAAAAGGGCTGAGAAAATATCCCAGTTCTCAGCTGGAAATAGATGTGGGTTATAGAATTAGGAGTGTACACATTCCCTACAAAAATTCAAGTGTACACATTTGGTACAAAGTTGTAACCGAGCTTCTATTGAACTCAGTCCCTCTTGTCTTCACTCTTCTTGCCTATCAGAAGATAAACAGAAACCTCTCAGAGGAAGAAAAAAGGTCATACAGAACCTTTAAAATTTTAAATGCCTGGCATTCTATAAAAAATAACCAAACATGTCAAGAAAAGGACTATGAGAAAAAGAAAGATAATATTAATAGACTCAGGGGTGAGTCACTTTGGAGAATCATCATAAGAAGATTTCAAAATCCAGTATTTAAATTCAGAACTCAGATGAATTTAACAGCAGATTGAGCATATCACAAAAAAGACTGAGTGAACTGAAAGATGAAAAGCAAAAAATGTACTAACTCTGGACAAGTATAAAAGAGAAATATATGACAGAGGTAAATTAGTAATGTATGTAATCAGATTCAGATAAAGGGCAGAGAATGAAGATGGTGAAGAAACAATATTGCAATGGGTACCAGTGATGAATTTCCAAATCTGTTTATATGTATACATCAAGATAGATCAAGAAGCCTTACAAGTGTCAGACAAGATAAATACAAAGAAATGACAAAGAAAATGACAGCTAAGCCATTTAATTTTATCATATTAAAACTAATAAACAAGTCATTATATAAAAAAACAAGGTATTAAAATTATATTGCCTTCAGAGATGAAAAAATTTATAAAAGTCAACACATATTCATGATAACATTATGAATCTTAGCAAATTAAAATTAAAAGATAACACTCTTAAAATGCAAAAAAAAAAAAAAATGCAAAAAGCTTCAGCAAGTATAATCAGTGGTCAAGTGCTGAAAGCATTGCCCTAGAGACTGGAAATCAGAAAAGAATACCCATTCTCATCACTTGTGTTTGATTTGTCATAATGTTACTAGCTATTATAAATAGGCAAGAAAAAAATTAAATCTTACACATTGGAAAAGAAAAATCTAAAACTATCATTACTTATAGATATTTGAAAAATAGCAATTACTTTTAAAATAGATATCATAGAAATCAAAATACATCATGGGGAAATCTAATAAATTATGTTGTACTTTTATTCAGAAAACAGCTTTATAATATTAAGAGAAAGTAAAGAACATATACAAATGAATGGATAAGCTCTGTACCTGGACTGGAAGACACAAACCCAGTGAAAATGTGTTTCATAGGGTTTTATTTTTTGTACATGGACAGACTGGTTAATTGTTTTAAATTGAGTATATTCAAAAAACCTGTGAAGGACACTGGTCTCACATAGATAGTTTAAATATTGTACATATGTGTGTGATATCTATATAATTGCCACTTAGAACAAGATTTAGAATGTTTTGGGCACCTATGTTTTCCTTATATATACCATACCAGGCTATGGTACCCCTAGAGGTAACTCAATTTTGATTTCAATCTCTTCCTGAACTTCATATAATTTGCTAACTGTACTCGAATTTAAACATACAACTGCATATCTTTTTGTGTCTGGCTTCTAGTGTCCATTACTTTATTTGTGAGATTTATCCATTTGTTACATGTGACATTTGCTTATTCTTTCATATTGCTGTGTAGAATTACTCATTATTTTTAAGTATACCATTATTTATTTATCCATTCTCCTTTGGTATGTACTTGGATTGTTTCCAGGTTTTAGCTATTACAAATAAAACTCCTGTGAACATTCTTTGCATGTAATTTTGTGGAGTAATGCCCTATTTCTCTTATGTATATAGTCTGGAGTGGAATTGCTGGTCATAGGTTGAACATTGAAACAACTTTCCAAACTGCTTTTACCATTTTACTTTCCTATGAGCAATGTATGAAAATACTAGTTCTCCTCATTGTCATCAATATTTGGTATTTTACCATGTTTTAAATTTGTGTTATTTTGATGTAAGTATAGTAATATCTTATTGTGGTCATAAAATGCATTTCTGAAATCGTTAGTGATATTTAGCAGGGTTTTTAAAATTTTTTATCATCCAATTTAATATTCTTTTTATGAAGAATCTGTTCTAGCCTTTTTCCCTTAAAATGTATTGTTCATTTTTTTGCATCTATTATATTTATTCACATATTCATATTATACATCCATATACACATACATATATCTATGTACATATTAGTGAGTACGAGTATATATATATGTAGGCATATATATATGTATATGAACCTTTTGATACATCATATGTTATTCTATTATGGAATAAAACATTTGACACCTTCAAATGGTAACTAGTTTACTTGACTGGTGAGTTTAGGAGAAGAACTAAATATGTATGACTAGGCTCAACTTTGATACTTCTTGGAAACTCTTATCTGTAAAATGCATTCATTTTGCACTTTCTCTGCTACTCAATAAGAGGCCTCTTACTGACATTGGAGGTCTGAGGTTGCCCAGTGCAGTGTATGAATACCTAATCCAAACTTAATTTTGGCATCAATGAGTCTTTTTTGTCATAAATCTAATGCACAATTTGTAACATTTCTAACAGTAAGAATAATGTAAGAATAATGTTATTTTGATCTCTGAGATTTCTTGTGTCTCTCAACTTGTTACAAATGTAAGTCCCCTGCCAAAAAATATAATTTACTGAGTCATAAAACCCCAAAAGAAATTATAGGAATTTTGGGGGATGCCAGTGACTCAATCAATTAACCATCTGACTTTGGCTCAGGTATTGATCTCACAGTTCATGAGTTTGAGTTCCATGTCAGGCTCTGTGCTGACAGCTCAGAGCCTGGAGCCTGCTTCAGATTCTGTGTCTCCCTCTCTCTCTGCCCCTCCCATGCTTGCTCTCTCTCTCTCTCTCTCAAAAATAAATAAACATTAAACAATTTTAAAGAAATTATAGGAATTTTAAAAGTTAAGACATAACTACTAGTTGGTAAACAAAAGTATTAGACATGTTTGTCATGGGACACTAGCATTTTGACAGCGAGCACTCTAAAAATGGCCGGTACACACATAAACGGATAATGTGTACTGAACCACGCCAAAATAAATGTTCTGTTATATCAATATAATTATTATTATGCAAGATGTGCATCCTACTGGTAAATGCAGTAAGAATCAATTGCAAAGGAATCTGTAAAAGATTTTGCTACCTCGCCTCATTTGGTTTTCTCCTGAGCTCGCAAGAAGGCTGTCCAAGCTCATAAGCTCACAGCATTCTAGTTTTGTTCTCTGCAATCACTACACACATCTGAATGAACATTAAGCACTTGAAAATTTGCATTGGATATGCAGCCTTCTGAGATGCATCTAATGTGCAGATTCTAATTAACTCTGCTACCACACCTGGGCCTACCGTCCATGGCTATAAGCACATTTTCAAGGGGGATTTGAAAGGCAATTCATTAATTTAGTGTCATTCTCCAAAATCAACAACAATAAAAACATACAAAGGAGTGGCAGATTTGATGACTAATTCAGCCTAGAACTAGAACATCTGCCATGAAGCTAAGCTGAGTTTGTTTTGGCTTATATTTTGAAACATTATTTTTAAAGCTCCAATCTGTTTAAATTAAAGGGGTTTGGGGGCAGGGAAAGATGGTTGAGTATCGAAGTCCTGTGAATGCAGGTTGGCTTTCTAATGAAGCCTTTTTAAGAAAAAATAAAAACAAAAAAGTGGCAGCATCAATAACAAAAGCATTAGAATTTAAATCACAAGATGAACAAAATTCAAATCTTGGCTCTATCACTGTTATAATTATTTGTCCTTGAGAAGTCACTTAAGCATTTTCAATATCAGTGTTTTCATCTATAAGCTGGGTATAATAATATTTACATCACAAAACTTTCAGATTTCAAGGATAAGATGGTTATGAAGAACTTATCACTAGCTCTGGTCTGTAAGTGGCAATCAGTAACTATTATTTGAATCTGAATCTAAAGAGAGTTGGAAATGCACATCTACACAGTTAAGCTTACAGAGACTGAACTTGCATATTGCCTAGATAAATAAGATTTCACATATAACTGCCAGTCATAATTTCTGCATTTATCTACTCTAAAAGCATAATAAACAGTTTCAGGTAGGCACTCCTTAAGACACAGGGAAAAGCACTGAATAAGTTTTATTCATCTCTATCAAAGCCACACTACATATACATTTACTCTAAGTGAAAAGAATGTTTTCAGAGCAAAGAGATTTTCAAGGTAGGATCTCAGCCCTCCTTTCAACAATATTGCCTCCTTCAATTCCCTCCATTACCAACATTCTGGATGCAAATTTGCCAAAGAATGTGAATGAGATACTTAGTGTAATTGTCATTCGTGTTAGTAAATGCAGCAGAATTAATAGAATTGTTAGCAGTGAGTTGCAAACTTAATCTATACCATAACTTTTATGTGCTGAGAAAGCATTAATTTTTAATCTTAATTTATTTTATTTTGTTTATTTCATTACCTTCTCAGGAGAATTCACCCATGCTCTAATCTGAAAAAACATTATTAGTTAAAAAACAGTATACGTAATCCTGTATAATAACCTACATAGTCTAATTAAGTGATGTTCAATCTCATTTTAATAAAATAAAACCAGATTTTCAGGATGTGTTTCCTGGATAAGGAGTACAGCTTTTCTAACCTATGGCAATTGTGGGGGTGGGGGTAGACAGACCCAGGCAAAGATGGGACAGCAAGAGTGAGAAGCTGTCATCCTTAGGTTTAGCCATTGTCCTCAGAATCTTCTAGTTACCATCTCTTTGCTCATTTTCCTGCTAGAATCTAAGCTTGGTGTAGATAGTGAATTAATCTTTCTCTTGGATTGGACAGAACCCACTAGGATTCTCAAGCTGAGTCCAATACCTTTTGACTCTAGACAGTTAGGAGCGCCCACGTTTCTGCTACGTCCTACAATGAAGAGAAAAACCAGGCCAGCAGTCTCCCTCAGGGTTTGCTGGTTGGGGTTATAAAAATGGCTTCCTTGCCTTGCCCTTGTAGACTTCAGTGTAAGTCTGCTACCTCTCAACTTAGCATTGAGTCATGCCAACTTAGTCTACATTAAAACGAAGTGCCTTGAATGAGAGATAATCCTCTCAACACCCATCTGCCCAGGTCGCCCACCTGCGAGATGAATGGCACAGGCCCATCAAGAGCCCGGGTTTCTGAGACATAAAGGGAAATGGCGTTTCTTTTTGACAACCTTCCGACCCTCCAAATGAGGATGAAATACGAGGTGTGTAACATTTAGATGTTTCAAAACAAGGTGGCTGGCTGGCTCTGATGCAATGCAAATGAAATTCATATTGCTTTTGGTTTTCTACCAACTATGTATATATATTTGTCTTTATATATGTGTCTTGTACCCACCAGCTCCACTCTGGACAACCTTTGTAAAATGTTGAAATATTTGTTTTACTTGTGGATACTAGCAATACAGAGGTGATATGTGAAGTCCTGGGAGCAGGGCTTCCCTATTTCCTGGAAGCAGGTAGGACTGCCCAGGAAGAATATAATAAACAAAAGCCTGAGAACAGATTATCCATTAACCAGAAACGCTTATTCAGTGTAGGTAAGGGTGAAATATTTCTATGCCTGCAATTTCTTCAATTTCTATGCTCTGCCTTTGAACTTTATTAAATAATATTGCAATTGGAAATGCCTACTTATATTCTTTAACTCCCAGAACATTATACCTCCTTTATGTGAGAGATTCCTTTGCATTCTGTTTCAAATTATACCAATACTTTCCCACTTGGGAAGAAAAATGAGGTTTCTGTTCCTTTCCTTATTCCTATCTTCCCCTGTAATTACTTCCTACTAGCATAAAAATTAGATAATTTCCATTTAACATTTCTAGATTTTATAAAAATTTTAGTTCTGATATCACAACAGTAAGGAAAATCAGGGTCTGACTCCACATTTCCCAACTTTTTTTTTTTTTAATTGAAGTTAATCTTTTATTTTTTATTTTTTTTACAAATAGTTTATTGTCAAATTAGTTTCCACATAACACCCAGTGCTCATCCCCAAAGTGCCCTCCTCCATGCCCATCCCCCCTCCCCCCCTACATCCATCAGTTCTCAGTTTTTGTCAGCATTCAAGAGTCTCTCATGGTTTGCCTCTCTCCCTTTCCCCCACCATTTCCGCCCTTCTTCTCCCCCTTGTTCCTCCGTCAAGTTCCTCCTAATCCCAACTTTTATTTCTTCTTGCTCATAGTTCCTGTTATTTTTAGTGAATTACATGCCCTTGCTCCAAATATATTCTTGATCAAAACTCTTGTTCTTTGGAACTCCCTTTGTAGGAAGAAGGATAGATAGCATAGTCTTTATATCACTTAGTTATCCAGGATGTATAGGAAGCCCTTGTAGAAACTGCTGGTAAAAAGCAAATATTCCAGGGGTATCAGAGTGACTCAATCAATTAAGTGTCTGACTCTTGGTTTCGGATCAGGTCATGATCTCATGGTTGGTGAGTTTGAGCCCTGCATGGAGCTTCTGCACTGTCAATGTGGAGCCTGCTTGGGATTCTCTTTCTCTGTTCCACCCCCACTAGTACTCTCTCTCTCTCAGTCTCAAAATAAATAAATAAACTTAAAAATAAAGGACTACTTAAAAAGTAGTTTTTTTTTTTTTAAAAAGCAAATATTCCAAAAGGTGGGAAAATAATTTTTAAAATTATGTTTAAAAATAAAAATCAATGGACACTTTGAGACTCCAAATTATTTTATAATTTTTGTGTTTGTGCATGCTTATGTTTGAGTTTATTATATAGTGAGGGAATCCATCATTACAGTGTTTAAGGCTGTTAAATTTCTAATCTGGTTCTTATTGGGAGTTTGAGCCCCTCAACTGCATCCACCATTCCAATTTCATTATGGTCTATTTTACATATTGATCTAATATATAAAGTTTTCTAGGAAAAATATTCTTATGCCTACAAAAAATGTTTGATACAGTTATTGTCTTTAATAAAAGTTGATAAAACTACTCCTCTTTGTGGTTAACATTGTCCTTCTAAGAAAATTTTAGGATGCGTGCATCCTTTTTGACTGATACATTTTGACATACTTTCAACTTGACATACTGTATCATCCTTCTGGTTCCATTGATAAATAAATATTTCATCTAGATTACTATCTCTTTGGATTGTACCTAATCACAAATCTCTCTTTTTTTTCCCTTGGTTACCCAAACTTGCAATAAATCTTCTAAGTCATATCTGATGTATCTTAGGGTCAACCATTTTATTTGTACTAAACAAAATTGTCTGACTTGTATGATTCTTCTATAGCTTCTATAGGAAGAGTTTTAAATCCAACTCCATGCTTTATACCTCATTCTTCTCTTTTTAGTAGTTTAACTTATTTTAGAATTTTTTTTGTTTCATTTCTCTCTGAGTTCCTACGTTGTCATTTTAGTCAATTTCCGAAAAGCTCTAGTATAAAGAGGAATTTTTCGATGTTAGGATTGTTTTATTGTTACATGTCCTTTGTGATTGCTACATTTACTAAAAACATTTTTTTTTAGTATAAGTATGCTCCAAATATTATTTATTGGAGATTCAAATTTAACAGTGTTGGTATTATATATGGCAACCCTCTGTTTCTTAGATCTCTGAAAATTTCCAAATTTGTCCTCCCTTCTTATGCTTTATATGGTCTCTTTCATATGTATTAATTATGCTAATTTTATATGGTTCTTCCATTAAATAATCTTCATGATATAGGGATAGGCCAATAAAAGACTAGAAACACCGACAATGGAAGATGGGAAGGAATGCAAGATATTTATAAGAAATATATATGAAGCAAGTCTACATGGATAAGAGGTAATGTGAGAAAATGCAGAAATTATAACTGAAAAATTTCCTAAAAGATAGTAATAGTGTATAATTAAATAAGAAGGGGGGTAGTCATTGTTAAAAGCAGTCACATTTCTGAAGGAACTTTTAAAGTTAACTAGACTAGGGCCACATAGCTGCTATGAGGTTGATTGAATATGTATTCAAACCCAGGTCAGTCAAATTTCAGAGCCCAAATCTTAATTACTATAAAGCCACCTAAAGCCCCCCTTATTTAATGACTTATGTCCATAAATAATCAAAGGTCATTGTGTCTACATTGTGTGTACTACTTTTTCTCCTTTTCCTTTTGGAGTCTATTTTGAGGATATTTTATTGTGTTTCTTATTAATTTTTATGAACATTGTATTGATTGAACAGCAACACTTGCTTGATCATATTTGAAAATAGTTTAGTTTTTCCAGGTTTCTTGCTTAATTACATTTGATTATATTAAGGTGTTCTTTTTTAATGTATGTATATTTAATAGATTTTTAATGATTTTTTTGACTTTTTTTATGCCTCAAAAATATTCTAGACATAGTATAAGCTCACCCATTTTTTTTTTTTTTTTGGTTTTCATTTTCTTTGTTAATTATTTAGTATGTCAGGAACTTATCTTGACTTTTGGTATGAAGAGACTTGAAGGATTTTCATTGTGCCCAGTAACCAATCATGATACTTCACTGTTAATTTGTGCTCACAGTTCTGCATTGTACTTATATCACTTTCCAGAACAATAGACCTGTGTACAACTTAAATGGGACTGATGAACTCCCACGGCTTTTTATTTCACTGTTAAATGTAATAGCTATAAATATCCCCCAGCAAGCATGGTCCCTTTTTCCTCTACTATTATCCTTAATTCTCTCCATTTCAGTATGCTTCCATGAAAAATGGAATACCTATGATTTTAAATACAATATTGCAAATACAATATCCTGTGGAATATCCTTGTTGATGAGTATTACACCATGCTGGTTAAGATTAAACATACTACAGTCAGATGGGCTCAGGTTGAATGCAGCTCTTCCATTTACTACTGGCATGACTTTATGTAGGCTATTAAACCATACATATTTGAATGTCTTCATGTATACACATCACAGAGATAACAGCTTTATATTTGGCCTTTGTGAGAATTAAATGGTCTATTACAAACTGGATAAAGCATGAAGCAAGTGTTGTGGGGTATAGTGAATGCTCAGAGTAAGTCTACAGAACAGAGTTCTTAAGAAAATAAGCTTTAAATTTAGTTATGTGGCTTTGAAGCATGACTCTCTCACTTACTGCCTTACAGGACTCTAAAAAAGCTCCCTATTCATAACATGAATACAGTTTTGTCTAGCTCATAACGTACTAACTTTGAAGTGTGAGTTAGTAGTTAAGTGTGGGCTTTGGGGCTAGACAACTTGTGCTTATATTTGAATATAATTCTTGCAAGCTGTGTGATCTGGAAAACCTTAGGTTGGCTTGGTTCTTTGTGAAATGGAGATAATAACTGCACCTGCCTTCTAGGTTGTTCTGAGACTATAAGTAAATTAGTATATGTTCACCACCTACGAAAGCACCTGACAAGGAAGAAGCACTGAGTATAGATATGCTATCATTAGTGAGTAAATTTTTCTCCCAAAATGTTCTTGATACTGACATTTCCTCATTTTACAGTAGTGGCATCACATTTCTTTATTCTGTATTAATATGTCAAAAATTTTTAAATATTTTTATCTTACTTTCTCTTTTTTGCCTTGTATTCTTTTGTACGATTTTCTTCTCTTGATCTTATTCTACTTCAATCCATTTCATCAATATTTCTAATTCTCTTTCCTTTTATGCATTTCATTCCATATTCATTTCTCCAGATTCTTTGAGGGAAAACCCTCTTTATACATACAACCCATTTAATTGAGAAAAAAAAGTGGTCACAGATAATGAGTAGCACACTGCAAATCATACCTACCTCTCAGATGAACAGTATTAAGAATGTTATTAATTTTTTCTAATTAAACAGAATCAAGTTAAATACTTCTATTCACAGTATGATTGTCTAAATAGTTTATAGACTCATTTTACTATATATTTTTGTGGCTTACTCTAACCAAATGTGATTATTATAGTCTAAATATTAATTTTCAAATTGTGGTTCATGATTCATTTGTGGATCATGAAATTAATTTAGTGGTTATGCTTCTTATTGATAAATCGAATTGAGTAGATTAGAATGGAATATATTTGAGTAGAACAGAATAGAACAGATAGCCATCATGCATTGTAAGGGGTGTATTTCTTTACAAAACATCTTTTAATTCCAGGTTTTTGTATGAGTGAGTTGTGCTGTGTTATGTTGGTGTGTTGTGGAACAATGTAAAATGTATTAATTACAAGGTGGGGTCATCCAAAAAATTTTAGAAGACACTGGGATACATGTTGTTGCCAGCTTCGTAAAAATAATAGATCAGGAACACAATATTTTTTTGTTGTGTCAATTAGTGTTGAAAACAAAGGGCTGTTATTCAAAATTTAATGAGCCACAGACTTCTCTGTTTTAAGGATATGTTACCATTCTTATTCGGTAAACTATGATACCTGTATATATCAAAGACTTTTGATTTATCAGTAGCAAATGGGTTAATTCCAAGCTGGCTTCTGGTTACCACTTACTAGGACACATTTTCCCTTCCCTCTGTCAGTCACTGTGTGCCAGTTCTCTTTGATATCGTTTATATCCTTAACATGGTCCAAATTATAGGAGTTTGATTAACTTCATGGTTAAAATACATGCATAGAATTAGAACTCTATGTAGAAATATGATAGTTTTGTGATTAGCTTCTCTTTATTATCTGTTTCTCTGCCTATATTATTATTATAATAGAAGTGACTTTACATCATTTCTGCCTATTGGTATAATATCTTAGACCAAATATAGACAAAGTAAACAAAAATACTTGAAAATTCTTTGTCTTTCTCCCTTTAGTGCTGTCAAAATTTCTTTATGTATTTTGAGGTTGGGTATAGATGCATTTGTGATTTTATGTCTTTCTGTTGAATCAAACTCTTTTTAAATATAAAATTCCCCTTTTATCCCTGATAATACTGCTTTATCTTAAAGTCTACTTCTCTAATACTGATATTGTTGCACTAAGCTATTTTATGGTTACTATTGGCATGATATAACTTTTCCCACATTTTTCTTTCAACTTATGTATCTGTTTATACTTAAAAAGAATCTCTTTTATTTTTATTATTTTATTATTTTACTTTTTAATGTTTTTATTTATTTTTGAGAGAGAGAGCACTAGCGAGCAACCATGGGGCAGGGGCAGAGACAGAGAGGGAGACACAGAATCTGAAGCAGGCTCCACCTCCGAGGTGTCAGCACAGAGCCTGCAGCAGGGATGGAACCACAAACCATGAGATCATGACCTGAGCTGAAGTTGGGAGCTTAACTGAGTGAACCACGCAGGTGCCCCAAAGAGAATCTCTTTTAGAGTGTGCAACCCAACCTACCGTTAGGTCTTTATCTTTTCTTTTCTTTTCTTTCTTTTTTTCATATGTGTGATTATCTATGCCTTTTTGTTGAAATGTTAAATTCATTACATTTAACATAGCTACTGATATCTTGTATTAAGCCTAAATGCTCACTATGTGTGTATTTTCCCTCCATCTCTTTCTTGTTCCTGTTTCTCTTTTCTCTTATTTATTTTGATTATTCTAATATTTTAAAATGAATTTGATTATATATATTGGATTTTTAGCCAAATATATCTTTATTATATTTTAGTGGTTTCTGTAGAATTATTAAATGCATCTTTAACTTATCCCAGGGTACTTAAGGTTGTTATCATCACTTTATATTCATAGTTTAAAATATACAAACCCTACAATGGTGTAATTAAATATGACCCCCCATGTGTTGGCTATTATTATATATTTCAGTTCTGTAAACAATATAAAGCCAAATTACTACAATAACATTATTTTCTGTTTTAAACACTAATATGAGTTTACATTACCTAACAACAAAAAAATAGTAGTCTTTATATGTACTACTTATATTCCTTTTATGGTGCTCTAAATTCCTTTTATTAGATGTAGTTTTTCTCCAGGTATTTTGTTTAGTATAATTTACCTTCAAGCTGATTAAGTTTCTTATTTTTGGTAGAGCAGTTTGCTAGCAACAAATTGTCTTCACTTTTATGTATTTGAAAATGTCTTAATTTCACATGTATTTTGTAAGGATATTTTTGGTGGATATAGAGTTTGGGGAAAATAGAAAATTACTTTTTTTTTCTTTTGGCCTCTATGGTTTCTCATAGTTTCCTGTATATAAAGCATCTTTTCTCCCCCTGTATTCAGATTTTCTCTCTCTTACTTTTAAAGATCTAACCATGCTGTTCATAGATATCTTTTCCTGTGTCTTTTTATCTTCTTGAGATTCACTAAACCTCTTAGATTTTTAGGTTGGTGTTTCTCATCAAATTTGGAAAATGCTTACCATTATGATTTAATTTTTTTTTTCTGCTCATCCATTCTCTCCCTCTGGGATTCTAATTACATGTTTGTGATTTCTCCTTATATTGTCTCACAACCCACTGAGGTATCATTCATTATCAATCCATCTCTTTTTTTTTTTAATATTTTTATTTATTTCTAGGAGAGAGAGACAGCGTGAGCAGGGGAGGGTCAGAGAGAGAGGGAGTCACAGACTGAAACAGGCTCCAGGCTCTGAGGTGGCAGTCAGCACAGAGCCCGACACAGGGCGCGAACCCACGAACTGCGAGATCATGACCTAAGCGAAAGTTGGACGCTTAACCAACTAAGCCACCCAGGTGCCCCTCAATCCATCTCTTTTTGTCTCACTTTCAAATTGAATAATTTCCAGCAATCAGACTCAAGGTTACTGACTCTTCATTTTGCTCTCTTCAGTCTGCTTTTAAGCTTGCCCATTGAGGCTTCCCTGTTCTTACACATAACACACCAAACTGGTCATGTGTGTTCATGAAATAGTGACAGGAAAATAACATGTAATCATCAATCTTATATACTATAACACGATTTTCAGCCTCAGAATTATTGACATTTTGGCTCAATAGCAAGAAGACTGTCCTATGCATTATAGAAAGCTCAAGGCCTACTTAACCACTATGTGCTAGATGACCATGTGGACCCCTTCCTCTGTTGTGACAAACATGTACCCAGGCATTATCACATGTCTCCTGGGAAGAAAATCACCTGTAGGTGAGCACCACTACATAATCATTTTTCTTAATTTATTTCTGTTTAATACTACATATTCATTGAGGAAAATTTAGATTTTTGTAAACAAGAGAAATTAAACCTAGTCATGGACTGAATCACACAATTAGTCAAGGTGTAAGTTTGAATTACACATTTAAGGAACTAACTTGACTTACAGAACTAGGTCTTTCAAGGTATTACTCTGAAATGACTTTCCATTATATGTCCAGTATGGTGTGAGAAAGTACATAACTACATCCTTAAACTGCAATCAATTTCAAATATGTAAAATGCAAAAATACTGCTAACTATACATGTGCATTACATTCACAACTCTTTTCTTCATAATCTGGCTTTGACAATTTAGTGCAAAGGGAATGCTGGGATGTCCAAACTTAGCATATGACCTTCTGTAAACTGCTGTGCTTGCTGCCAAGCTGTGCATCTGTGGATATGCCCAGATGGCTTTATTGTAGCTATTTAAATTGGGGAATCTATAATAAGAAGTCATTGCTTATTTAACCTGCTTTTCCGGAACACTTAGCATACAAATTTGGTTAAAAATTCTAGGATTTTTGTCATCATGTATGCTGGTGTCTAGTGTGGGTGAGTGTGTGTGTGTGTATGCACACTTAAGTGTTTATGGAGATACACAGTATATTAACCACCTCCTAATTTGTTCTATTTTGTCAAGTATAGATCTTAATTTGATTTTGTTAGTTGGCAAGGGATATTAACTGCCTTTTTAAATTAAATACATTTCTGGTAACCAGAGTTTGTGTGTGTACATACTTAATATATATTTGTTGATGGCATAATAAAAATAATGAAAAAGAAAAAGAATAAGGTTGAAATGACATAATTATATGCCACTAGATAAGGCAAAGAAAGAGAAAATTTATGGGTAAGAAGGGAGTATTGGTTTTCCTTGTTATTGTACTTTTAGAAATGAACTAGTACCCCTTTTAAGAAAAATGGTAAAGTGAACTTAAAGGTAAATCAGTTTGGGACACCTGTGTGGTGTAGTCGGTTGAGTGTCAGACTTCGGCTCAGGTCATGATCCCACTGTCCATGGGTTTGAGCTCTGTACTGGTTTGGATTCTATGTCTCCCGCTCTTCTCTGCCCTTCCCTTGCTCTCACTCTCACTCTCTCTCTCTCTCTCAGAAATAAACATTAAAAATTTTTTTTAAATGGTAAATCAGCTTAATATAGTCATCTGCATTGTAATTTTTTAATGAGATAGTATTCATGAATTAGATGGAGCATATATGTGTGAATATAAGTAGAAACAGTATATTTAACCTTTCTACTGTTTGAGAGTCCTCTATCAAATATTAATCAGAAAAGAGAAAGAATTAATATGTATTGCAAACAATAAGCAATGTTGTATATATAATATATAAGCATGTCTTCAGTGACTAAATACAATCTGATAGATAGACTCATAAATACTATTAGTACATATTAAATATATTTCATGATGAAAATATTATTTTTTAGCGATTTTAAATAGTTTTTTTTTCATGAGCAATTTTCCATGCCCTGTATATGAATTGTGACAATTTATTAAAACATAGTGGATTGCAAACCTGTTTTTTTTTTAGTGCCAACTTATTTGAAACAAATCAGAGGTTAGCTACATAGGGGCAAAAGTGGCTAAATATTTTCAATTTTACCTCTATTAAGTAATATTATATCAAATGTAAACCATATTCTATAATATTATCTCATTTGCTATTTAACTTGATAACAAAGAATACATGATGAGATTTAGTAGTATATCCTGAATAATTAAAGAACTAACAGTAACATTTATTATGTGTATAGAACACAGAATTGTAAGAATGGTCACTCCACAAAATGTTATATTTCATTGTCTCTCTACATTAAAAAAATACCCTCTTTCCAAATATGTTCAACATCAGACTGAGTCCAAAAGGCTACCCTGGTATAAAAGTGGAAACAGTGTTGAGGTTAGATTCAAGTATACTGGGTTCAAGTTTCATTTTTGCCATTTAACATCTTAGTAATTGCTTCAGTGAGAACTTAATTCACAAGAGAAACCATTTGAAAAATTAAAGTGGTTTTTAATTTTGATACTTGGCTACATGGAAGATGAGGGAGATATGAGACCAAAAAATGAAAAAGTAAGGTTTCTACTGATGAGCTCAAGGAGAAAGTTACTAGAAGCCCAAGACCAGACAGTCAAAAGGAGGGAGCAGAGTTACTGGAATTCAGGGTCCACTTTACTCAGAAAATGTAGCAATAGAGAGGTCCTATTTGATGGCATTTTGAACTATTTAGAGATATAACACGTGGCGAAAATGGAAGGAGAGAACTGAGAGGCAGAGAAGGAAGAGAATAAATAACCTGGCTTTTCTCTTTCCTATACCCTCGCATCTGTCTCCCAGTATGACATCCTGCTCTGATCCCATCCAGAATCCAGGTGGCAGTGAAGTGTGGAAAGTGTAGTCTGAAGATCTCTGTAGCCTTTACAATGCAGGACAGAGCAGAGGAAGGGCTCTGGGGGAGAAGCACAGTCATGTCTCCAATGTTTCCCTATCTGTAAAAAGAGTTATAATAACCATCTCAAAAGTTTACTGTCAGGCTTAATTTAAAACAATATGTGCACTTTGAAAAGCATCATGCTGGTGAGTGTTGTTACTATTTTCTCTAGAAGGATTCTAATAATTACAGAGCTAAGAGTTCTTCCTCTTGGTTATTTTATCACTGGATATGTTAACCATTTTGATCATCCATAAGACTAAAAATTAGGGATTAGTCTTTCTGCACTTTAGAAGGCACAACAGAAATCTCTAATAAATTGAAACCTTAAAGTTTGAAATTATCTGCATTCCAAATGAATGAATTCCAGATGAAAGGTTGAAGTTTCCTTTTCTAGAAAGGCAAAATGAGGAGCTCTGTGGACCTACTTCCCAGAAAACCTGGTGACACATTTTTTTAAAAATTAAAGTCCCTGAAAATAGTCCCAAGGATTTATAGCAAATAAATATTTCTTCAAGAAAATCTACTAAAATCCCTATAAACAGCAAGAATTTGTGACATTTAAACCATAGCCTTTTCCTTCCCCTGGGTCTCCCATGCCGGTATGATGGAAACTCTACCCCAGCAGGAGAAACCAAGAACACAGCTCTACCCCCTGCTCCCAGTCAGGGCTGGGGCATCAACCTTTTACATTTTATCTTCCAGTTACCTGTCAGACTAGATTCTTAATGGGTGCAGCCAAGATGCAGAGACTCACTTTCTCTGTCCAGCTCCCATTTGTGGGATTAAGGTACTAGCTTGGGCTCTGTGTGCTAAGAATATTGACCTCTGTTCATCCTCACTGTCTTATCCATAAAGTGGAGATTATAAGTCAGGACAGGAGAGCTGAGAAGACCAGAGAGTGAGGCTACCACCACTTCCTCCATTGAATACCCAGTTCCTAAAGCAGAGGTTGCATTCAGAGTGAAGTATGCCACCATCCCTCCCCCAGTTCCAGAGCCATGACTTCAAAATAGCACCCAGATAGGGAAGCATGTATCTCCTCTCTAAATAAATAGCTTTATTGGAAATAAAGTGGGACACTAAGCATAAGGATGCTCTTGAAAAGAATGGAAAGTGTCAGAAAAATATTAGGAAAAGACTTGTTCAACTGGAGGTAGAAGGAAAACCAAAGTCTTGGCTAGCTCATAAGAGAGAAAGAGCAATAGCTGTGTAGCATTCTGCTGGGGGTTAGAAGAAATCTCCAACACTGACCTCAAAAACCATCTCTACAAAATTTGATCAGTTTGTGGAGCAATTTACGCCTAAAAGCATTGTTGAAGATAGAAAAATCAACTGGAAATTAGTGGTGCTTACCTACTGTGTGTGATTAGAAAGAGACAGAGAGCCCTGATTAAACCATTTTTACCACAGTGACTGTGACTGTTGGGCTGCACACCTGAGGAACACCACAAGAGGCTCCACGCTGCTGGGGAAATAGACTACACTACAATAATCCAGCCACTCAGGAAACAAACACAAACAACCATAATAAACCCTGGTTAGTAGGTGACTAGTACTTAGATTTACTAGAATATATTTTCTAAAATCTCTAGTTTCCAACAACAAATATTTATAAAGTAAGTAAAGAAATGGGAAATTTTGACATGGGACATAAACAGGCAAAGGAAACTGCCTGTGAGAACCAGTGGTCAGATTTAACAAAGATTTTAAAGGAGTCATTGTAAGTATCTTCAAAGAACTATAGGAAATTATGTTTAAGGAAGTACAGATAGATATGATGACAAAGCCTAACCAACTAGAGAATAGCAATAAAGAGATAGAAATTATTGAAGGAAAGAAAAAAATGAACCAAATAGAAACACTGAAGTTCAAAGGTAAATAAGTAAAATGAAAAGAAGAAAAAAAGAAATCTAAAGAGACTCAACAGATTTGAATTAGCAGGACAAAGAACCAGTGAATTTGAAGATAGAGATTATGTAATCTGAAGAATAGAGAGGGAAAAAAATTAAGAGAAATGAACAGACCCTCACATAAACGTGGGATAGCATTAAAAGCATTAACACATACTAATGGGAGTCCCAGAAAGAGAGACGGAAGAGAAAGGAGAAGAAAAAGTATGTAAAAAGATAATGGCTGAATACTTTAGAAATTTGTTGGATTATTTAGTCTACACAGACAGTAAGAGTATTGGTGAGTATGTAGACAAATAGAACTCTCATACACCCTAGTGGGAATGTAAAATGGCATAGTCACTTCATGAAACAGGCTTGGAGTTCTCCAAAATATTAAATATAAAGCTATCATTTGCCCCAGCAATCCCAATCTTAGGTATATACTCAAGAGAAATGAAAACAAATATCCATACAAAAATCTGTACACTAATATTTATAGCAACATTATTCACAATATATACCCTAAATGCCCATCAACTAGCGAATGGATAAACAAAATGTGGTTGATCCATACACTAGAGTATTTGGCCATAAAAAATGAAGTATTGATACATTGCAACATAAATAAACCTTAAAAACATGCTAAGAGAAAGATGCCACTCATTAAAAAAAAAACACATACATGATTTTATCTATATGAAACGCCCAGAAGAGGGAAATATATAAGAACAGAAAGTATATTAGTGATTACCTATGGCTGGGGGCTAATAGTTAAACGGTGTACTGTTTGGTTTTGGGGTGATGGAAATACTTCAAAATTGGTTGTGATGATGGCTACATACCTCACAGCTCACAGAATATGCTAAATTCTAATACTAAATCAACTAAAATATTGAATTATATATTTTGAATGAGTAAATTATATGGTCTGTAAATTATATCTTAATAAACCTTCCACAAAAACAAAAATTAGAGTGTGTCATGCTTCTACAATTCTTAGGGAACTATTACCATAAAATGGAATGAATGCAGTTACCACTATTGTTGTCATTTTTTTGAAACAAGTCACATTCAAAGAGCAGAAAAATATTGGCTACTTAGTGGTTTTTTTTTTTTTTAATTTTTTTTTTATGTTTTTATTTATTTCTAGTAGAGAGAGAGAGACAGCGTGAGCAGGGGAGGGTCAGCGAGAGAGGGAGTCACAGACTGAAACAGGCTCCAGGCTCTGAGCTGGCAGTCAGCACAGAGCCCGACGCGGGGCTCGAACCCACTAACCGCGAGATCATGACCTAAGCGAAAGTCGGACGCTTAACCGACTAAGCCACCCAGGCGCCCCGCTTAGTGGTTTTTAAAGTACAAATGTAAAATATACACTTTAATGTATTTCTCTGCTACTGATTTTTGTACTTGGAACTAGACACTTTTGTATCCCAAAACTCAAATAACTGAATTTGATGTTTCTAATTTTTGCAAACATGAAAAAAATGACACAGTTTTTTTGGGTATGTTAACTTTTTAATTTTCATCTCTTTTCCTGCATTTGGGAGTGTGTTTTCTTGCCCAGCAGGGCAGTCTAAGTACCAAGAGGTAGCTTTAATTTGCATTTGCTGGCTTTCAGATGCATGTGTCCTAACCTTAACATCTCTTAAGTAGCGTTTATTTTGCAGAGAATCTGTTTATCTAGCATTAGTACATGACACAAACAGGAATGTAATAAGAATGCATAAATTGCAAATGCATAGTGCATAACTGAATATTTGAACATGTCTCAAAGCAGTGGGGCAATTTGATCCTTATAATCCAGTTTACTTTTTTTTTTCCCTGAGAGAAAAGGGCATGCTTATCTAGGATTTATTTCATCTGCAATTTTCACATGACAAAATTTACTTTTAAGTTTAAAATGATGTTGTTTCAGTCCCTGGTGTCTGAGTGTGATGAGAGTTGGAAAGGCAGACAGAACTACAAACGTCTAATCTTGGCATGGCATTTGCTTTCCATTTTCTTTAGTGTGCACTGGTGGGATATTACTGAATGTTAAAACCTTGGCAGAGTCACTAGTGTGTAGACTCTATTTCTATTGTGGAGAGGGAAGTAAATTTGAAATACAATGAAGTTTATTTTCAAAATGATTGCTGATTAGTTAATTTTTATCATTAAATTTTCATTTTGGCTGTATATAGCCTGAAGAACATTGAATTTTCAGCCTGCTAAACAGATGTACTGATAAATATACTATTTATATGAGGTAAAGGATGTGAATCTCTACCTTTGTCTTTTGTGAATATATTACATTCTTGTCAACTTAAAAGAGTGGCCCAAAAGTATACACTTCTCAATATTACCAACCCTATCATCATAAACACTTTTGTTTCAAGCACTTAAACTGAACAAGTGTTACATTCTATTTCTTACATGACCCATCTCACACTAACTGTTTCCTTCAGCTGGAATTTTCTCATGCTTTTTAAAGCCCCAAGTTAACAAAACATAGAACAATACTTGCCACTATTAAAAACAAACAAACAAAAAATCCCTTGATTCTGCTCCTATTTTTAAATTATTCAAATTGTCTCATTGTATAACCAGAAACTTCTTCTATTCCATATCTTCTCTGATCCCTCAGTTATATTTTCTTGAAATAACTCTGACTCGCCTCTTTGAAATAACTCTCATAAGCTTTTCTGGATTTCCAACCATTCTATAAAATGTATCAGAGAAACATCATCATCATAGAAATCCTATTTATACATCTATTTATTGAGAGCTCAATATGTATCAGGCATCTTTTAGGTACTTAGTATATATTAGTAAGCAAAACAAAAACATCTGTCCTTATGGAGCACTGTCCTTCTGGCAAGGAGAGGCCTATAAAAAACAAATTAACAAACTGTATAGTATCTTTAGAAATCCACATATTATGAAAAAAAGGGAAAATGTAGAAGACAGGATTGAAATTGAAGGGAGTATGGTGTGGTTTAGTATGAACAATAAATATCAATATTGTTTCTAATATCTAGCTTAATGCTTTTCATGTAGGTTTTGTAAAATACATGGAAAGTAGAATCAATAAATAACTTTTCTATAAAAACTTCTTTATGATATCATTCTCCTTTGAATATCCCTTTTAGTCAGCTTGTGTCATGTGAATAATATGGATATATGTATAGATTTGGAATATAGACATAGATAATGATACAGATACAGAAGTCTAAGCTTCTTGACACATGCTGTTTGCCCTATCTATATCCAGTGATATAACTTGTATGGACCCATCCATTTTAGGAGATGAAGCTTCTTTATATTCCACTAAATAAATGATTGACTTAATGATACAATGGAAGAAAGTAATAAATGAAAGAACAGAAGGAGAATAATACCATAAAGCTCTTAGACAACAGTAAAAAAAAAATCTGGAAGTCAAAAACTGGAAGAATGAGAAGATCAATAATTGGGATCCCAAGATAATTCTTTAAATTCTTCCAGGAGTATATGATTACTTTCCAGTTAGTGTGCAAGTACCTATAGTGAGTGAGAGATGCATCACAATTTTTGCTATTGCTCAGTGTCCAGAACATAGTAGGCATTCAACAAATAATGATTTATATACAGATCTTTCATCAGTTATGAGATCCAAAATGTGAGATTTTGACTCTTTTAAGACATAGATGATCACTTATTAAATCCCTATTATAATAAATAATATCTTGATATATCAGAAGGAGCACATAAAGAGCACAGTGCTATGGAGTAGATCACCTAAGCAGGTGTAAAGACACATTTCAAAACTGTTTCACATTTTCAATTATACTTCAAAAATTCCTCAATAAATCAACCAATAAATTATTGATTCTTTACAGGGATTATGATCAGCCCCAGCACATTATTAATGTATTTTTAATAAATCACATGAAGGTGTTTAGATTATTTATAGAGGTATAATAAAGCATTGTGGTTGAGCTCAGAAGTTACTGGTTCAAAGAATTTATGTAATCACTGATTGTAGTTTATGCTTCAAAAGGATGACACAGGGGTCACTGGATTGTACTTTATGTTCACATCCTGGTTCCCCCAAACATTAGTTGTATGATTTTAGACAATTTTTAATAATGTAATCTACCTCTGCCACAGTTCCCTCATCTATAAATTAGCCTAATAAGAATGCCACTTATAGAATCAGTGTGAGTTTCAAATAAATTAATACAAGCAAGACAGTCTACCAATTTGCACATTCCATATCAATGCTTAACTAACTAGTAACAAAAATGTTAGAACAATAATTTTACCTATAATTTCTGGCAAAGTGTTTACTTTTACTCATGCTTTGGAAAAAACACGTCTTTCCTAACTTCCACAATGGAATTTATATAAGTGTTGATCACTTAAAGATTTGCCAAGGTATCAGCATTATTCTGACACCAAAACCAGAAAAAAGGCCACAAGAAAATAACGGGCTAATATCCTTCAGGAACACAGAGGAAAAAATATTAGCAAGTTGCATCCAATAATATTTTAAAAGGATAATATACCATAAACAAGTAGAATGTATTCCAGATATCCAAGAATGGTTCACCACCCACAAATCAGTGTGACATACCACACCAACAAAACGAAGGATAAAAATCATATGATCATCTCAATAGATGTAGAAACAGTGACAAAATTCAGCATCCATTTACATAGAAAATCTCAACATAGTGACTATAGAAGACATATATCTCAGAGTAGTAAAGGCCACATATGATAAGCCACAGGTAACATCATACGGAATGGAGAATGCCTGAAGTTTTTCTTCTAGTATCATGAACAAAACAAAGATGCCCACTTTCACAGTTTCATTGAACAAAGTATTAGAAATAAAGAAGAAAAAAAAAAAAAAAAAAAAAAAAAAAGAAAGAAAGAAAAGAAATAAAAGGCATCCAAATCAGAAAAGAAGAAGTAAAGCTGTCACTATTTGCAGAATACATGATAAATATACAGAAAACCCTACAGTTCGCATCAAAAACTGTTAGAAAACAATCAACAACTTCAGTAAAGTTGCAGAACACAAAATAAATACACAAAAATCTGCTTCAATTCTATTCACTAAAAGTAAACTATCAGAAGGAGAAATTAAGAAAACAATCACATTTACAATTCCATTTAAAAACAAAGCATTCAGATATAAATTTAACCCAAAAGGTGAAAAACCTATGCAATGAAAACAATAAGACATTGATGAAAGAAAATGAAAAAAGACACATATAAATGGAAATATATTCTGTACTCATGGATTTGAAGAATTAGTATTGTTAGAATACCCATACTACTCAAGCAATCTACAGATTTAATGCAATCTATATAAAAAATCCAATAGCAGTTTTAGAGAAATAGAACAAACAATCCTAAAATTTGAATGAAACCACAAAAGATCCTGAATAGCTAAAGCAATCTTGGGAAAGAACAAAGCTGGAAGCATCATACTTCCTGATTTCAAACTATATGACAATGTTACAGTAATCAAAACTATATGGTATTGGCACAAAAACTGATCAATGGAACAGAATAGAGGGCCTAGAAACAAACCCATGATATATGGTCCATTAATATATAACAAAGGAACCAAGAATATACAATGAAGAAAGGATTGTCTCTTCAATAAATAGTGTGAAAACTGACAGCTATGTGCAAAAGAATAAAACTGGATCATTACCTTACACCACACATAAACTCAAAATGTATTAAAGACTTGAATGTAAGAACTGAAGTCCTAAAACTCCTAGAAGAAAACATAGGCTGTAAGCTGTTTTTACATAAGTCTTGGAGATGATTTTTTAGATTTGACACTAAAAGCAAAGGCACCAAAAGCAAAAAAAACCATGTGGGACTTTATCAAACTGAAAAGCTTTTGCACAGCAAAGAAAACCATCAATAAAATTAAAAGACTACCAAAGAAATGGGAGAACATATTTGCAAATTATTTATCTGATATAGGGTTAATATCCAAAATTTATAAATAATTCCTACAACTAAGAAACAATTCCATTTTTAAAAAAATGGACAGAAGATCTGAATACACATTTTTATAAAGATATACAGATGACAACAGTTACACTGAAAGGCAGTCAATATCACCACTTATCAGGGAAATGTAAATCAAAACCACAATCAAATATTATCTCAAAGCTGTTAGAATGGTTATCATCAAAAAGACAAGAAATAACAAGTCCTAACAAAAATATGGAGACAAAGGAACCCTTGAGCACTGCTTGTGGGAATGCAAATTGGTGGAACCACGATGGAAAACAAAATGAAGTTACCTCAAAAAATTAAAAATGGAACTACCATACAATTCAACTTCTGGGGATTTATCCAAAGGAAACAAAAATTCTAACTCAAGAAGATATATACACTTCAATATTTGTTGCAACATTCTTTATAATAGGAAAGACTTGGAAACAACCTAAGTGCCCATCAGTGAAGGAATGGAGAAAGAAAATGTGTTACATTTATACAGTAGAATACGATTTAGTCATAAAACAGGAAATCTTGCCACTTGTGACAACATGGATGGACCCTGAGGGTGTCATGCTAAGTGAAATAAGTCAGACAAATACTTTTGATCTCACTTTATGTGGAATGGAAAAGAAAATTCAATCTTTTTAAATGGACTCATAGAGAGAAGAAATTGGTGGTTGCCTGATGTCCAGGGGTAGGCAAAAATAGGTGAAGGGTGCCAAAAGGCATAAACTTCCAATTATAAAATAAATAAGTCATGGGATGTAATGCACAGCATGATGGCTACAGTCAATATCCTACTGCATATTTGAAAGTTGCCATGAGAGTAGATCTTAAAAGTTCCATCACAAGAAAAAAAAATGTAACATTGTAGATTGATGAATGTTAACTAGACTTATTGTGGTAATCATTTGGCAATATAAACAAATACTGAATCATTACGCTATATACCTGAAGCTATTATCATGATACATATCAATTATATCTAATAAACTTACTAGATATATTTTACTTGGAGTACATATTGAAAACACTTAATACATAACAATATCAAAATTTAACTATAAAATAATTGATCCTTCTTTTTCCTTAAATAGTTTATTGTCAAGTTGGTTTACATATAACAGCCAGTGCTCATCCCAACAAGAATTGATCCTTATATACTATTGGCAGCATATCTTCAAAATTGTATTATATATATATATTTTTTTTAAATCCCCTATCACACAATTTATTCAGTATATTTTTAAATAATTTATGGAAAATAATTTGCTGGGAATTTTCTAGGAATTATGATTGTAAAATCAGCCTCAGCCTGTTCAGTATATCCATTACAGATATAGTATACGTCTTTTCTGACAGTTAAATAAGAAATATTTAGTTTCAATAGATTTTATCTCTTTTTCAGGTTCCATTTGTGGAATTATTTTGGAAAGAGATAAAATATTATTGGACTTGAAATTCCAGGGCTAACAATGGGATCAGATAGTGTCTGTTGCTGCTCTTCTGGGTCTTCACTAACACAGGCAAATATTTCCATTTGAAAGACTGAAAATAGTTGTCCTTTAGTGTTGTACCCTGTTTTAACCATTAGTTAAGAAGTTATTCCCATAGATCTCTGATAAATTAAACATTACTCATCCCTTCTTCTCTCTCTCTCTCTGTCTCTCTCTCTCTCTCTCTCTCACACACACACACACACACACACACACACACAATAGGTTACCAATATTTTCTAAGACTCTCAAAGCTTTAAGAAAGGTCATGACATATTTAATGATCAAGGCTGAGCATAGATGAAAGCCATTTGTCATATAACTAATTTCTCATGTAAAATATATTAATCTTAGATTTAGCTATCTTATGTTTTCTATCTTCACATGCTGATCACTGTGCCCAAAATAGTTCTTTCATCTTTCCTTCTCCCAGAATCCACTTGCTAATGTCTACTTAGAGTTAAAATAGAACTTTCCAAGAACAATTTTCCCTCAATCTGC
Source organism: Hyaena hyaena (assembly GCF_003009895.1). Classification (NCBI taxonomy): domain Eukaryota; kingdom Metazoa; phylum Chordata; class Mammalia; order Carnivora; family Hyaenidae; genus Hyaena; species Hyaena hyaena. The sequence continues at coordinate 142,346 of NW_024081460.1, read as the reverse complement.
CATTAGATTATGAAAGATGTCCTTCATGATGACTGGTCTTTAAAGCAAACCTTTTCATTGCACTCAGCATTGGTTTTCTGTCTGTCCCAAAAGTTGAAAGTTCCTTAAGGAAAATAATTATTCCCAGTGCCTAGCAAAATATTTGTGGTAAAAAAAACAAAAAACAAAAAACAAAAAACTTAATAGAATAAATGAATTTCTATCTTAATATAAAAACTCCTAGAAATCTTTGATAAATTACTTTCTTACATCAGCAGAAAATATGTTATACCTTGCTAATATTTGGATCATTATTTAGAAAGTAGCATAGATTAAATAGTAAATAAGAAAATGTGACAAATGAAAACATTATGATATGCTTCACCCAACTTTATACCTTAATAACAAATATTTAACTTTTCAGTATTAAACTTTTTAAAGTTTGTTTATTTATTTTGAAAAGTACAGAAACAGCATGAGTTGGGAAGGGGCAGAGGGAGAGAGAGAGAATCCCAATCAGGCTCCATGTCCCCAGCACAGAGCTCAAAGCAGGGTTCAAACTCATGAAACTGTCAAAATGTCAACCCTGCTATGTTGGAGAAATCAATAATTAAATATCTTTACAGTAATTTTAGCAGATATAATGAAGGAAAAGATAGGCATTAACAGAATGAGAATGGAATAAATGCACATTTTAAAGGGAGACATGATTCATTTTAATAGATATGCAGTAATTATCCAGGAAGTGTGACTGCTTTCTTCATAAATGACATTAACTATTCAAATTAAATGACAGAACTGTAAGATGTAAGGGTATTATGTGGGTGTTCAGAACCCTAGAATCAGCTAAAAGATACATAAAACTTCATGTTTACCAATGTCTTTTTTGGAGTTTTTCTCTTGGTTACCCTTTCACAAAAAACACACTCTGTTTTGAAGTAAAAACAAAAACAAAAACAAAACAACAACAACAACAACAAAAAAAAACCTCATGAAACTGTGAGATCATGACCTGAGCTGAAAACAAGAGTCGGATGTTTAACCCACTGGGCCACCCAGGCTCCCCTTTCAAGATCTCTTTAAAACCCAGGTAACTGAGGTCACTGATCTGGGCCTGAGCTTTACAACACTTGAATGACTCTTCTTTTGTCAATATCAACAGAGCAAGGAGTTCACAGGCACAAAGGGACATACTGTTTTGTACTTTGTCCTCTAGATCATGCTCCAGATATCTGTGTTAATGGAAACTTCTGCCCACAAACCCAAAAGGTTACTTCTGAACTTCTAAATTATTTCTGTTCATTATCTTCCTTCCCAAATAGTTGGTTAAATTTGTATTGTTGGCTTCTCACAGTGGCATTAATGACTTCTGTTTTATTTTCTGAGATTCTAAAAGAATGAAAGATGTTTGTATGAGCCTCTGGTCCAATTCATTTTGTTTCAAGTTTAAAAGATTCTCCAGCTTAGGCCGTGATTTTCTGGTTTAATCCTCAAATAAACTAATTTTAATTATCTTAATGATTTGTCTTCCCTAACTTTCTCAATCTCATTTGGTGTCTCTTGGGTTCCATAAACAATAGATATTATATTGTTCTTTTAAAACATTTTCTTTGGGGCTTTCTTGTGCCAGCCTACAGTTCTTAGCTCTATGTATTTCTAAATCAATTATCTCATGGCTTGTACGCCAGGGCTCAAGGGAGAGAAAAATATCTCTTTTCCCTCGCTATTCTTGTTCCTTTCCAGAAACATTCTACTCAAGTATATGTCCTCAAAGAAAAGGAAATAAATATGAGAAATAGGCATTTCTTTTTTTCCATGCTGGGCCTAGCCTGACACAGATGCTGTGAAATGACATTACCTAAGAACATACACTTTGTTTTGCATATATGTAGAAGCTGGAAATGTAATCCTCACTGCTCCTGAGGACTGTTCCAAAACATCTGGGAATGTGTCAGCTCTTGCTACAGCCAAGCAGTGTATGCAAGAGAGAAAGCGTTCCTTCAGGAAGAATTTAATGTATTCCCAACACTATCTCTTCTCACAGAGTCTTCCTCAAACAACCTCAGTGGACTTAATGTTGGTTTTCAGTTCTCACAGATCTAAAGTCTCTCTAAATGTGCTTTTGGAAAGAAGCTAGCTCAAGACTGTGCACATGTGTGTTTCATGGCCTGCTTTTCTTATTATTCCTCAGAATTCTTCAGAACAGAGGTCATTCCATTGGGTTAGAATTTGTATTATTCTATTTTGTATTACTTCCATATTTTTCTAAATAAAATTAAGGTCTAATAATTCTACCAAATAAAAATATGATAAACTAAGCAAGTTACATGTTTGCTTTTTGCCTCTGTGGTCTGAAGGAATTATTTTGGTTGTTGCTGTTAATGCAAGTTTGGAAATGTGGTTTTGTTTATCTAGACATAAACAAATATGTATCAATTACATGGCAAACCAATACATTAATAATACACATGATTTTGAAATACACTGAAATAAATATAAGTATCTAAATGGAGAAAACCACATTATTTATCATAATGTTTCAATGACCTTTGAAAATAAAGAATCATATATAATTATATTTGTGATTTAAGCCTGCGTTTTCCTTTACTGAGGTCACTATGTGTCAGTACGTTAAGACAGAATGGTAATATTATAATCCTTATAAATATATTGTTATCTTGCCATGATTGTTGAAATCTCTGCTAAAAGATATGTAATATACAATATATAATATACACAATATATTTATATATACACAACATACAAAAAGTGCACTTAAATTCTGGTATAAACAAGGTGGATAATTAATATTTCATATTTTTTCTTACTTTTTGCTTTTCTCTCAATGATGACAAGGTACCATTATTTGTAGAAAAAAATAAAGAGAACAATTGCAAATGTACAATTTTCAAAAGTGTGTTGGGGATAATGGTCAATGAAAAGTCTGTCAATATCTTATAAAAATAGATAACATGAAACACTGATTCAAAATGATATGTGCAACCCTATGTTTATTGAAACATTTATAAGAGCCCAAGATATGGAAGAAACCTAGGTGTCCATAAATAAATAATACACACACGTATGTATATGTACACACACCTGAATGGAATATTACTCAGCCATAAAAAATAATATCTTGCCACGTGCATTGACATGGATGGATGGACCTAGAGGGTATTATGTTTAGTAAAATAAGTCACATAGAGATAGATAAACACCATATGATTTCATTTATATGTGGAATTAGAAAAAAATAAACAAGAACCTATCCATAAATACAAAGAACAAACATAGTTGCCAGAGAGTAAGGGGGCGGGGGAAGGGTAAAATGGTTAAGGGGAGTAGGGGATACAGGCTTTCAGTTATATAATGACTAAGCCATGGGATAAACAATAGTATACAGTCATATCATTGTAAGGTGACAGATGGTAGCTACACTTGTGATGAACACAGCATAACAGAGTTCTTGAATCACTATGCTAAAATTAATGTAACATTGTGCATCAAGTATAGTTTAATAAAAATGAAAAGGAAAGAAAAATTTCTATGAACAGTATAATAAGGAAGAAACCTTGGTCACTGACAAAAACTTTAAAAAGTGGCAGGAAGCGAGCACTGAGGTGGCTCAGTTGGTTATGCATTGGACTCTTGATTTTGGCTCAGGTCATGATCTCACAGTTTGTGGGTTAAGGCCCCACATTGGGACTGTGCTGACATCATGGATCCTGTTTCAGGTTTTCTCTCTCTCTCTCTCTCTCTCTGTCTCTGTCTCTCGGTCTCTCTCTCTCTCTCTGCCCCTCTCCCACCAGTGCTCTCTCTGTCTCTATCTCTCTTCTAAAATAAATAAACGGAAAAAAAGTGACATGAAAAATGGAGAGAAGACAAATGATCAAGGAATCTAAACCATTCAATATCTGTATTAAAATAAAAGACTTAAAAATGAAGAAACCAGACGCACCTGGGTAGCTCAGTCAGTTAAGCTAGCTGACTTCAGCTCAGGTCATGATCTCACAGCTCAAAAGCTCGTGAGTTCGAGCCCCTCATCGGGCTCTGTGCTGACGGTTCAGAACCTCATACCTGCTTCAGATTCTGCGTCTCCCTCTCTGTGCCTCTTCCCTTCTCATGCTCTGTCTCCCTCTCTCTCAAAAATAAGTAAATATTTTTTAAAAAGGAAGAAACCATAGATACAAGAGCAGTTTTTTCTCTTAAATGTGGAACAATTTTGGGGTGTCTGGGTGACTCAGTCAATTAAGCCACGGACTTCAGCTTAGGTCATGATCTCACCGTTCGTGCGTTCCAGCCCCTCATCAGGTTCTGTGCTGACAGCTCAGAGCCTGGAACCTGCTTTGGATTCTGTATCTCCCTCTCTCTCTGACACTTCCCTGCTCACACTGTCTCTGTCTCTCTCTGTCTCTCTGTCTCAGAAATAAATAAAACATTTATAAAATTTTTAAAAATGTGGAACAATTTTTAGATAACAGTTTTAATTATCATTAAATTAAGGAGGACCCTTGTGATAAGCACCAGGTGTCGAATGTAAGTGATGAATCACTAAATTTTACTCCTGAAACTAATATTACATTGTATGTTAACTAGCTGGAACTTAAAATCTTGAAAGAAAAGAGAGAGAGAGAAAGAGAGAAAGGAAAGGAATAAGAATGCAGTTGTCAACACTGAAAAAATAAAGATAAATATTTTCAATGTTGGGAGTGAAAAAAAAATGACATCCTGGAACTAAAAAACTGAGTGCTGAAGAGTGAGAAGAAACGTAGAAGTGTTGCTGACCTCACCGCAGCAGCGGCTATATCAGCCTTCAATAGAGACATGTAGAAAAAAGAAATATGATTCCAACCACATTAATTTTTGTCAAAATGTCTTTTTTAAATTACTAGTTAAGGAAACATAGTTTTTAAAAAGTAGAATAGCTTGCCCTGCCAATAGTCTATTCCTTCACTTGTAATTCAACTGTTTTTTCTTGTATTAATGTAATCGTCCATAAGCACATTACCACATACGATATTGTCATATTCTTATGAAAGTATTTTCAAATATCTGACTCTCCTACTTATTCTCTAAGCAAATAAAGGTGTTGAGAAGGATACTAACCTAATTTTAATAATGATGTCTATTTTCTATGTTTTGGTAGTGAAAATAGAGAAATTATTATTTTGTTTTCATATATTAGGTTGCTAAAAATTATATCTTACAAAATAATTCTAATTTAGTTTTTTTGTGATAATATTATTGTCATTAGAAGCCAAGGACTTGTCTCAGTGATTGAAGCAAAGAGAAAATTTGTAGGAGAAAGATAAAGAAGACAGGCATTTTATTATGTTTTAAAAATATTCTAAAAAGTAAACATACATTTGGACTTCTGTAAAATAAGTAGGAGAAGATCAGCCAAAACATATTTCAACAAGGTCCTCTATTTGATTTTCATAGATTTTTTTTTTAAGGAGCACCAGATATTAGATGTGTTTTTCGCTCAAATGTAGCTAAGCAGTGATTCTTTATCGAAGGTTTAATGGGCACCACTTTGTATAGAATCCAAGGTAATTTGCACAGAATAATATAATTTGTGTATGGACTACATAGCAGAGAAATAAAAATTTTTAAACATTCTTAATATTGCCATAAGTATTGTTTTCAAAATTTAAGGATTTCAAATATTTTATTTTGCTGATCAGATCCAGTACTAAAACCCTGAAAGGGTCTATATATACAGGTTATTTTTACTGTTTTTAAATAAAACTTCTAACCTGTATAAAGGCTAGAAAGAAAAAGGCAAGTTATTACCTGAGCCTGTCATCTTTCTTTGGGATCTGCCACAAAGAATCTCATAATGAAAAATGGTAATGATGTGTTTCAATGTGAAGGTGTGCCCACTAATCCAAAGGCTGATTTGTGATTTTCATGTTATAATTTTTATTTTTGTGTTAACATCTGCTCATGGAGATGACAAGTTGGTGTGGGAATCAGAGGCTCAAATACATTCTCAATTGACTTAATGGATGTTATATTATCTCCTATTTAAAAAAAACGTTGGCTTTAAAAATGCAGTGCTAATATCTATGTCACAGATTTGCCCAAGAGGGAATTTTACTGTAGTTTCCTAAGGGATATGGTAAATGCAAATAATATTTTAAAGTGTCCTATATTAACAGATGGCCCAGCAGAGGATTTTACTTCAGAGATTCCTATTTGACTCTAGATTGTACAAAGTGGGCTGAGATAATATATAAGAAACCTGCAAATCTCCTAATTCACATTAATTAGATAAGAGATATACAGTCTCATTAAGGTTTGAAGACTTTGGAAGATAGCAGCTGTATCTGAAACCTACCAAATAGCATTTAGGAAGATTAAAATAACAGACAATGTGAAAAATAAAAATTAATTACTCAGAGTTACCAGGGAAGTCAAGAATGTTACAAGCATTCACAAAAGATTAGGTCAAAAGAACAAACTTTAGAGCATCAAATATGGCAATGTCAAGAAATTTATTGCATTTTGTAATCCAATATTTAGAAGTTAATTTATTGAAATCATTTTTTCTATTTAACATATTTGCAAAGGAAACCTCAGACAAGTATTTCCTAAATCTCATATCACTCCAAGATATTATACAAAATCTCTGGTTACTTCTCTTCATTCATGCAAATGTTCATAAAAAATTTTCTAAAGTTAGAAATACAGCAAAGGGTCACCATATGTCTTTGTAAAGCTATCATAAGCATTGTCAAAAATGGTTGCCTAAAGTATCTGAATCCAAAGGAGTTTCTCTGTTATTTGATGTTTTACTTGCCGTTTATTATAACCCAACATCTCTAATGTTGGATGTGACACTGAAAACATAATTTGCAAATAATTTTTGTCTGGTAGAAGTACTCACCATTTCTATTCGGTAAATATAGTTTCAAGTTTTATAATAAGACATAGTTTTATAATCAATTTTGCAAGTATATTTTAAAATTCTACAACAGAATTTTGACATGGTATTTATTCCTTTTTTAAAAAATGTTTTATTTCTGAGAGAGAGAGATAGCGTGAGCAGGGGAGGGTCAGAGAGAGAGGGAGACACAGAACTGAAACAGACTCCAGGCTCTGAGCCAGCAGTCACCACAGAGCCCAACGTGGGGCTTGAACCCACAAACCGTGAGATCATGACATGAGCCAAAGCCACCCAGCCACCCAGGCACCCCTGACATTGTGTTCCTAATCGTTATATATATAATATACATATAATTTTTGTTTCTGGTGATTTTAATTTTTTGTTTAAATTCTAGTTAGTTAACATATAGTGTAATATAGTTCCCAGGAGTAGTATTTAGTGATTCATCACTTACATATAGCACCCAGGGTTCATCACAAGTACCCTCCTTAATACCTATCACCCATTTAGCCCATCCCCACCCCCCACCTCCCCTCCAGCAACCATCAGTTTGTTCCCTATATTTAAGAGTCTGATTTACGGTTTGCCTGCCTCTTTTTTTCCTTCCCTTCCCTATGTTCATCTGTTTTGTTTCTTAAATTCCACATATGAGTGAAATCATATAGCAGTTGACTTCTCTGGCTGAACTTGTTTCGTTTGGCATAATATACTCTTGTTTCATCCACATCATTGCAAATGCCAAGATTTCATTCTTTTTGATGTCTAAGTAATATTCGTGTGTGTGTGTGTGTGTGTGTGTGTGTGTGTGTGTACACACTTCTTCTTAATTGATTCATGAGTTGATGGACATTTGGGCTTGTTCCATAATTTGGCTAATGTTGATAATGTTGCTATAAACATCAAAGTGCATGCATCCTTTCAGATGAGTGTTTTGTATCCTTTGAATAAATACCTAATATTGCAATTGTTGGGTCAGAGATTGCTTCTATTTTTAAATTTTTGAGGAACCTCCATATAGTTTTACAGAGTGGCTGCACCAATTGGTATTCCTACCAAGAGGGTATGCCTTTCTCTGCATCCTCACCAATGCTTGTTGTTTCCTGTGTAATTTTAGCCATTATGACAGGTGTGAGGAGGCATCTCATTATAGTTTCGATTTGTATTTCCCTGATGATGAGTATGTTGGCTACCTTTTTATGTGTCTGTTAGCCACCTCTTTGTCAATATGTTTTCTTTGAAAAAAAATATCAATTAACGTCTTCTGCCCATTTCTTAATTGGATTATTTGTTTTTGAGGGGTTGAGTTTGGTAAGTATCTTATAAGTTTTGGTTACTAACCCTTTATCAGATTGCTGTTTGCAAATATTTTATCTCATTTTATAGGTTGCCTTTTCATTTTGTTGATGGTTTTCTTTGCTATGCTGAAGCTTTTTACCTTAATGAAATCCCAACAGTTTATTTTTGCCTTTGTTTCCCTTGCCTCTGGAAACATTTCTAGTAAGAAGTTGATATAGACAATGTCAAAGAAGTTGCTGCCTGTGTTTGGGTTTTATGGTTCCATACAAATGTTATGATTATTTATTCTAACTCTGCAAAAAATTTTGGTGGTGTCTTGATAGGGATTTCATTAAATGTGTAGTTTGCCTTGGGTAGTATAGTTATTTTAACAATATATGTTTTTCCAATCCACAAGCATGGAATGTTTTCTGTTTCTCTGTGTCCTCTTCAATTTCATTATTCAGTGTTCTATAGTTTTCAGAGTAGAGATCTTTTACCTCTTTGGCTAGGTTTATTCCCGGTACCTTATAGTTTTTGGTGAAATGGTAAATGGGTGTGATTCTCTGAGTTCTTTTTCTGCTGCTTCATTATTGGTGTATAGAAATGCCACAGGTTTATGTAGATTGATTCTGTATCCCTGTCAGCCATTCATATACTTCCTGTTCCAGGTCTTTCCTCAGGACTTTAGTTTTGTTAGCACAATGAAAATATGAGAATCATGATACATAAACTTAGTAGGTACCTAAAGTGTGCCTGGTACTATGCTATGCAGTTAAAAATAATTACTATTCAAAACAACTCTAGGTTGAATTAAATAAGCTTAGGTAGAGAGAGTCCAGTAATTAGCTTAATATCACACAATTAAAGTGGCTTTTTCACCGATGCCTTTATTTTAAACTTGGCCCACAAAATTCTTTTTCTTTAGAATCTTGAGTTGGGCTACAACCTTAAAATTTTTCAATCTCTCCAAAAGTTATTGTAACTCTAAGTCACACAAAGCAGTACATTAATAAAACACTATTCTCTCTGATATGAAAGTATGCTTTACTTTAGGTACAGACTCATCTTCTTATAAACTCCAAGAAATAGGTTAGTCCAGGAAAACACTGAGTTGAGAACAACTCCTGGGTATTTCAAGAAGGCAGTTAGCAGAGAATGTAAAATAAGTTTGTATTATCAGGTAACAGAAGATTTAACACCAATCAATGCATATTAAAAATATTTTGATGACTACAAAATGAAATTTTTAAATAATTATTGAGAATGCAAGAAGAATAGAAGCTAAGTCAAACAAGATATCCATTTCTTGTCTGCAGTTTTTGACTAAAGGCTTCTAAAGCTAGGGGTGTATGAATCAGAAAAGATACAGTATTCTTAAAAATTTTAACATCTGTTTGTTTTTTGAGAGACAGAGAGTGAGCAAGGAAGGAGTAGAGGGAGAAAGGGACACAGAATCTGAAGTGGGGTCTAAGCTCTGAGCTGTCAGCACAGAGCCCAAGGTGGGGCTCGAACTCACAAACTGCCAGATCATGACCTGAGTCGAAGGGGGACACTTAACTAAATGACCCACCCAGACGCACAGAAAATACATTATTTTTAGAATAAAAGCTTCCAAAAAGAGAATTTTTAAGTGAGAACTTAAAATCTGAGGATTATAATTACATATAGTTTGAGCAGTGTGTTAACTTCTGGTGTTTTTATTAAAGATTTATTTTTGCCCAGATATTTTCCATTTATTTTCCTAAGCTAGTCACTTCAGCGTGGCTCTCTCATTTGATTTCATATGAAGTCTGTCACCCTAATTTTCAACCCTATCTATGCCTCCAGTTTAGCTAGAGCCTTCTTCCAGATCCACTAAATTCTGTAGAAATGATGGGGTCCTTCTCTATAGTCCCTAGAATCTCTTTAAATTATCACTACTTGGCACATAAATTTATGCATCTATTTAGCAGGTTACATTACGTTCAACAATCTTGAAAAAAATCTTGTGTGAAATTAAAATTTTGAGAAATTAAAGAACTTATTCATGATGAGATTAACATCTATTGTTAGTATATTGGGGTTACAATAACTTTTGGAGAGAGAGAGAGATACAGAATCTGCAGACAGGCTCCAGGTTCTGAGCTAGTTGTCAGCACAGAGCTTGATGTGGGGCTTGAACCCACAAACTGAGATCATGACCTGAGCTGAAGTCGGGTACTTAACTGGCTGAGCCACCCAGGCGCTCCTATACACATTTAAAACATAGGTCTAACTTCTCTATCTTATGCCAAATTACCATAGTATACTTTTCTTCCTACTTAAACCTTTCTTCTACTTCTTTTGTATCTCCCCAAAAGTACAAAAACATTTTTCTAGATATGCCTCCTTAGGGCAATGGAAACTAAAGTTAAAATAAACTCTTGGGCCTACAGCAAAGGAAACCATAAACAAAACAAAAGTAGCCTACTGAATGGGAGAAAGTATTCACAAATGAAGTTTCTGGTAAGGGGTTAATACCAAAATATATATTTTGGGATTAAAATATAAAGAACTTATATATCTCAACACTAAAACAACAGATACTCTGATTTAAGACAGAGCAACTGGACACTTTTTCCTCAGAAGGCATACAGATGGCAAACAGACACATGAAAAGAAGCTTAACATCACTAATTGGGGAAATGCAAATCAAAACTATAATGAAATATCATCTCACACATATCAGAATGGCTATAATCAAAAAGACAATAAATAAGTGTTGGTGAATATGTGGAGAAAAAGGGACCTTAATGCACTGTGGGTAGCAATGTAAATTGTTATAGCCATTGTGGAAAACAGTAGAGGCATTCATCAAAAAAACTAAATACCATATGATCCAGTAATTTACCAAAAGAAGATGAAAACACTAATTCAAAATGATAAAGTGTACCCATATATTTATTGCAGCATTATTTACAATAGCCAAATTATTGAAATACACACATACACACACACACACACACACAATGGAACAGTACTCAGCCATAAAAAAGGATGATACTTTGCCATTTGCAACAACATGGATGGACTTAGAGGGTATTATGCCAAGTGAAATAAGTCAGACAAAATCAAATGCCATATTTTTTCACTGAAATGTGAAGTTTTAAAGACAAATAAAAAGCAGAAATGAACCAATAAAAATAGAGATTTGATGGTTGCCAAAGGGGGGGATGTGGAAATGGACAAAATGAGTGAAGGGGAGTGGGAGGTACAGGCTTCCAGTAATATAAGGAAAAGGTCATGGGAATGAAAATTACACCGTAGGGAATGCAGTCAATAATATTGTAATAGAGGTGTATGGTGGCTGATGGTAGTCCCATTTGTGGTGAGCATAGCATAACATAAAGACTTGTTGAATGACTGTTGTACATCTGAACGTAAAACCATGTGTAAACTCTATTTCTATTTTAAAAAGAATGCAAAATGTCGATGCAGGTAGAATGTGATATTAAGTATCTTTTGGCCTGCGCCAAAAAACAAATCTCAGCAATTTAAGAATAATAAAAACCATTCCATGTGTTTTCAAACTGTGGAATCAAACAAAATCATTAGAGAAATAACATGAAAATCTCCAAATGTATAAAAATTAACGTACTTCTAAATAATCATGGTTCAAAAAGGAAACCTCAAGAGAAACAAAACAATGAATTGAATGAAAATGAAAATACAACTAACTTATCAAAATTGGTGTGAAATAGCTAAAGTGCTTCAAAGGAAATGTATAGCATTAACACTAAATATTATTTCACGGATATACGCAAGTTCAGTATTCAAAAGTCATTCAATGTAATTGACCATATTATCTGGCTAAAGAAGAAAAATATTTAGAACAATAGTATGCTTCAAATGAATAATTTAAACTCCCATATCAAGAACCTAAGAACAAACAAAAAAACAACAAAACTAAATACAACGATATTCATAAGAATTAAAAAAAATGAAATTTTAATCACAAAAAATAACGTAATAAAACCTCTTTGAAGAGGAAAAAAGCCTGACTCTTTGAAAAGATAAATAAAATTGGGAAACCACTTAAAAGACTAGTAATGTATAAAGGGAGAAGACAGGAATTACAAACATGAATGAAACAACTGATATCACTACAGAGCTTGCACAAATCAAAAAGATAGTAAGGGAATATTATGAACACTACTACAAACATAAATTTGACAACTGAGATAAAATGAAATGCTTCCTCAAAAAGTACCAATACTTCAACTCACCCAATATGAAAGATTATTCAAATATCCTACCCATTGAAAACACTAAATACACATTTTTAAACTTCAAAAAAGGAAAGCTACAGGCACAGCTAGTTTCAACAAAGACTGTGCCAAATATTAAAGGGGTATCAGCACTAACCCTATACAACATTTTCCAGAAAATAGAAGAGGATTGTACATTTCCCAATTTGTTTTTTTGAAGCTACTACTCCTGTGATACAACCCCCTTAAAAACACAAAAAACAAAAACAAACAAAACAAACAAAAAAAACCCTGAAAAAATACAAGAAAACTATAGATCAGTATCTATTATAAATTTTAGATTCAAAAATTCTCAAAATATTCAAAAATAAAATTTAGCAATTATTAAAAATGATTATACACCCAAAGGAATTGAGGTTTATTCTAAGATTGCAAGGAAGTTTCAATATTCAAAAGTCAGTCAGTGTAATCCATCATAATAAGTCAGCTCTATTCACCACAATAAGGCAAGAGAATGCAAAAACATACAGATTGGAAAGGAAGAAATGAAGCTCTCACTATTTTACAAATGACCTCATATTCTGACTTACATATAAATTTCAATATTAAAAAAGCCTCAAAATAGAAAAACAAAAACAAAACCTTAGAATAAGAGAATTCAGTAAGATTGCCAATGTGAGATGAACACACACAGTGTTTCTACATTTGTTAATGAATATGTGGACACCAAATTTAATTATAAAATCATTTAAAAATCATCCAGAGACATCAACAAGAAGGTAGATTAGGAGGCTTCTGACTTCTTAGCATAAACACACCAAATGTATATCTAAGCATGAATCACTTCCCTCAGAGAAATCTAGAAATTAGTTGAATGACTCATGTATGTTGGAGGATGGAGAGAATACCTACATTGAAATATGAGACACTTTCATTCCATAACCCTGACACCCGGCACAGCACCTAACAATCAGGAGGGAACAAACCTCCAATGTTCAGATTCTCCCAGACAAGTGTAGGCTTTGTAACATACATCTAGTGCCCCAACTTTTATTGATGTCACACAAGAGGATGCTTCCCAGTTTACTTAGCTTGGGAGACAATGAGGCTCAACATTGGCAAGTCTATTAGTTCTGGCCAAAGAATTCAGACAAGAAAAAATAATAATAAATGGTATCCAAATTGATAAGGAAAATGTAAAATGGTCACTATTTGCAGATGACATAACATTATCTATAGAACTCTGAAGACTCACCAAAATTTTACTAACACTGATATATGAATTCAGCAAAGTTGTGAGATAAAATATTAATATACAGAAATCTGTTGCATTTCTATACACTAAGAATGAAAAGGCTGAATGAGAAATTTAGAAACCAATTCCAATTACAGTTGCAACAAAAATAATAAAAGCACCTGGGAATAAACTTATCCAAGGAGGTCAAAGCCCTGTACTCTCAAAATTATAAGGCATTAATGAAAGAAATTGATGATAACATAAATAATAAAAAGATACACCACATTCATGTATAACTACCCAAAGAAGTCTACAGATTCAATGTAATCACTACCAAAATTCCAACAGCACGTTTCATAGAACTAGAACAATTAATACTAAAATTTGTACGCAATCATAGAAGACCTAAAACAGTCAAAGCCATCTTGAGAAAGAACTAAGCTGGAGGTATCACAATCCTAGATTTCAAGATAAGCTTTTTAAGGGATAGTAAGGAAAACAGTATGGTACTTGCATGAAACAGACACATAGACCATTGGGGTAGAGAGCCCAGAAATAAGCCCACACCTCCATGGTCAATTGATCTATGACAAAGATAGATTAGCCCTACAACTCAACCAAAGACAGATCAACCCTGTAACTCAACAAACAAAGGAGGCAAGAATATACAAAGGGGAAAAATAGTCTCTTCAACAAATGGTACTGGGAAAATCAGATAGCTACCGTACACAAAAATAAACTAAAAAATGCATGAACAACCTAAATGTGAGACCTGAATCCATAAAACTCCTAAAAGAAAACATTGGTAGTGATCTCTTAAACAATCAGCCTTAGCAGTATATGTATGGATACGTTTCCTCAGGGAAGGGAAACAAAAGCAAAAAATATATACCATTGGGACTATACCAAAATAAAAAGCTTTTTCACAGCAAAGGAAACCACCAAAACAATGTAAAACCAGTCACTAAATGGGAGAAAATATTTGCAAATGACATATTTGATAGGGGGTTCACATCTGATAAGAGGCAAAGAACTTATACTCTCAACAACCAAAAACAAACAAACAAAAGCCCACCAAAACAAACAAAAACAATGCAGTTAAAATTGAACAGAGGACTTGAGTAGACTTTTTTCCCTTAAAAAACTGGAAATGGCCAGATGGAAATGGCCAGTAGACACATGAAAAGATGCTCAACATCAGTAATCATCGGCAAAATGCAAATCAAAAGCACAATGAGATATCCCCTCACACCAGTCAGAATGGCAATGATCAAAAAGACAACAAAAAATAACAAGCGAAGATATGGAAAAAGAAGAACTCTCATGCCCTATTGGTGGGAATGTACAATTGGTGCAAATTCTATAAAGTAATATGGAGGTCCTCAAAAAGTTAACAATGTAAATATCATGCAAGCCAATAATTCCACTATTAAACATTTACCCAAAAAACACAAAATTGCTATGTTCAAATACGTATCCCTATGTTCACTGTTGCATTACACACAATAGCCAACATACAGAAATGGCATAAGTGTCCATCAATAGATGAATGGATAAAGAAGATGTGTTTTATTTACACATACACACTAGAATATTACTCAGCCACAAAAAGGAATGAGGTCTTACCATTTGTGACAACACTGATGGAAGTAGTGTGTATTTGCTAAGTGGAATAAGCCAAAGACAAATAGCATGTGATTTTATTTACATGTGGAATCTAAACAACAAAAAATTCTTAAATATGAAGTCTGTTTGCCAGAGTGGAGGTGAGAGGTGGCCAAAACAGATAAAGGAGATTAGGAGGTATGAACTTCCAGTTATAAAGTAAGTAAGTAAGAGATAAAGGTCCTCTATGTGGAACATAGTCAATAATAATGTAATAACATGTGTGGTGACAGATGGTCAGTACACTTAAGCTGAGCAATGAATAATATATAAAAGTGGCAAATCAATATGTTCTATACCTTAAACTTATATAACACTGTATATTAATTATACTTCAATAGTAAAAATATGGTCTCTAACATTTTAAAGATAAAAACCATATTTTTTCATTAAAACAATGAAAATATAAAATTAAAAAATAGAATCATTCAACAAATGAAATACTTTGGGACAAATCTAACAGAACATATTCAGATCTTGAATGGTAAAAATTAGAAAATGATGATGAAAGAAATCAAAGAAAATCTGAAAAAAAGATAAATACTTACTGTATTCATATTCTAGAAAAACTGAACATAGTAATGATGCTGATTCTCCATGAAATTGTTGTGTGGATTTAACACAATCCCTGAAAATAATCCTAGTGAGAATTTTTGTAGAAAAAAGTTATTTTTCTATAAGGTATATGAAATAGAAAATGAACTAGAATAATTGATGTGGAAGAAATTTATCTGTAATAATAAATTTGAAGATTTATTATATAGCTAGTTTGTGTGGTATTGGCAAAGGGCAAGACACATATATTAATTGATCAAAATAGAGAAACTAGAAATAGAACCACACAAATATGCCAAAGTGATTTTTCTATAAAGGTACAAAAGCAATTGAACGTGGAAGTATAGCCTATCACACAAGGTAAGGAACCAACTGGCTATCCAAAGAGAAGAAAATGAACCTGGCCTAAGGCTCACACTTTATATGGAGCACACTCAATATGGGTCACTAGGTTAAATTTAAATGATAAAAGTGTAAAACTTTTAGAAAAAAAAATAATTTGAAATCTATGCTAGGTATAGAGTTCTTTAATGCCAAACAACTTGACACCTTGGGCTTCATCAAAATTAATTTTTCTCCACAAAAGATCTTGTTAAGAGGATGTAAGTACAAACTGCAAAGTACAGTCTGGGAGAAAGAAGATATTTGCAAGCAACATATCCAAAAAAAGATGAATATCTAAAACATATAATGAACTTTCAAAACTCAAAAATGAAAAAATTCAATTTGAAAATGGGCAAAAGAGGGGCACCTGAGTGGCTCAGTCAGTTAAATGTCCGACTTTGGCTTAGATCATGATCTCACGGTTTGTGAGTTTGAGTGCTGCATTGGGCTCTGTGCTGTTGCCTCAGAGCCTGAGGCCTTCTTCAGATTCTTGTCTCCCTCTTTCTCTCTCTCCCCCCTCCACTGTTCATGCTCTGTCTCTGTCTCTGTCTCTGTCTCTCTCCCTCTCTCATAAATAAACATTAAAACATTTTAAAAGAAAATGGGCAAAAGATACAGACATTTTATTAAAGTAGATATAAAGAAGCACTTGAAAAGGTGTTCAACATCTTGGGAAATGCAAATTAAAGTTACAATGAAATACCTCTACACATCTACCAGAATTTCTAAAATAATGTTGACAACATCAAATGCTAGTAAGAAACAGAGAAGCTGGATCAGTCATACATTTCTGGTGGGTAGGTAAAATGGGGCAACCACAATGCAAAACAGTCTGGCAATTTCTTGTAAAAACTAAATAAGCAACTGTGATAAAATAAACCAGCAATTGCTCTTCCGGGCATCTGTCCTAGAGAGATAAAGACTATAATCACATAAAACCTTGTCCCTGCATGACTAGAGATTTGTTTGTAATAGCCAAAAACTGGGGGAGAAATCAGATGTTTTTCAACTAGTGAATGTTTAAGCAAACTTTGGTACACACATACCATATAATACTACTAAACAACAAAAAGAAATTATTTATGCAACAACTTGGGCGAATATTCAAAGACTTATGCCAAGTATAAAAAGCCAATCCAATGTATGTTTCTGCTTATAAAATATCTTTGAAAGAAAAGAATTATAGAATTATAGGATAGATTAGTGACTGCCAGGGGTTAAGGATAGGAGGTAGCAGGAGGGAAGTGGGTTTGGTTATTAAAAGGGAGTGTAAAGGATCCTGGCAGTGACAGAAATATTCTGTTTTTGTGAAATGTCTAAAGTTATCAATCACTAGTTCTGCATTCTTAAAAAATACAGTTAACAAATCTGAATCACAATCTTAACAAATAAGAGTGATAATTTTACTTACTAAATTCAAAATATTATTACAGGTATAAAGTTAGGTAATATGGTCCTAGAGTTTGATACATATGTAATTTGGGGTTCCTGTTTCTATTATCAGAAAATAATAAATATAGTGAATGCTTAATAAACAAACGGCAAATGAATAATAATAGTTAAGCCAGCTTAACATATACACATTAAGGATATAAGAAAACATTTGATTTTTATTCACATATGTGTGCTCATAATGGACATGCAGTAAGGAAGAATTTGTTGAATAGGTAATTATGACAACATTTTTAATGAGACATTTTAATAACATATTTCCTTGATTTATTTTGGTTTTTCTCTAATCAAGAGGCCATTCATTTGAGAGCTACAGATAATTAGACTTCTTTTGAACTAAATCTTATCTTCTGATATAAATTACTTTAAACATTTTTTATTAATAGTTTCTGACATATCAACCTTGCTGAAAAGGTGCTTGTAAGAATAAATGAAACTTGCTATTAATGAGCTGTGTGGTTTATCCTTAGATATTCACTTCAACAGTGCTTGTCAGAATTCAAGAAACGTTTACAAATGAGCCCGGTATGATTTGACTCTGAGGACATCTTATTTTCTGCTGTATACTTCACAATATTTAGCAAAGCATGGGTAAATTAATATTTTGTAATTGATTAAATTTATAAATTCTACATTACAGAATGTGTCCCTATCCTGTGTCAGCTATCCTAAGTTCTTGAAAAATAAATATTTGTAAAATAGATAATGTTTAAATGTTGACATGAATGACTCACTCTGAGGAGAGCACTAAATCAGCTCCACTGCTTTAATATTTGCTAGTGTTTCTAATGCACTGTTATATAGAAGTTAAAATCACAAACCTAGTGATTAAATTTGATCTTGTATTGTCTGTCTTACAAGAATTTAAATTAGATCTTTGAGATTTCTCTTTTGTGAAATGAATCCAGCTATACTCAATACCAAGAGATGCTCTTTAAAAGTCTCTTCATGATTACAAAATACTGATTTATAATGATAAAAGCAATAAAAACTATAAAAATATTTTATTGTACTATTAAGTCCTAAGGTATCTAAACACAGAATATAAAAATAGAATGAAAAGTGCACAATTCCTTTGTTGGAAAAATATTTTATCTCTTATTGATTATCAATCCAGAATTTAATAATTTATTTAAAGAATGCAGAAATTTATTTCTTGAAATTCTAAAGAACAATATACAATCACCAACTAAGGAAAGCTTAATTTTCACAGGGTGCCTGGGTGGTTCAGTCGGTTAAGCATCTGACTTTGTCTCAGGTCATGATTTCACCTTTCGTGGGTTTGAGCCCCACATCTGGCTCGGTCCTGACAGCTAGCTCAGAGCCTGGAGACTGTTTCAGATTCTGTGTCTCCCTCTCTCTGACCATCCCCTGCTCACTCTGTTTTTCTCTCTCTCTCAAGTAAATAAAAATTTTTTTTTTAATTTTCTCAATGCCTCCATGACTATGTTAACCAGTATTGGTAGTATCTTTGACATTAATGTGTAATTTCTTAAATGTTAAGAATATTTTACTTTGAAAGTGTTGAAAAGTAATAATTTTTAACTTTTAAATTAATGGAAACATTTCTTGATTTACTTAGAAAATCTAGAATATTTATTCAGGTGTATTCTACCAGACATTTAAAGAGTTAATACCTATTCTCTTTTAACTATCTCAAAAAATAGAACAGTATCAAAGAAAAGTTTCAAAGTACATTGTATGAACACAGCATTACACTGATACCAAAACCTAACAAAGATACCACAAAAAAGTAAACTACAGGTCAATAGCCCTGCTGACCATGGACACAAAAATCCTGAACAAAATATTTTTAAAAAAATTTTTTTACGTTTTATTTTTATTTCTGACAGAGAGACAGCATGAGCAGGGCAGGGTCAGAGAGAGAGGGAGACACAGAATCTGAAACAGGCTCCAGGCTCTGAGCTGTCAACACAGAGCCTGACGCGGGCGGGGCTCAAACCCACGAACTGCGAGATCATGACCAGAGCCGAAGTCGGACGCTTAACCAGCTGAGCCACCCAGGCGCCCCAATCCTGAACAAAATATTAACAAATGACATACAACAATACATTAAAAAGATCATTCACCATGAACAGTTGGAATTTGTTTCTGGGATACAAGGATGGTTCAGTGTTGACATAATAACCAATGTCATGTACCACATCTACAGAAAAAAAAAAAAAGAAGAAAAATTGTAAGATCATCTAAATAGATGCAAAAAAAGCAATTGGCAATATTTACCATCTATTCATAATAAAAACTCTCAACAAAAGGGAAGAAACATACCTTAATAAAATAAAGTGTATACTCAATGGTGAAAAGCAGAGAGCTTTCCCTCTAAGACCAGGAACAAGACAAGGATGTCAATTCTCACCACTTATATGCAACATAGTACTGGACATCCTAGCCATAGCAGTCAGACAAGAAAAAGAAGTGAGTGGCATCCATATTGGCAAAGAAGAAGTTGAACTGTCATTGTTTGCAGATAACGTGATACTACATATAGAAAATCCTAAAGACCCCACCAAAAAACTCCTAGAAGCAATCAACAAATCCAGTAAAGTAGCAGGATACAAAATTATACCCCAAATTTGGTAGAATTTTTACACACTAACAATAAAGTCAGGTTTCATGCAATCCCTATCAAAATACCAACAGCATTTTTCACAAAACTAGGATAATACTAAAATTATATGAAACCACAGTAGACCCTAAATAGCTAAAGTTATTTGGAGAAAAAAGAATGAAGCTGGAGGTATCATAAATCCAGATTTCAAGAAAATAGACATAGAAATGGCACAGAAATAAACATACAGATCAATGAAAGAGAATAGAGACTCCAGAGTGAATATATGGTCAAGTATTTATGGAAAGGAGGCAAAAGTATACAACGGGGAAAGACAGTCTCTTCAACAAATGGCACTGGGAAAACTGGACAGCTACGTGTAAAAAAATAAAACTGGACTACATTATAATACCATACACAAAAATAAATTCAAAATGAATTAAAGACCTAAATATGAGACCTGAAATCATAAAAATCCTAGAAGGGACACAGGCAGTAATTTTTCTGACATGCCATAGCAATATTTTTCTAAATGTGTCCTCTAAACCAGAGTAACAAAAGCATATATCTATTGATACAGTTATTAGCATAGATATAGATAGATATAGATATAGATGGTATAGATAGATATATGGATACATTATATCAGAATAAAAAGCTTTTTCACAGCAAAGGAAACTGTTGTGGAAACAAAAAGACAACCAACTAAATTGGAGAAGATTTGTAAAGGACATGTTTGATAAGTGGTTAATTTATAAAACTTAACCAGTTCAACACCAAAAAACAACTGAATTTTTTAAAAATGGGAGATGAAATGAATAGACATATTTCCAAAGAAGACAAACAGATGGCCTATAGCCACACGAAAAGATGTTTAACACCACTAATCCTCAGAGAAGTGCAAATCAAAACCACAATGAGATATCACATCATGCCTCTTAGAATGGCTAAAATCAAGAAGACAAGAACAACCAGTTTTGGTGAAGATGTGGAGAAAAATGAACCTTTGTCCCCTCTTGGTGGGAATGTCAATTGATACAACCACTATGGAAAAAGTATGGAGTTTCCTCAAAAAATTAAAAATAGAAATGAAATTCCGCTATTGGATATTTACCCAGGAAAAATGAAGATATTAACTAGAAAAGAAATATATACACTAATGCTTCTTTCTTCATTATTTATAATAGCCAAGACATGGAGTCAACTTAGGTGTCCATTGCTAGATAAATTAATAAAGATTATGTGGTGTATATATATACCATAGAATATTACACAGCCATAAAAAAGGATGTGTAATTTGAGACAACATGGATGAACGTAGAGGAAATGATGGTAAGTGAAATAAGTCATTTTGAGAAAGACAAATGCCCTTTGATACCAATTATAAATGGAATCTTTAAAAAAACAGACAAACAAAATGCAGATTCAGAACTATAAAGAACTGATGGTTTCCAGGAAGAGAGGGGTAGAGGTTGGGCAAAACCGATGAAGGGGACAGGGACATACAAGCCCCCAGTTATGGAATGAGTAGGTCATGGGACTAAAATGCAGAGCATAAGGAATGCAGTCAATGATACTGTATGAGGGGCCTAATGGGACAGATGGTAGCTAGCTTTGTGGTGAGCATCGTGTAATGTATGAATCTGTTGAATCACTAACCTGTATACTTGAAACCAATGTAATATTGTACTTCAACTATGCTCAAGTTTAAATAAATAAATAAACACAAAGAACAATATTTTTGTAGGGAATTGAACTGGTAAAATTTGGAAAAGGTAAGAATATAGAGAAAAATATGGCTATTAAGATACTTAGCATTATCAAATTATGAATATGGTCTTTAAATTCTAATTTTGGTTAGACCTTAAATTTTTTTATGATTATACATTTTTTTTTCTTGAATAGTTTATTGTCAAGTTGGTTTCATATAACACCCAGTGCTCATTCCAACAGGTGCCCTCCTCCATGCCCCCCCCCACAATGCCCATCCCCTCCATCCCAACAGGGGCCCTCCTCCATGCCCACTTCCCCTCTCCCCCACTCTCGTCAGCCCTTAGTTTGTTCTCAGCATTCAAGAGTCTCTCATGGTTTGCCTCCCTCCCTCTCCCCAACTATTTTTCCCCTTCTTCTCCCCCATGGTCCTCCATTAAGTTCCTCCTAATCCACCTATATGTGCAAACATATGATATCTGTCCTTCTCTGCCTGATTTACTTCACTCAGCATAACACCCTCAAGTTCCATCCATGTTGCTACACATGGCCAGATTTCATTTTTTCTCATTGCTATGTAGTATTCCATTGTATAGATAAATCACCTCTTCTTGATTCGTTCGTCTGTTGATAGACACTTAGACTCTTCCCATGTTTTGGCTATTGTTGAGAATGCTGCCATCAATATTGGGGTACATGTACCCCTATGCATCTGCACTCCTGTATCCTTTGGGTAAATTCCTAGCAGTGCTATTGCTGGGTCATAGGGGAGTCCTATTGTTAATTTTTTGAGAAACCTCCACATTGTTTTCCAGAGGGGCTGCACCAGTTGACACTCCCACCAACAGAGTAGGAGAGTGTGTTGCGGACAAAATGACATAGAGGACAAGACACACACAAAAGACAGACAGAGACACAACTCCGGCCGGAGGAACAATTCTACGCAAGCCCCTCTTGCGGTATATTTTATACCCCGGTAACTGGATACAAACTGAAATCTACAAGATGCATTCCTTTACCAATTAAGGGCAAGTAGCCAAACACATTTCAAGGACAGGGGGGAGCAAAGGGAGGAAGCGACCACAACATGTTTACTAAGAGGCCTGCTCACAATTCCAGCCTTCTCCTTACTTCTAAGGAGGGCATGTTCCCTCGTTTGCAAGCGGACCATTAAACTTGGATATTGTGTGCAGGTCTCCTGGCAGAGCATCCTGTTTACAGGCATGCTTTGCCCAGGCAGGGAGCCCCGTGTGCAGGCACATCCCTGCGTCCCTAACCACGCTTTCTTGTGGTCACTGTCGGGCTCCCACAGAGTGCCTGTTTCTCCACATCCTGCCAGCATCTATAGTAATTTGTTCATTTTAGCCACTGTGACCGGTGTGAGGTGGTATCTCAGTGTAGTTTTGATATGTATTTCCCGGATGATGAGGGAGGCTGAGCATCATTTCATGTGTCGGATGGCCATCTGGATGTCCTCTTTGGAGAAGTGTCTGTTCATGTCTTCTGCCCATTTCTTCACTGGATTATTTGTTTTTTTGGGTTGGAGTTTGGTAAGTTCCTTATGGATTTTGGATGCTAGCCCTTTATCTGATATGTCATTTGCAACTATCTTTTCCCATTCTGTCAGTTGCCTATTAGTTTTATAGATTGTTTCCTTTCTTGATGAGGTCCCAATAGTTCATTTTTGCTCTTGATTCTCTTCTCTTTGGGGATATGTCAAGTAAGAAATTGCTGCAGTTGAAGTCATGAAGGTGGTTGTCTGCTTTTTCCTCTAGGGTTTTGATGGCTTCCTGTCTCACATTCAGGTCCTTTATCCATTTTGAGTGTGTTTTTGCATATGGTGTGAGAAAATGATCTAGTTTCATTCTTCTACGTGTTGCTGTCCAGTTCTCCCAGCACCATCTGTTAAAGAGGCTGTTTTTTATCCATTAGATACTCTTTCCCACTTTGTCAAAGATTAGTTGGCCAAACATTTGTGGGTCCCATTCTGAGTTCTTTATTCTATTCCATTGATCTATGTGTCTGTTTTTGTCCCAGAATTTCTAATTTTTAAAGGCAATAAATTCAGTGAAATTTCTGAGTTATGATTTCAGAGTATTTTAATTTAGTAAAATACAAATATCAAATGCATTCTGTTTGATAAATAAATGCTACACACACACACACACACACACACACACACACACAAACACTCCCAAAGAACTAATTTTAAAACTTTGGATTGGTGTTGGTAGAAGGTAAGAATTAATTTTTTTTCTGAATTAATATTTAATGAAAAACATTGCTCTTTAAGATTTTGTGTTCTATGGCTATGCTATTCAAATATAGACATTACTATAGATGACATTTACATTTTACTTAATAAAATCATACTAAAATGTTTACTTTCTGAATCCTACTAAACATTTCTGGTACTTGGTAGACACATGTGGCTGGTACATGTACAGTTTTAGCACACAGATACAGGAGATTTTCATGAGTACAAAAAGCTCTAATAGAAAGCCTAGATCTAGAACTTTTCTAGTATGATTTATATTTCAAAAGTTATATACATGTAAGGGAAAACAACTGCATCTATAAATTCAATGCAATACCTATAAAACTCTAGGCATGTTATTTTATGGATATAAATAAACTTATTTTGACATTTATATGGAAAGGCAAAAGACCAAGAATAGTCAAAACAATACTGAAGTACATAAAGTTGGAGGTCTCACACAACTCTACTTCAATTGAGACTTACTATAAAGTTATAGTTATCAAGATAGTGTGGTATTGGCAAGTAAATAGACAAATAGATAAATGGAAGAGTAGAGAGAGCCCAGCAATAGATTTTTACAGTCAACTGATTTCTGATGAGGGAGCAAAGGCAATATAGTGGAGCAAAGATAGCCTCTTCAACCAATGGTTCTGGAGCAACTGGCCATTCTGATTAAAAAAAAAAAAAAAAGGTGAATCTAGACAGAAACTTTACTCCCTTCACAGAAATAAATTCATCACAGATCATAGGGATAAATGTAAAATGTGAAACAACAAAACTTCTACAAAGTGACATAGGAGAAAATCTAGATGACCTTGCATATCACGATGAGTTTTTAGATAACACCAAAGACACAGTTTTTGAAAGAAATGATTGGTAAGTTGGACCTCATTAAAATGGAAAACTATAGCTTTGTAAAAGACATTGTCAAGGGAATTTGAAGAAAAGGCACAAAGTAGGAGAAAATATTTGCAAAAGGCAAACCTATAAACAACTATTATCCAAAATAGACAAAGAACTCTTAAAATTGAACAGAAAACAATGAACCAGATTAAAAATGGGCTCATGGGAATGCAAAATGGCACTGCCTTTTTGGAAGAGAGTTTAAAATTTTCATACAATTAACATACTTTTACTGGGGGCCCTGGGTGGCTCAGTCGGTTAAGCATCTGACTTCAGCTCAGGTCCCAATCTCATTGTTGGTGAGTTTGAGTCCCCCATCAGGATCTGTGTTGACAGCTTAGAGCCTGGAGGCTGCTTCAGATTCTGTGTCTCCATCTCTCTCTGCCCCTCCACCCTCTCAAAAATAAATAAACATTAAAAAATTTTAAACATACTTTTACCATATGATCTAACAATCATGCTTTTTGGTATTTACCTAAATTTTATCTATTTTTTAATGTTTATTAATTTTTTAAATATTTATTATTAAATCTAGCAGCACCTAGATTACTGTTTGATTAAATAACTATAACTATAGTCTCATCAAGTTGACACATAAAACCGACCATCACAATAAAGATTATAACTACTGTGGGATTTTTTTAAAGATGACTCAGAAAAAAGGAAAAATTGAATATTCTTGTCTCAATTGACATTTAACCTATGGGTTAACACAATAAAATACATTTCTTATTTTCCTAAAAATGGCTTGAAATGGAACACTATAGGATTCATTTTATTTTTCAGCTATTTTTAAATCTTTTTAACAAAATGATTTCACAATGTAAAATAGTTCTACTTTTTATACTTCTGAATTCGTAATAAATATGAAAAAGACAACCTAATGTTTGTATAAATAGTGCTCTTTTGTTTTCTATCACATTTCAGAATTTCCTTCTTAAAGTTAATTAAAAAGAAGATAGTATGTATTTCAAAATGCTTTGGCAGAACTTGAAAAACAATTTAGGGTGTTTCTAATTTATCCTCAGAATAGTTTTAATCTATTTTATCACACCCTTTGGCCAAAGCAAGGCAAATAAAATTTTGCCCATCAAGACCTGCAAAAATGAGAACACAGCCAAGAACTATTATTTCACCAATCTGTTTTGTTTTGTTTCCACAAAATGAAATGATGTTTCTTACAGATGAATGTCATGATTATTCTCCTTTTTACTGAACTCTCATTGTGACCAATGTTTCACTTCATTGAAATCTCAATTCTGATCCTTTTCTTTTCCTTTTAAAGAGCTTAAAGAGAACTTAAAGAATAAAATTCAATGTCCATTACCTTAAAGTGTTGCCATTTTTAATCAAAGAATAGTGCATTTGCTCTAAGGTGCTTCTGTTCTTTGTAAAGTGTATAGTTGCTGATCAATCAAATTTCTAAGCACACGAAAGAATTCACTTTTGTGAAAAAAGAAATAGAGAAATAGATACAAGAAGCAAATTCATGATATAAATTGATAAAGGGAAGTCAAGGTCATGAGATTTAGTCTAGGAGTTTGAGTATTTAATTAGTCATTCCCTGATGCAAATAATCAAAATAAAAATTTTTCAAAAAGGAAAACTAGTTACTACTGTTTTCATTAACCCAGCCTTTTACTTTCAAGATAAGAGCCTTTACTTTAAAAAGTGTTTTTATTTAGACAAAAATACTAGGGATCTCACCATTATGTCCAAAAATTTTTAAAAAGCTTTCCATAAATTAAGTTTTTTCAAAACCATACTGTTTGAGCAACCAACTTATTCAACTGGTTTAACTTCACTGCTAAGTGGGATAATGAGGCTAAAATACACATTTTCTAACATCAAAAAGATCTCAAAATTTAAAAAAAAGGATCTCACATTAGGAAGGCACGTAGAAAATTTATATATACTTAGGGTACTGTGACAGGAAATATAACACAGTACTATGAAGTCAATAAAAAGATCCTCAGTTTTAGAGGTGGGAATGGATAAATTTGATGGAAAATATTTCCACTGGAAACACTGCTCACATTGGGTTTTAAAAAAGCAACACCAACACTATATTTACTGAGGAAAGTGTGTTGGAGCAGAGTGAGTACGGGAAGGAGAGTGAGTTCTCTAGTGTAGAAAAAAAGCAGTTACAAAGGCCTAGGTTCAAGGAAGAACACAGTGTAACTTAAAAACAGGGATGAACCTGTGCTAAGACTGCAGAGCCTGGAGGAGTAGATTGGTTGTTCTTAGTAGGAGAGAAGACCATAGACGTTGTAAGTTATGTTGAATGTTTTGGCAGGTAACATATACTTTTATGTAAAATATTATTTGCTCATTTTGCAATGCATAGGAGATATCTATCTACATCCTGGCCTCTCAGATCTTGTACCTCCTCACTTTTAATAATCTTTTCATCCACCCAACCTCAACGACACATTCCCAGAACAGTAACCAAGTCTGTGTCACACCCAACTGAATTATCTCTGAAATTCAATTTCAAGCTCTGTGCTCTATAATAATCACCCACATTTTAGGCCATTTACTCTATTTCCACCAATTAAAGAAATACATTTCAACTTCGTTCAGATATTCAATCCATTGAGCCTGCTATATTTTTCTCATTTAACTTTCTTTTTATGCACCTTAGATCGTTTGTGCAGTACAACAGTCAGGCCCTGATAAATAGTCATAGTTCTTTGATTTCTTCTCTTTTCTTTGTATTAGCTTACTGTACTGGGTACTTTTCAGTAACACTATAGCAACAACCAACACTCACTAATAAACACATCAAAAAAAAGATTTATTCCTGGAAAGTATATATTCTGATTCATATCTCATTACTTAAGAACCAAACTGGCAAAAATCTCTAGTAGTTATAGCAGAGAAGATGTGAGAAATTTATGCTATGGCTCTTACAGCTGAATCCAGTAGTAAAATATGTCAAATTGGCTTACAAATTTGGGGTAAAAAGTCATAAGTGCACGCATTCTCTTTCTTACAAAAGTATAATTTTACTCAGTACTTGGGAGGGGAGAAAATTGGAGTGTTTACTAATAGCTCTAATGACCATTGTGTCTCATCAAATATGGCCCTGGTTAAACTCAGGCGCTCCCTATTCTTCACCAAAACAGCTCAAAGTTTCCAGGAAAATAAAGAAAAATAGGGAAACCCAGAATACTCACTTTCCTCACCATGTTTATGCCAACAAATAACAAATGGGCACTTAGCATTGTCTTCCCTATAGTTTTCTAAAATGTACAATTTCCCATTTTATAAAATAAGTATTTTATATTCTCTTACCATTCTTCAAACCCAACTTCTCATATCTATCTCTTGTAGTTTTTCTACTAACTGAGAAATTATGAACAATCTTTGAGGAGCCATCTAATATTCCTACATTTGTATCTACTAATCTGCCATTTGGGTCCTTCCCTCTAAGTACAATAAATGACTCATTTTTTAGCCACCAAAGCCCAAAACCTCCATCTGTGTCTCGGACCTTGCCCCTCAAGCCAAAGAAAGAGATTTTTTTTTGCCATTTTCTACATATATTCTTACCAGTTTTCCTTATTCTTAGATCATCCTTAAGGGTATATAAATATCTCCATAATTACCATATTTTTTAAAAAAGGTAAAAGAAACAAAGCCAACCAAGTCAACTGCAAAAACTTCTCAACCCTAAGGCTATCACCAACATGAACTGAATGTTTAGTTTCCTTTCACAGCAAAACTCTTAGGAATTTTCCTTAGTAGCCGTCCTGTCTTGCTTCCCATTCTCTCCACAACTCACTACAGTTGTCTTTTTTCCCCCTCTGCTGGAGGACATTTTTCTCATCAAACTTTCAATTAGCTTCTTTGCTCTCAAGTTTTCATCTTATTTGACTTCCCCAGCCCCATCAGAGACTGTTAGCATAACCACTTCTTTGAAACACATTTTTATTTTGCTTTCCAGAGTTCCTCCTATTTCAATGACTTGTCTTAGTCGTTTTGCTATCTCACATTCATGGCCCATCCACTAACCACTGAAGTGCAACAGGAATTACTTCTGCATTCTCTTCTCTTTTGTTGCTCCTTTGAAGGTTCAGACTATAGAATGGAATGCCTTTAAACGCACACATTAGACATAGTTTAAAAACTACCTCCAATTTTGAACTAAACACTTGTTTATCCAGCAAGATATCCATTTGAATGTCTCTATGCAACATGTCTTCACAGAATATCATGCACATTATTACTCCTGGAGTTGTCTATGTAGAGAACAGAATGTCTACTATGTATCTAAGCTAAACAAATTTGTTAAAGACCTCTTGATATCTAGTATTTTGCAATCTACCTTCTGGTCAGTTTTTGTTTCTCAGTAAATAACAACGCCATTACATTACCACTAAAATCTAACACTAACATTCTTCCCCTTCCCCCTCCTTTTACCACAGTCCTAAATCACTTTATTGGGAAGTCTTGATTACTCTATCCCAAACTATATCTGAATCTGCCCACCTTAGAGGGTTCCATTGTGGTGCTCTTGTCTTGTCTAAGTCATCATTTAACAAGTACTGAAATAATCATTTCACCTACTCCTCTACCCCCACTATTGTTCCCTAGGACAGAGCCAGAGAGAATATTTAACTAACTCACTCACTCTCTGTCCCTCTCTCTCTCTCTCTCTCTCTCTCTCTCACACACACACACACACACACACACGAGTAGATCATTTTATAATATTTTCCCTTCTATTTTCAGTAATATTTTGAGAGTTGCCTACTTTTCTAACCACATTCTTATTTTTATGTATGCGTTTATTTATTGAGATGGAGAGAGAGAGAGAAGACACACACCACGGAAGGGCAGAGAGAGAGAATTCCAAGCAGGTTCCACTCAAGGCACAGAGCCTGATGCAGAGCTCAATTTCACAAACCTTCAGAACATGACCTGAGCCTAAATTAAGACTCTAAGCCTTAATCAACTGAGCTCTCCAGTCACTCCCACATTCTCCTTTTTGATTAGCAGAATCTATTCTAACTATACATGTAGTTCTAACACTTAGGAGTGTAAGCTAATCTGGAAATAAAATCCTTGAAACATATTTAGCAATAGATAAATCTTTCTCCTAGTTTTTAGGCATGCATTTTTCAGTTTTAAAATTCATAAAAATTAATTGCAGTTTTAAATCCCATATTTGCTTCATACTAGTCCCACTTCTGGCTTAGAAAAAAAGTACCTATGTAAATTAATCAAAATACCAACATACTTATTTATTAATATGGGAATATGATGGATGGATGATGGCTAGGCAGACAGATAATCAATGAGTACAGCTGAATATATTACTACAACATAGCTTTTTAAATTTACTTTTACTTTTTAATAAAGTGACAAATTGACTTACATATTCTCCCATTTACAGAATGGAGCAAGAAGGTGAGACAGAGAGACTAAGAGTGATACTGAGGAGAAAAAAAAAAAAAGGGAGATCGAGACTGGCAGAGAGAGTAAGAGAAAAGATGAGAGAATAAGTACAATAGTACTGATAGTATCAATGTGTGTACTGAAAAGTAACGTTGAGGAGTTTGGAATAAAAAATGAAAATCCATTCTTCTCTCCATCTTCTTATATCCCACAGTCCTGGATAGCCTAAGGAAGCTGATGAAGAAACCAAATTTCTTAGAGTGATTTAGTATAGTCAGCTAGTTTTCTTCATCTTCATCTCTCTCCCCTTTGTACTTTAAAGAGAAATAAATTAGCAAGAAAGCCAAGTATCCTCTTAATTGGGTAGATCTCACTTGCCTGGAGGTAGTGATGCCAGAATATATAGTGTTGAGTGGCTCCTTCTTTGTAATAAAGCTGTCAGGGCTGATGTCCCCAGGATTCATGGTCTCCTCCTTCCTCCTTCTTGAGCATGACAAGGGGATTATGCAGATGAGTCATAGCACTGTCTGCCTAGGAAACCCTGTCTTGTGTTCTTGGCATACTCTAAATTTGTTTCTATACCACTGAATACCCACAGCTCAGAACTGTGTCTGGGGGATAAACACCTCAACAAAGCTGTTTAGCAGCTCCACTAAATGCTTCTGGCAGGCACACACTGTAGAGCGGATAAGAGGAAAATTTCTCTCCCACTCCATTCTTCTACGTGCCCATATTCAAAACTCTCACACTCTTTTCTCTTTTCCTCCCCCCATCTCACTTCTCTCTACTCCTTCTTTAAGCCTGTCTCTCACACCATCTCTCTCCTCTAAACACTTGAAGTTTTAAAAAACTAAAATAATTTCTTAGAGTTCCTTTCCTTAAAGTGAAAAAGCATCTTCTTTAGTCTTACTAGTTCAGAGATAGCAGAGAAGACAGATACTAGGAATGGAGAGTGTTAGCCATCCAATAATCCTCAGCTTTAGATCAAAAAAGAACTTTGACACTGTGGGACACCGTTAAAATTTTATTCTGGGTGTGATGGAATATTTGTAGATTTGAGTAGAGAAGATTCATGATTTTATTTGCATTAAAAACACCAAACCTTAGGTGCATCTAGGTGGCTCAGTTGGTTAAGCGCCTGGCTCCTGATTTTGGCTCAGGTCATGATCTCACTTTTCATGGGTTCAAGTCGATTGATTACTTTGATTACATTCAGTGCAGAGCCTGCTTTGGACTCTCCCTCCCTCCCTTTCTTTCTCTGTGCCTCCCCAGTTCTCTCAAAATAAACAAATCCATTTTGAAAAAGAAATAATAATACAAAGCTTTGGCTTAAGGTGTGTGAAGAATAGTCTCTAGTGGGTAGGGGTCAAGAATGGAAGTAGAGAGATAAGCCAGAACATTAATGCAGAAGCTCAACATCAACAAGATTTGTGGCCAGAACTAAGGTGCTCTCCTTTCTGCCAACCTGTCTTCTTTCCCTAGTGTCAAAGTTAAATGT
Source organism: Hyaena hyaena (assembly GCF_003009895.1). Lineage (NCBI taxonomy): Eukaryota > Metazoa > Chordata > Mammalia > Carnivora > Hyaenidae > Hyaena > Hyaena hyaena. Next base: position 110,332 of record NW_024081460.1, on the reverse strand, counting down.
CTTACAAAGGAATCTTTTGTTTTTCTTCATTTTTGAGAAGAGAAGCCTTCACAAATGCATGTTAAACTCATCCTTCTCTACTTTCCCACTGTTTATAAATACTATAGAGTTGCAGATCTTTTTCACTTATTATCTAGGTTAGAGCCCAATGCAGCACTTACTTTGCAACAAGTTCCTCAACATCTCTTAAAGATTGAAAAGAGTGATGCAAACTAAATCTTTCTCTGAAGAACTTCAGTTTAAAAGAAGTTCTCAAGTTTTCTCCAAAGGAAAATGAGAAGTAGGAGTCACACTACTCAATCTAAATTTGTATGTAAACTTTGTTTTACATGAGAGTTAGCTACTCTAAATCCCTGCTAGTAGCAGCCTATGGATGAGGAGTGAAACCTTAGAGATTTATCTGTAGTGGTTTTGCCCAGATGAGTCATTGAGTGGCATTCTTTTGCTTTTTTTCTAAATGGAAAGTAAAGGTCTATGAATGTATTATTCTATTTATGTTCCCCAGCATATTATTTTTAACACTCCTGGAAAAAGACCATATCAACCGATATATAGATTTTATTTAATCTATACATGCATATAAAATCAGTTCTGTTGCAAGCCTGATTGTACAAAATAGCTAAATTTACTATATAGAAAATTTGTGAACTGGTAAAATATTTGAGTAGTCATTCATTAACTGTATTTGAATTATCTTTGTTTCATATATAAGAATTATAAAATTTAAAAAATTTTTGATTAAGTTTCTTTTAGATTTTAACCCATGAACCAAAATTGACATAGTCATATGTAATATCCATTTAAGACCAACAAATTAGAGTCTTATACTTTAAGCTTATTAGATTAAATGCATGAAATTACCATTTTTCTAGATCAAAATCGTTTTGATATTGTCAATTTAGATTCAAACTTTATAGATAAATTAAATGACTGAAATACACACACAGGAAACACTTCTAATAGGCCCAATTTAAGATTTTATGCTAGCTGATTAACAATATACAGTAAAAGCTACTTCAGAGTAGATATGGAATTCTATGAATTTATGTAAGATCACTCACTGTAACTGATGGAGGTTTTCCTATGTCTAAGAATAATATCTCCTATTGCAAATATCTTTTCTTTTTTGTGGTTGTATTTTCCTCTCACGTAAATTCAACTGCTGCTCTACAGTATCTATCTCTATCCCTGTTTATCTTTCCAAGTCAAACCATGTATTTAATTCTGCAATACATCATTTTAGACTTTCTTCAGGTGTTTGAAATGTATATATTCAGAATGACTTCTTTTTCCTCCCATTATATTTTTTGCCATTTTTCCTTTAAGCCTTGGGTGGCGACATCACCAACCACCCACTCTGAAAATCAGAAATCTTGGTGTCAACCTTAAGTTCTATTTTTTTTTTACTTCCACTTTCAGTGAATCAACAAAATATGTTTGCCTCAAAAAATGCATCTCAGTTACCGCTTCTATCTTCTACCCACAGTTCCACTACCTCATTTCAGGTCTTCATCATGATTCTCTGGATTGTTGCAAAGGATTCCTAATAGTTTTCCTCTCCTAGCAATTTGGGTAAATGAGTATCTTCTCATATGACAAAGAACAAATTGAGGGTGTACACTGTGATTAAAACTTTAGGCTTGTTTCTTAAAATTAAGGCATCTTCCAATCTTGTCTAAAGCTATATGGACATCCCCATTTCCTGCCAATCCACTATACTTTGTTTTGAAATGAGGATTTCAGCATATGTGTTGAGTTCATTGTTATTATGGTTGTTTCTAAGATTACTTTTTACATTCTTGTAACTTATCCCTTTGCATAAGTTACTTATGCAAAAAAAACTTATCCTTTTTTTGTTTATTTTGCCTAATAACTTTGTTTTCATTCCTTCCAAATCATTGGTAATCTTTTATTCTTCCCTCAGAACCAAGTGTACTTCATATAATCTTTCCAAACTCCAGAAGGAATTATGCTTTTTATGTTACCAAAGCAAACTATGATCTATTATAGCCCATTTTATTAATCTTGTGTTTCAATCTTTGGCAAAACTCTATTTCAAGGAGCACTTTGTCTCTTCAAAATGTGTCTGATTATAAATAAAATGTCCCAAATATCATATTTTAGAAGTCCTGCTTAAGACAGACTAATAAGCTTTCTATGAATTAAAGCTTACCTCCAGTTTAAGAAAAAACATCTTTATAATTGAGGATCAATATTAGGTAAGGTGAGGTGATCTGTTTTGCATATAATAATCCCTTAAATACGTATTTAATCAATAATTATTATTTATACTTGTACATGACCATAGAAAACATTTGTTTCAGTGTAAAATATTTAAAAATTGTTGAAATCAACTTTTTAGAGAGTAATATTTGATAATGAGGAAAGTATAATTTTTTGACATCCGATAGTCATAAATGCATCTAAAGATGCTATTTTACTAAAATTAGTTTCTCTTTCATCCATATCATTCTGCTGAAAAGAGAAACATTAAATGGAGATTCTAACTTTGTAGGAAAAAAGACAAAAGCCTAATGTTCCAAAAAGAGAATAATATTGTGTGTTGTTTTCTTTGAACTCACTTTACCTGATTTTTGTTCAGTGTAAGGAGGGCTAACATTGATTACATTGAACCTGTTCTGTATAGGCTATGCAGATACCTGTGGATTTGATTGTGGGGTTGGTGTCTATTTTTTTTTTTTTTTTAATTCTCTTTTGGAATCCTTTTTTAAAGGGAGTAATGCAATATGATAAAATTTTAAACAAAAAAAACCGCTGTAAATAATATTCTCTAAACATTGCTTTCTTATCTGTCTAGTTGTAGTACTTTAAGAATGCCTAGTTAGATATAGCAAGATGAAAGATGTAGAATTCAAACTAAAGTGTCTAATGAAGTGGGAACATAGAACTATTTTTGAAAGTGGAGACAACTATTGAAACAGTCTTCATTCCAAAGTTTGCAATGCAAATGATAAAATTTAAGACTGTAAGATCTTTTATTAACATCTCAGAGCAAATCATTAGGTATGTATCTCATATTTACACTATATATATTACCACAAATTTCTTGACATTTAATATTTTATACTCTGTCATTTTTGATCATGCTAACTCCAAATTTATATGCATATTTTCTCCTGTAAATTTCAGTATTTGCTAGATCAGGGTTTCTTTATGGTCTGTGATATTTTATATTCTATGTAAAGAACAACTCAAATAATTGATACAACAAATATATTCAACCAAGAGATGGGACATTGTGACACAGGGACATTTTTTAAAAATAAACTTAATCATATAGATTTTGTTTTTCAGTTATGGCCTTTCCAATTAATTACCAGTGTCCAAAATGTGGTCTGATAAGGACCATAGCCTTAGACATAAAGACCACAAAACTAATGAAGTCAACATATGCTATGATTTCACCACAAAAGTAATCATTATGGATTAATGTCCATAATTAATTGTCCTCAGGGGTTCTAGTCTGAGACACACAGAATGAAGAGGAAATCAATGACAGAGTTAAAAAAGCATAGATCTAATAATAAACGCTAATCTTGGTTCTTAGGTATAATTAATAAGATCAATGAACTAATATCTAACAATCCATTTAGTAAGGTAGAGATCACAGACCGGCAAAATAAGAAATGTCAAAGGAGGAAATAATTTTTAGAAACACAAATTCCAATAATGTCCATTTCATAGACTTCTAGACAAACACATATAGAGACCTAGGTTAAAAAAGAAAAAAAAAATATTTGAAAATGCAACTTTCCAAATTGATCATGATAGAAACAGTAAATAGTAATAGAAAACAGTTTTAGTAGAAACTTAAATACATTAATTTTATTAGATTGAATAGAAAAGACTAACAGTGAATTGCCTCCAAACCACCAGGTTTTGTTATTTTCACAGGAAAACTGAACTAAACTTTTAAAACCAGATAGTTCCAATGATAAATAGTTCCAAAGAATGTAAAATGAAGGAATACATCTAAATATTTTTATAAAGTATGTCACATGACTGCCGATCAATAGATATTTGCCTCATAGAGAAAATAGAGGCTTTGAATAAAATCTCTCATCTGCCTTTTAGACCCATTCTCCTTTTGTACCTTTATTTGTCACCACTGAGGAAAATCTTTGCCTGGGCACTGGTGTTATTCTTATCTATCATCTTAGAATCCTATCTAATATTTTTCCTAGAGTTCTCAATAAAATGTGTTTTTACTTGTATAAATCATACACAAGGAAAATAGAGATACAGTACAGAATTTAATTTTATCATGTTAATTTTTAAATTTCCAAAAATTCACAAAACCTTCAAAATGATTAAATAGGGGAAACAATTGCTGATTTGTGTTTCTCTTGTTATTATTGTTACTTCAGTGAAATAACTTCCATGGCTATTGATAGGGAGTTAAGAAGGCAAATCTCCATTGTGTGTGTTGCACTGCATACATTTCATCCGAGTTCCTCTCAACATGACTACGTGATGATGTTAAATTACACGTATTTCATTTTAATATATGAAAATTTAGAAGTCCCTAAAATGAATACATTTTAGTCGAAATCTAGTTTTTCATGAATAGACTATACTATTAGAAATGAGGAAAATGCATACAACAGTATATTTAAAGAAACATAATAATTATATAATTTTGATATGACCATTGTAAAGGCAAATGTATGCATGTTACAGCATAAAAAGGATTTCTTTTATAATTATATCAGTTGGAATAAAACTGTTGAACATTGTTCAGATCATTCTTCAGCTGTGGGGAAGTGAGACTTTAGAATTGACAATGTTTTATAAGCGTTCTTACCAGGGCATCTAAAAATCTAACATTAATCCAAATACTTTATTTTCTCAATTTGATTTCCTGACTTATTGCTACGTTGGATTCATCCAGAATGCATGTTTTTATTGGAAATAAAATCCAAAAATTCAATGAATGGTATTTCACAGAAATAATTTAAAATGTCTGGTGACTTTCATCCTTACTCATAGCACAGAAAAAAATCAGAAAATCAAAAGTATTTTTCATATATGAGAACAGCAAAAATATTTTAAAGTTGAAATCTTAATATGTTAATAGTGTGGCGAGAGGAGAACTTCCCTGCAAAAATTCAGAGGGTTATATGGTAATGTCTAGCAAATTTATAAATATGCATGACCCTCATCCAAACAATTTTTGTGTAAGAATTTGCACAATATATGCCCTAAACTATAGAGGCATACACGTGAACATATTATTATTTGTAGAGAAAAATGGACAGAATCCACATCGCCATTATTCTACACATGTTTAAGTAATTAGCAAACACACAAAATTATTTCCTTAGTTAAATAACAAAAAACATCCAACTATTCAGCAGTAGGGAAATTTTTTTCAATAATTCTGGCATTTCCATAAAAATCTATTCCTCTGAAAAAATTACCCTGTATATGTTGATTGATAAAGAGCTCAAAGATAAATTATAAAATGATAAAAAAATTACTTAAGAGATGGATAGTGTGAAAACAAATATAAATACATTTATATATTGGTAAATGCATACCAGCAATTTTTAATTTTAAGTGTTTTTAAAAAAAGCAAAATAAGAGGATGTTTTAAAATATCTCATACTGTCATTGTTTGAGATTTAAGTCACAAACTAAAGCTTCTCATTTATAAGAATTACAAGAAAGTATTTATGAATTTCTTAAGTACTCTAATATTAGAGGCCTGAGATTGTTCTATCTACATGTCTATCTGTAGAGCTTTAAAATGATATTATGCTTTGACTTTTTTAATAAAGTAAAAGAGAACACATAATCGGCAATAGATATTTTCCTTTACAAGTATATATGTATGTTCTTTCTGCCAATCTGGGAAATAAAATATTTACATATATGCAGAGAATTTACTTACTTTCGGTGTTTAGCATAATAATTCCTTCTTTTTTTGTATCTATTCTGACATTTACTTAGAATTCAAGTCAAAGGGACAACTAAAATGTCTGCAGCTTTTGTGAATTTGGTTGCGGTGTTACTCACACAACAAAAGATTTGTGATAGTCAGGGACAGAATGGGCCTGGTAAAGATTGGAGAAAAAGACGAGGAATGAAGGAAGAAAAACACACACATACAGAATCTGAGACTCTTAACGGAAAAGGCACAGTTTAACTTATTACTAATCCAATGAAATTGAAAATTAACAAACATGAGATGTAAAGAAAATTAAGTCTGGAATACTATTGCTATGTGAATGTTTAAAGTGGATCCATGTTGTCCCCTTGAATGAAAATACATACATATACACACATATATGTTTATACATGACTTTGGAATCTCAGTAAGTTGGTGCCCTCAAAAATTGTCATACCTAAGCTATAAAGCTTTTATTCATCAACACATCGGATTTAGTCTAAAGCTCCTAACCTCGCACTAGTATTGATTTCCACAACCTTCAAAAATCACTGTAGCTTGCTACAATTTGCATTTTGCTAGGTAGCATCAGAAGAATTGACAATATTTCCTAAAGCTTGTGTAATTTTCCCAATAAAACTCTTTAAAAAACATGTTTAGTTGTTTGGTATCTATTTTTATTCATGTACCTATGCTCCTCTAACCCTCTTGGGTCAATTCCTTAAATCTGCCTTGTTTCTATTCTCTACAAAATGTTCAATAGACTATAAACAGGTGATGTTGAATTCCAAAGTATGTATTTGCTCTTGGCCATATGTTAGTCTTCCCTATGCATGCCTTAAGAAATCTTTCTCCCTTGGTGGCACATATTTATGATAAAGGTTCACTCACACTAAATCTCATTACTGACAATTGAAAACTACTACTACTTTCCTTATTGGTTTTATCTTTTTTTTTCATTTTATTTAATATGTATATTTCCCATGATCCATTCTAATCACAAATAAAATGAGCACAGGAGACAAAAACAGTGTAAGTGAGAAAAGCTGTAACTGGAGTTCTAGATGGAGACTCTTCATGAAAGAGGCTCAGGTATTGGATCTCAGAGCAAAAAGGAGTAAGTTACAAAATACCTGACTTCTTTATCAGTGACACTGGAGTTAATCGTGTACTTACTGAGTAGCTTTCACTGCATAATAAAACTAGTAATACACAAGAGCAAGCAGTTATTCCTCAATTGTACATCTGTGTGTTAGCTTGGGTGGCTCTGCTTCAGGCTTTTTGTTGAGTTTGGGTTGACTATACAAATCTCATTCTGGGGCATGTTTAGGGAGACCACATACAGTGGGGCTTGTTTCCCCATGGAGAAAGGTGGAAAATCTCAGAGGACTGAGTATTGAGAATTTGTACTCTGCCACTTCCACATGGTTTTAGACATAGTCAAGACCAGCCTTAATGGAGCATGAATGTTCAGTTGATGAGGAAGCAGAGTAAATAGATGCTGAACAATAAGTTAATTTATTACAGCAGTCATTAGGAAAGAGACCAAAGAAACAGATGAGTTGCTTTACTAATTCCCTATCCCAAAATAGAACGATTTAATTAAGTATAAGGGGTTGGTGGCCTTGAATAGTCACAGAAAAAGTGCTTTTCTAAAAAAAAAAAAAAAATTGCTATCATAAAGTAGAATGGGATAGAGAATTGGAGTACCCAGCCTGATCCCCTAAGTGTTTCCATCAGATGAATCCAAACCTCCAGGGCTAATGTGCAAAGTGTAGGATCAAGCTGTTTATATCCATGAGCTTTTGAAGAGCAACCTAGGAAGGGATTAATCCTGAGTGAAACAGATTTGACCAGGCACTATTAGCCCCAAATAGAATTCAGATATTGGAAGGAATAAGTATTTCATGCATTCTGAAATTCATATTTGTGTTCAATTTAGATACCCATAGACTTGTAACTGTGTTTTGCAGAGACGAGACAATAAGTAGCTAGAAATAGAAAATTTTGAGATGGATAACTCTTCAATATGGAATTGGAAAATAAATGATCATGCACTTGTTATGGACATTACTTTGACTTAGCATCCTGGAGAGCTGTGACCCTTCAAGTTAGTGATAGCCATGGCCACAAAAGAGCCCTGCTGAGATCTCCTTCAAAACAACCTACTGATGAAATAGTAGTTCATTTATATCCAACAACTACCATCCTTTTGGAAACATGATCAAAGCAAAGCCACATTGAGCTACTCTTAAGCAATGAATTAACATGGTGGGGTGGGGTGGGGTGGGATTAGAGCTGGCTCACTCAGCAGACTCAGGACTCCTCTAATGGGCAAACTTTGCTCTCATAGATTTCACATAGGCTGTCAAGGGCTTTTCCCAGAACTGTGCTGCAGTCAGAGACTCTCCCCTCTCAATCTTTCTTTCCCTCCATCCTTTTACAGGAGTCAACACACCGTTGAGCTCCAGGCTCTCACTACTACTCCAGCACTCTCCTACTTTATCCTTCACGTCCTCTTCCCCAGTAACATTTTTGCACATCTAATTTTAAATAGGCATTTGATTCTAAGAGAATCCAAACTGATACAGTAGTCAAGAGTGTAACTGGGGGCATTTGGATAGCTCAGTCGGTTAAATATCTGACTTTGGCTCAGGTCATGATATCACGGTCCATGAGTTTGAGCCCCATGTCAGACTCTGTGCTGACAGCTGGGAGCCTGAAGCCTGCTTCAGATTCTCCCTCTTTCTCTGTCCCTCCCCCATTCACGCCCTGTCTCTCTCTCTCTCTCAAAAAATGAATAACGTTAAAAACAATTCTTAAAAGAAAAAAGTGAAACTAGTGTTGGTAATGAGACTGAATTTGATATACGAGGTAGTGTACTTCAGAAAGCATATGGTATTATAAAGAAAATTGGGATGCCTTACAATATCTTTATGGAATTAACTCCTTGATGCTCCACCCTGCTGTTAGCCACATAGGTTTAATTCTATGATTAACATAGCTTGGATATCAACTAGATCCAACAGAAACAAGTTGTAAAATATAGTGGGGTTAACAGGTATGCCTGACAGAGTGTGTACTGCTCCATTGAAAGTGGCCAGAAGTGGCAGTAATGGCTGGGGGAAATAAGTATACTCAGAATAGGTGGCCACAGAGCTGGTGGAGTAGAGCCTAATGAAGTCAAGTAGAAGGGACATTTCAGTGGGTACCAAAGACCTCTATGAAGGTATCTTTACAGAGTTTAGCAGATGCTAGAGGCCTAGGATCAGAGGTAGCAACAGGATAATCTGCACTGGGAACAGAGAGAAGGGGAGAAAGAATTGCAGACCCAGAGAAAGCATAATTCATGAGCACACAATAATAACAATTTATTAAAGGAATCCCTGGGAAAAAATGTGAAACTTGTATTAGTAAATCAATGGCTTGTAATAATAGGTCGTCACAAGAACCACTGAAATATGGGTTTTAAAGTGACTCTATTTAGACCCACCAGGCAGTTTACCTTGAGAACATGGTTTATAGAATTATGCTAATATTTCTAAACTCTTATGAACTTCATTCTGATTCCTCACACATTAAGAGAAAGAATTCAGTATGTAAATCAGATCCCCATAGTAATGTGGTCTTATAGGGAAAGGACACTTGGATTGCCAACTTTATTTTTAATACATTTTTAAATATTTTTGAGAGAGAGTAAGAACATGCACAGGGAAGGGGCAGAGAGAAAGGGAGACAGAGGATCTGAAGTAGGCCTGGTGTTGCCAGCAGCACTTAAACTCACCAACCCTGAGATCATGACCTGAACCAAAGCTGGAGACATAACTGACTGAACCACCCAGGTGCACCTGGGTTGCCACCTTTAATTCCACTAATGTTCAAGCTGGTCCTGCATTTAATGCCTTAGTACATTTTCTTCTGCAGACATGGAAAGTCAACAAGTCTGTTTTGTTGCTGTTTTTATTGATGATTACGGTGACATAATCACTATTCTTTAGAATGAAAATAAGCAGAGGGGCACCTGGATGACTCAGTCAGTTAAGGACCTGACTCTGGATTTCAGCTCAGGTCACAATCTCAGTTAGTTACTTCGAGCCCCGTATCAGGCTCTGTGCTGATAGTAAAAAACCTGCTTGGGATTCTCTATGTGTCTCTCTCAAAATAAATAAGCATTAAAAAACAAAAGAAAGAAAGTAAACAGAGTAGAGGCTAAGTAGGAGGAAGAGAATGCTTACAAGTTCCAAGGCATTTTGAATGGCTTAAGTCAAGTGACAAAGGCTAGTTGCCAGACTGGGGGTCAAAAATCAGTATTGGGTTTAGTAGGGGAGATCAGAGCCAATGTCTGGGAGAAGAGGATACCCAGTGACAAAAAATGATCTGCATACTGTTTTTATAAATTCCTGCTTATTTCTTCTTTACTGTCATATATTCACAGTTTTTTAAAAATAATAGACACTGAAGTTTTTTTTAATGAGAATATTCCAGGCTAGATCATAATAGAGAAACCTGAGCATAGAAGTTAACAAAACTGAATGAAATAGAAATTGGGTGAGTAAAAAGTGGATGTGGATTAAGTAGGTTTTGAAAGATCATACATTACATCCAACTGTGTTTTGTTACTGCATTTATTGTTCCATCTTCCTGTTCATATACAGTGTTTTCTACCACACAGAAAAGTGTTTAAAGTCACTCAGTTGCTTCTAATAACCTGGAGTAAAGAGAATAGATACACAGTATTATAATAGTAAATTGATTGTAGGGGTCAGAGCTAAGGTGATAATGATGAGAATTAAGGTGAAGGAATTAATGTGAAGGAAATGGTGAGAAAGGTATTGCAAAGATAAAACAAATCTCGTGTTTTGAATCTTGAAAACTATCCTTTCTGGGGCACCTGGGTTGCTCAGTCGGTTAAGCTTCCAACTTTGGCTCAGGTCATGATCTCACGGCTCATGGGTTCAAGCTGAACAGCTAGCTCAGAGCCTGGAGCCTGTCTTCGGATTCTGTATGTATCTCCCCCTCTCTCTGACCCTCCCCTGCTCATGCTGTCTCTCTTGCTCTCTCAAAAATAAATAAACCTTAAAAAAATTTAAAAGAAAAAGAAAACTATCTCTTCCTTTCCAAATCAAAATGACAGATTTTAAAAACAACATGTATTTTGGAGTTGAGTAGGGGATGGGTGAAATAGGTGAAAGGATTAAGAGTACATTTATTGTGATGAGAACTGTGAGAAATGTATGAAACTGTTGAATTATTACATTGTATGCTTGAAACTAATATAAACAGTTAGTCTCAAATTTATTCTTGAACATGCTTGAACATGCTGTAGTTTTAATAAACATCCTAGAATATGAAAAATTTAAATATAGACATATTTATATGTACATATAAATACAAGTTTGTATATATAGGGCTCAAACTTGCTTAATATCAGAATTTTAGATGCAAAGAATTTACGGTCTACAATTCTCAGGTTGTTCAAGCCTTATGAAGAAAATGTACTGAAACATCCAAGACAAATGGCAATTTTTGACAGTTGTATTTTTGGTTAAGTATTTCTCTTTTAGACCATTGGATTTTCTGCACATATATAGTCAATTTTGGAGATTTTCATTTGATAGCCCTCAAAAGTTGCAACAGGAAATTTAACCTTTCATAGATGCTATTCTGTTGAAACTCTTTTTATATATTCTGTGTAGATGAGTGGGTTTTAATTAAGACAGACAGAAATCAATTACCATATTGTGCTTAAAAGTATACTAGGAATTTGAGTTTCTCATTAGTATAAAACTACTCTAGGATCTTCAGTTCAAAATTTTGACTTAGATACTCAAATTTTATTTATACTCTTGCTTAGCAGGCCTGTGTATCTTCACAAACTCCAGAGCTGTTTGTCAAGTTTCCAGCAGGTAGAGAGTTCAAATCTATTTTTAATAATCAATACCTTATTCCAGACTACAGTAAATGGTCATTATTATGTCCCCTTTCATTTCCCAACCTTATATACATTTTAATGTAGGATGGCAGAAATCCCAAATTGACTATAACCATAATGAAGAAAAAAAAAACTTTTCCAAAACATATTAAAAGCCATTTGATAAAATCGACTAGTTAATAATACTCTCTTTCACCAGATTTTGGTATTATTTTGTAGAAAGCAACCCTAGAAGCCAGCCTCAGTTCAGGAAATTATCATTCTACTGCAAGCACACTCCAGACTTTTCCCAATATCCCTTCATCACTACTTCATAACAGAATCTTTGATTACCCTATGAAAAACGAAACCTAAACATAATGTAATGGATTTTGACATAAAACTGAGCATTTAAATGTATCCAAATTTGGTATCCAAAGCAATAACTCACAAGAAGTTTTGCCATAATTGAATTAGTCTCTTTGTTTTATGGTTACAATTTATGTCCCTGTTACTCAACAGTAACTTCTTTCTCTTGTGTTGCATTTGAATAATTCTCATATTTAAAAACATACTAAAATGTTCGAGACATATCTTTTAGTTCTTTAAATGTTCCATTATTTGTAAGGTGAAAGTAAGTATAAAGTATATAATACTCAATATAGGTTAACGGCTATCTCAGGCAGGTATCAGCATCAAGTTTTATTATCTGGTTTGCTCTCAAATTTTTAAATACATTTTTTTTTCCTTTTCTGAAATGGTGGCAACCATTTAGTATTTTTTGAAACAGTAAAATATCTTATTCACTTACACATTTACTGCATGTTTGCTAAATGACAAGCTCTGTACTAAGCACTGAGCATGAGAAAGGCAAGTCCCTGCTCTCCATCAAAGCTCCCAAGTATCGTACTGTGAAGATGAACAACCAACAGCAGGTGACAAATGAGAGACAATTAACAAGACTGGGGGGTAACAAGCAAATATTACTGGGGGAGGTAATGATGGGATGGAAAGGAGTGAGCACAAGCCAGGGAAAGAAAGAACAAAAGAAAGTACATATTAAGTACCCTTCTGGGTATTTCTTCCCCCTACTTTCTCCTCTGTGTTCATAAGTTATTTCATAGTCCCTTTTCCCCCCAACTCCCTTAGCCCACATTAAAAAAAAAAAATGAGAAAGCAATTGTGGTAACAAAAAAGTACTTTCTGACTTAGTGAGTTTCACATTAAAATGGATTCAACTCTGAAGTTGAAACTGACTCAAAGGTGGGTTATTATCCCTGTTGTTGTCTTAAGAGATCCTTCAAACATTAGGAATCAGCCTGGGGCCTCTTGGTCATGTAGATTTCAGAGACATTGATTGTCCTTTGAGATCCTGCTTAGCCTCAGACCAATTAACACATGCAGATTTCCTACTACTAATTTATTCTTTGAATTTGTGCAAGTTCTAGAGACTCCTGTCACAGGCATGAAAAGCACTTTTCTACCAAGACCTATTTTAAAACAATATTCTAAGTAGAACAGAAACGTACAAAATCACAGACACATGATTTGATGAAATTTGGGTTAATATAACATATAGTAGCAAGGGAATACCTTCAAGAGCAAGTCTGGAGTTTTTGTGTAGCCAACCAGTGTTTGAATCTTACCTGTTGGGCTCATGTTTTCAAACATCTCCACCAAAGTCTTTTAAGACTGAGGGGCACATAGGTGGCTCAGTCATTTGAGTGTCCAACTTCAGCTCAGGTCATGATTCTGTGTTTCGTGAGTTCAATCCCCACATCAAGCTCGCTACTGTCAGTGAAGAGCTCAATTCAGATCTTCTGTCTTCCTTTCTCTCTACCCCTCCCCCACTTATGCTCTCTCAAAAATAAATAAAACATAAAAAAAAAAGACTGAGCGAAATGAACTTTGGCTCTGGGGATACGGTCCACAAACTCATAATATTTTGATGCAAAAAAAAAAAAAACAATTAAGACTCATATTTTATCCCTATCAGTTTGCATATTTTATTATTTATTCCTTAAAATATACACACTATCTTTAGTAATATGCCTTCAAATAAGTAAAACATATTTAAAACAGGTGTGATGATATTTATGTGGTTTTAAAGGTGTATACACACTACCTCTTAATTTGACCCTATATAGAGAAGTATATAAGACTAGAGGATAGAGAAGATATTGAAAAGAAAGACCTAAGAATACAAGCCCCATGACTGGAGTTGAAATTTGGGAAATAACATTTATGTAAACAAATGGACACTACTGTTACATTTCTGAAATGAATTTATAAAAGGCTGAACCAACACAAAGACCTTGGGTACATTATAATGTACATATCCTGTGTCAATCAAAGTATTTAGGTAGCATGTGCTGGGATGGACTTAGGAGTGCAAAGGTTATGTTGGGGTAGCACCTGTAAATAACGACGGTGGATGAAGCAGGATTTCTCAACAAAAGACTTCAGAATAGCAAGGCTGACCTGGTATCTATGAATGGAATGGGGATTAAGAAGGAGAACTGGGCAGTGAGCATCTCAGACTGGGTTGCAGATCTGATTAAGGTTTTGCCCCCAAATACTGAGCTCTAGAGCAAAGATCCCATTATAGGAGTCCTGTGCAGCAAAGAAAAGGTGGAGACTGAGAACCCCTGCTGTGCACATTTCCTTGTCCAGGCTTCCCTATGAAGAGCATGGTGTTTCTAGAAAGCTGTAGCAGATTCTCAGGTTCTGGCAGCTGGAGGCAAGTTCTTTACTGAAGAGAGAACTGAGTGGTGACACTTGGTGGTACACAGATATCCTTCTCCATACATATTTGGAGAGAGACTCCTATAGGTTTCTACTGGGTCTCATTTTCTAAGGGGAGACTTAAAAGGTGGAGGACCTTTATTACTATCAGTCATTTTTTGCTCTACTATTACTTGCTAACTTCCTTTACCTTCAGCTATCATTTCTGCTGGTCTTGGGTAGTTGGTTACTTTGTAAAGTAACACAAATCTTCATTTCTCAGGGAATGAGATTCCCTCATGTAAAATTCCAGGCCTAAGGAATTCCTAAGCCTCAGGGCTCCAGACAGTGGTGTCAACTGAGACTCTTTGGGCAGGAGCCCAAATGGCAAGCCCTTTTAAATTGCAAAGGATTCAGTAAATTTAAAACCAAGTAGCTGGTTTGTTCTTTCATATATGGTGACATATCAAGGGCTCATCATTTATTTCTGTTGCTGGCAAGTTGGGCATTCAGAGGAGGCAATTACTCGATAAGCATTAGTTAAGTAGAAATCCATGTTCTTGAACTCATGCACAGTCTTGACTTCTACCACCATGTACCTTAATTTGTGGGACTGATAATGCCTTGTGAATGAGTAGTGTTTTTGTTCCTCTTTCCTATAAAATTATACTACCCCCCCATCAAAGGACACATACCATGTACTCATATGGTATTAATCTGTTCTAATAAAAATTCTAATCCAGAATGGCAGATGAACTTTGGACTACTACTTGGTGGAGGTGATAGTAATTCACAACCTTTCTTCAGAATCCATTCGATTATTGTAGTACTGTAATGGCTAGACTGCTCAGTTGAATAAAGGTGTATAAAGGACAGTCATTTCACACACTTGAGATACATAAACTCATTATTAAATTCACTTCATCATTATGCTGAAATTCACTTCAGCATTAAACTTCATCATTTCCCCTCCATCCCAAAAGGATGTCATGCAGTTTTTTTGATTTACTACCTGGGTCAAGGTGTTGTGATTTCATAAATTCCAATTAGACCTTTCCCACTACAATAGCTCTTACTCCACAGGCCAACTTCCTAATAGGAAATTTTGCACCAAATATCAAATATGTCAATCTCCATTGTACATTCAGAATCTTGAGAACTGATGAACAATTGGGTCTGTGGATGCTGTAGGCTGGATTTGAGTCAAATCTTCGTGTTATCCACAACCCTTATGTGCCACCATTCTAATAGGTGAGTATAACAATCTTTTGACCTCTGGGTACTAATGTCATCTAGACTCTTACCAGTAGTTATTAAAATATCTGCCATTCCCTTTACCTCATCCTGCAGAACACATAAGCAGGTGGCTTTGGGGTCTACTGAAGAAAACTGGGGAATTATTACACATATACTTTCATTCAATATTATAAGGTTGGAAAATGGTTTCATTACCAGGAATTGAGTAAAGGGCCTTGAGCTTTTATTGAGGTAACCACCCTTGGACTCCTACTCATCCATTTTCCTTTCTTTCGATTATTTATATTTTGAAATACCTAATTGGGTACATATTTATTTTTGCCATTAGAAATGCCGTACTCTAGTTTCATTAGCGTTATTCTGTGTGGGTCTATCTCCCATAGTTGCAACTCTGACCTTGTTGGTATTATGATAATTGTAACCACCTGATGTCTGGCAGTTTTGCAAGCTCTTTGATGTCTATATCTTTGAGGCCCCATCACACCCAAACAAGCCAAACTATGTGACCACTTCTGCCATTACCCTTAGTTATAGAAAAGAGCCACCCACCATGAAACTTCTTAGTGAAAATAAAGCCCCTCACACCAGCTCATTCTTGATAACCCTAGGGAGTGGTGCGGTAGTTCTTCTGATCTCAGTAATATATTCATTTTACCATGCCCAATTCCTGTAACTTTTTAATCTCTTCCCCCATTACCTACCATGTAAATTCAAATATTTACAAATCACTCAACAGGACCTATATTTTTTCCAAGTTCCTAGAAGTTATTCAAACATCTAGTCAGCAACTTTCCCTGGTTCTTTACCAAAGTGTTACATATTGTATCTCTATAATATTTCTGATTACAAATCAATAAACTCTTTTACAGTCTCCTTGATTATAAAGCATCCTCTTAAACCAGTCACATTGGCACTTTCCTAACTCCTGATTAAATATGTTAATTTTTGCAGCTCTTTTGGGGCATTGACTCTTTCCCCCCTATTTAGGCCTATAATATGCCTGGTTAGATGATGCCACAGTTCAATGTAGCCAAAGAACTGGGAAAATATTTTAGTGGGGTAGATACCATTATGAAGCCTCTTCAGTGGCTTTCTACTTGAGGAAGGTGACAGTACTTATTAGGGAAGGGTGGACTACCTCTGTAAACTAAGGGCTTAAAAGAGTCTAGGGAGTGCACATCTTGAGTGTAATGCATTCATATGCCCCTATTTTATGTATGAAAGAGCCTAGCTTTTTGAACCAGGTCCCTAACTTTACCATAACAGACCTTCATCAGCTGTACATTCAATGGGTCTTTGAAACTCAGGAACTCTATTAAATCCTGAATTTAGTCTTAACATTTTCTTGCTCTCCCATAGCAGCAGACAAGGGCTTCTTTGTAAGTTACCAAAGGCCCTAAAACTTCACACTCAGTTTTCAATTTTTTATTAGCAGTTCTGCTTTTCATTTGCTGTAAGATGTCAATGCAACTTAATATCAGCTAGCCAATTCCATTGCCCTCGTGTGTATTGTGCCCCCTCCTCTCCATCCTTTTCAAACTGGTGAATTACTATACTGAGCAAGACAGTTCCTTCCACTGGAACATTTTCCCAAGTATTTGAAGGTTTAAAAATTAATTATAGGTTAGAAAAGTCCATTTCCTGATTTCATCATTGAGTTGTAAATTTCCAACTGTTGAAAGAAATCACCAAATTATGAATATGAGGGTAACTTAAGCCACAATTACCTCATGTTGACTATGCAAAATGAAATTATTTTCAAAAAATTATTTTATGTGAATTTTGAAGCCAAAGCAGTGAACTAAAGAATAAATTTGTAATGAATTACTGTCCATATGGGAGTTTTAATTGAGAATTCAAAAAGAGAAACTAAAGTAATTATTCAAGAATAAAGCATAACCTATAAGTGATTGGAGACTCAAAGGATAAGTAGATAAATATTATGCTTCTTAAAAGTACAAATGCATAAGATTATAGTGAAATACTACTAAAACTCTGGCATATTATACAAAAGCAAACAAGATCCTTTCACAAGAGATTATCTTTTCTTTAAAGATAAATTCTTGCATGCTTGGTATAACATTGACGAAATGTCTTTTAGTAGGGTCAATAGATTAAATTCTATCTGATAATTGCATGGTATTACATATATGTTAATGTACTTTTCACACTACTGGAAGAGAAAAGTGTAACATTCCTGTAGATATGCATAGCTATTCCTGTGATCCTTTGTCAAAAGGACAAACAAGGAAGAGGGGGAGGAAAAGAAAGAAAAGACAGGGGAAGAAACTGTCAGACATCAATAAATATCTCTATATAAGACTTTTTAGACAAGCAGAATATGAAGATGACAATAAAATTGATGATCTAAATGAAAGAAAATAAAGCTGACTGGAAAAAGCTGGAAGCAGTACCTTTAGGTATTTATCAATAAAAAGATTTATATTCCTGCAATTGGAAGGAAACTTTTTTTTTTCTAAATAAGCTACCATAATATGGGGTTGAGAATAAAAGAGCTTGAGGAAAATATTAAAAATTAGCTCATAAATATATATTACCTCAAACCGCCTCCAACTAGAGTCAAAAATCATTTCCAACATGAATGGAAATGTGTGTGCATATACATATAAGCACAGGTGCACGCGTCTGTGTGTGCATACACACACACACACACACACACACAACACAAATTCTCATAAGATAATAACAAAAGCAGAGAGGCCATTAGTTTTTAAAGATCACATTTTTAAACAAATGAAAATTGCATAGACAATTGCCATAATTAATGTATTTATATACAATTTTACTAATTTTACACACATTTATTAATTTTAATTCTATTATTTAGGTTTTATTTTGAATATTTTATTTGTAGTAATTTATTTATAAAAATATTAAAATATATATAGGCCAAAGTTAATATTGTATCTATTCTGTACTCTTAGTCTATATACATATTGTATATTTGAAATACATTAGTTTTACTGATTTTATATTATGAATTATGAATTCTAAATATTTTTGAACTCTGAACACTTATACTATTAATCATGTTATAATCTCTAACCTCTTATAAATTCTGAACAATTTTAATATTGAAATACATTTTGTACTGCTTTTTTAGTCACTCCAGGGAGAGGCACCAATAACGAGGATGCCATCCATGGCATTATTAATGCAGAAGGACATGCTCAGAATTGTGATCAGAGAAGTGGCTGCGTAGTGGTCAGATAATAGAACAGATATGCATCATATGCAGTGTCTGAAATCTTTTCTTAATCATTTTACATGTTATGAATTTTGGTATTTTTGGCAAAATTTTTTTCACATTAACTAAAATGGCCCATATTTGCTCAGTTTCTCTGAATTTACTCAGCAGATTTCTTCCTGCTTAAAGTCACATTCTTCTAGATAAGTACATGTTTCTTTTCCTTTCTTATAATAAATCATGGACACTTTAATTCTTCACATTTTAGTTTCCCAAATTATTCCTAGTTATTCTTTCAAAAGTATTGAGATGTGAGGATTTAGACACACATTAGTAAAACTTTCCCCGTCTTCAGTGATATCATGGTATAATAGAAGTGAGAAACATAGATCAATTATAGTTCAAGGATAAGATTGATCTATAAATGTTTCTGAAGGCACAACATGAAAGACAAATGGGAAAGTGAATAATGAGATATTTGATTAGATATGGATTGAAGGGACCTTTCTCAGGGCTTTATTTATGTAGAAAAATAGTGAAATAAGTAGAAGATGGATAGCTGGGGGTAAAAAGAAGCTTGCCAATCTAGATAAGGTCAAAGTAAAAATGGATTGAGAGACTTAGGAATCTTGGATAATGGGAGATGGTGCTAACAAGTTAGATATTCAAGTTTAAGAACAGAGATTGAGGAATTCCAAGAGACTGCAACGTCTAGAAAATCATCCTGAGTAAATATGGCCGAGTGAAGGCAGAATACGGAAATGAGAATGTGAAGTTACTTTCTGTGTGTCATTCTGTCTGCAAGTACACAGGTAGCATGAGAACGAACGGATATTCTAAAATCAAAGATCAAGCTCATCTGAGTTTTGATCAAACGTTTTAAAATTCTTATTTATTTAATTTTGAGAGAGAGAGAGGGAGGAAGGGAGGGAGAGAGAGGGAAAGAGAATATGAATCTGATTCAGGCTCCACACTGTCAACAAAGAGACTAACAAGGGGCTTGATCTCATGAACTGCGAGATCATGACTGGAGTAAGAAGTCAAGAGTCGGACACTTAACTGACTCAGCCACCTAGGAACCCCTTTGATCAAAGGCTTTTAATGAAGAGGCTACAGTTCTACAGAGATTGGGACCATCTGAAGATTAATGAGCATGGCAGTTTAACAACTTAAATGTTAAATCTATTTGCCTTGATCTCTATTAAGTATCACAACATCACTAATCCTTTCACAATTCAAAGACCATATATATTATTTAAAAAGTTATTCTGAATTTACTATGCACTGAACACTGGCCTGGGTTTTGTTTATATAGCAACACACAATGTGGTAAAGATTGAGAAGTCAAGAAGTCTTTTACTTCTAGATCTTTGTACTGCCAATAATATATTCATTTCTAAGTCTTATAAAGCACATTATAGACAACTCCAATGATATTTATTAATTCCTTCCACTACTAACAGACCTTCGTTAAAAGAGGTCAGGTAGTCACTGTGTTCTTGGCTACCTACCATACCCCAAACTTTATTACCTAGAAATTAGAAGAAAGAAGAAATATGCTTTTCTTAAAGATGTTAATATCAGTTGTGATTTTTCTTTATAAGTAATTCTAGATGTTACCTTTTATCACATTTTCATTAAGAGCTTGAAAATGGCTCTCTTTGGAGAAGTACATTGCAATCTCTAAATATAACTCTAGTCTTCTCCTCAATGGGGAAAAACAGAGCTTTCCCCAAGATCAGGAACACGACAGGATGTCCACACTCACCACTGTTGCTTCACATAGTGCTGGAAGTCCCAGAGTCAGCAATGAGACAAATCGAGGAAATAAAAGGCATCAGAATTGGCAAAGAAGTCAAACTTTCACTTTTGCAGATGACATGATACTCTACATGGAAAACCTGACTCCACCAGAAGCCTACTAGAACTGATCCATGAATTCAGCAAAGTTGCAGGGTATGAAGTCAATATACAGAAACCAGTTGCATTTTTATATTCCAATAATGAAGCAACAGAAAGAGAATCAAGAAACTGATCCCATTCACAATTGCACAAAAAAACATAAAATACCTAGAAATAAACCTGACCAAAGATATAGGAGATTTATATGATAAAAACTATAGAAAACTTATGAAGGAAACTGAAGAAGACATAAAGAAATGGAAAAAAAAAAACATTCCATGCTCATGGATCAGAATACTGTTAAAATGTCCTTACTACCCAAAGCAATCTACACATTCAATGCAATCCCAATCAAAATTGCACAGTATTCTTCTCAAAGCTAGAACAAACAATCCTAAAATTTATATGGAACCACAAAAGATCCTGAACAGCCAAATTCCTAATATTGAAGTACAAATCCAAAATGGGAGGCATCATAATCCCAGACTTTAGCCTGTACTACAAAGCTGTAATCATCAAGGCAGCGTGGTATTGGCACAAAAATAGACACATACACCAATAGAATAGAATAGAGAACTCAGAATTGGAGCCACAAATGTATGGCCAACTAATCTGACAAAGTGGGAAAGAGTATCCAATGGAAAAAAGACAGCCTTTTTAACAGATGGTGTTGGGAGACCATGCAGAAGATTGAAACGAGATCATTTTCTCACACCATACACAAAAATAAGCTCCGAATGGATAAAGGACTTGAATGAGAGACAGGAAACTATCAAAACCCTAGAGGAGAAAGAGGGAAACAACCTTCTTGACCTCAACTGCAGCAATTTCTTACTTGACACATCCCCAAAGGCAAGGAAATCAAAAGCAAAAATGAACTCTTGGGACCTCATCAAGATAAAAAGCTTCTGCACGGCAAGGGAAACAATCAATAAAACTAATAGGCAACCGATGGAAATGGAAAAGATAGTTGCAAATGACATATCAGATAAAAGGCTAGTATCCAAAATCTATAAGGAACTCACCAAACTCCACACCCAAAAAACAAATAATCTAGTGAAGAAAATGGACAGAAGACATGAATAGACACTTCTACAAAGAGGACATCCAGATGGCCAACAGACACATGAAACAATGCTCAGCGTCCCTCATTATCAGGAAACTACAAATCAAAACCACACTGAGATACCACGTCATGCTGGTCAGAGTGGCTAAAATGAACAAATCAGGAGACTATAGATGCTAACGAGGATGTGGAGAAGTGGGCACTGTTGGTGGGAATGTAAACTGGTGTAGCCCCTCTGGAAAACAGTATGGAGGTTCCTCAAATAATTAATAGAACTCCCCTATGACCTAGCAGTAGCACTGCTAGGAATTTACCCAAGGGATACAGGAGTGCTGATGCATAGGGGCACATGTACCCCAATGTTCATAGCAGCATTCTCAACAATAGCCAAAACATGGAAAGAGCCTAAGTGTCCATCAACTGATGAATGGATCAAGAAGATGTGGTTTATCTATATAATGGAATACTACATGGCAATGAGAAAGAATGAAGTCTTGCCATTTGTAGCAACATGGATGGAACTCAGGGTGTTAATGCTGAGCGAAATAAGTGAGGCAGAGAAAGACAGATACCATATGTTTTCACTTATAAGTCAAACAGGAGAAACTTAACAGAGGACTCTGGGGGAGGAAAAGGGGAAAAATAGTTTGAGAGAGGGAGAGAGGCAAACCTGAGAGACTCTTAAATACTGAGAACAAACTGAGGGCTGATGGGTGTGGGGGGGGAGAGGGGAGATGGGCATGGAGGAGGGCACTTGTTGGGATGAGCACTGGGTGTTATATGGAATCCAACTTGACAATAAACTACTAAAGAAAAAAATTTTTTTAAATGTAAATGCAAAAAAATCTAAAAAAAAATTAAAAAATATAAAAGTGGACTCCTATGCTTCCCATTATCTTTGAAACAAAAATTTCAGTGTGTAATTATTTAGTCACAGAGGCCCATCATTTTCTTCAGATGTTATGATATTCCTTTTCAAATTTATGTCCATTTCTCATGTTATCATACTAACTCGTACCCTTAACCCTCACATAACATTATTAAAGCCATTTCCTATGCAACCTTCCACACTAAAGCTGCCATTCACCCTGTGAGATAAATCCCAGATCTTATAGATTTGACAATGGCAGCAGCTTCTAGTGGCCCAGATATGGGTATTTATATTTCAGAGTGTAGCATTTGAAGGCTGATGTGGTGCTCTGGTTTGACTTAGGGTAGCATTTCCTGAAGTATGCTTCCAGTACCAGCAGTGACAGCATCACCTGGGACTTAGAGATGCAAATTCTCAGGACCACCTCAGACCTACTAAGCCAGAAAAAATCTCTAGGATTTTGGGCCTACAGTCTGTGGTTCAGCAAGCTCTCCAAGTGATTCCAGTGGACACTAAAGCTTGAGGATTATTGATGTAGAACACTATTTCAGGCTGTGTTTTAATACTCAATGTAGCCCTTACATTTTTTGTGGGCGTTGGGGGTTGTGGGTTCCAGGTGTCTCCATACTGTCAGCAATTTTAATTGATGTTGGTTAAACTAGTGGCCACAGACACTGCAATAAAAACCAAGAGGAATATCTGAAGCCTCACCCAGAGGACTGTTTTGAGTTTGCTTTTAAGCTATATGAAATGAGCTTGCAAATCATCTCTCCTGGGTTCTCATCCTACTTTCTTTAAACCTCAGCTGTCACTTCGCAGCTAATCCTGCTCAAATTTGGTGATTTTGCATTACACCTTGTGTCTTATCTCTGATAGGACAAGGGTGCTGGTGCTAGTCACTGACGCCCTGGTTGCTATGCTATGAGTAACATGCCCAGGCACTATGCATCTAAAAAGGGAGTTTGAGCCGTTTAATATATTTGTATGTTATCTTCCCTTTGGGGTTGGGAAATCCATATGGGCAGTAACTATGGTTTATACATTTGTGTTCTATTCATTAAGAAGCACAGTGAAGCTCAGTCATACTTTTAATATATTCACTGTGTAGATAATCTTGGTTTTACCTCCATTTTGATTTGACAAACTATTTTGCTTGTGTTTTACTTTGTTTCTGGCAAAAAATAATCATAAAACCAAGTGACTATTGAAAAATGAACTCTAGTTAGACATCACCTTGGGTTCTTGTATTGACTATTTTTTAATTTTTCAGTCGTCAGTATTCCCTAGAAATCTGCTTGCTATTTGTTTATACAAACACTACCTCTACCATTTAAAGCTTATTGCAAAATTCAATGAAACAGTCTTATGATACCATGGTAAATGAAATAGATCATATGCAGCCTCCCTTGTTAAAAGTAAAGCCTGTTTTACCACCCCTTGAATCTTGGCAGCTGTTATAACCTGCTTTGAAGAATAAATGGTAGTGGAAGCTCCATTGTGTGAGTTTTAGAGCCCAGGCCTGACAAGGTTTCATTGCTTCTACCTTCACTCTCTTGAAAAAGTTCCAACTATCACATGAAGAAGTACATCTCACCTCCAATAAGTGGAGAGGACTTGTAGAGAAGAACCACAACACCCAAACTGAGAGCCAGCCAGCAGCTACCAGACATGTGAGTGCAGCCATATTTATTTAATCACCCAGATCAGCTGACCCTGTAGCTGAAGGGAGGCCCATGAGTGAGCCCAGGTGCAACCAAACAAAGAAACAACTGGCTAAATAACAGAATTGGGAGAAATAATAGATTAGGCTTAATCCAAAATGCTTGGGATATTTGGTGATGGATCAATAGTAATGTAAAATTTAAAAATACTAAATAACATTCTGAATTGTTTTCTTATAACTTTCTATATTTTTTATATGCTAGTAATGGCTGGTCAGACATTTTAAAGGGAGACTTTTAAATTTGCTTCCATTAGAACATTTTAAAATAAAAAGACCAATGATGGGAAATTTGTAATTAATGATCTACGAAAATCTGGTCTCACTGCCAATTGTGCACTTCCAAGGAAAGATTCTATCATTCTAACTACTATTCTCCCGTTTTCTTTTCTGACAAGGTCATAGTTAATGGGCTTCTCATTGTGTATCTGAAATATGATGACAATTAAAGATAAATCCCTGTTCAAGCATCTGCATTATAAAATGACTCCCAAATAACAAACTGCCATATACTTCTTATATCTGGCATATGCTAAGCGTTTAAGTTATTTCCTTTCTTTTCTCAAGGGTATAGTTTAGTGGCTCTATTAAAAATCTAATAAAATGTAAGTAGAGAAGTCATATTATTTATAATGTTTTTATGAATCAATAATCCTTATCATTTTATTTGCAATTTAATTTTTATAAGAAACTTAAAACTTGCATGCAATAGATAAGATAATAAGTATGGAACTCAAAACTATCATATCTTCAGTATACTATTTAGAAACACACAGACACATCCCTTCTACAGTTTCATGTTAAACCATTTAAAAATAATCTTCAAATATCATTCATTTACATAATTTTGTTTAAATGATCCAATATAATTTTTGAATTCCTACCACGTGCCAGATAACTATTTTCAGACCCAGGGACACAGCAGTTAACAAAAGACAGCCGGGTCAGAGCCTGGAGCTTGTTTCAGATTCTGTATCTCCCTCTGTCTCTGACCCTCGCCTGCTCAAACTGTCTCTCTCTCTCTCTCTCATAAATAAATAAAGCATTTTAAAAAAAAGTAGCTAAAAGAAAAAAAAAACCTGTATAAATACCACATTACTGAGAATACAGAATCTCTCTAAATACTTCTTTTTGTTATAATATTTCAAAACTAATAATATAATACAATAAAAACTTAAAAATTAAATTATAGAACATAAAATATAATGTGCTGATATTGAAAATAAAAAGCATCAGACTCTATTTCCAGAAACTTCAATACAAGGAGCCTGAAAAAAATCCACCTAACAGAAAAATATATGACTAAACCGAGTTATCATAAACAACAATACTAAGACAATGAAAAATTATTGAAGGTAGTTCAAGTTTTCATAAACAACAATATTAAGACAATGAAAAATTATTGAAGGTAGTTGACAACTTGAGAAGTACAGTTGATTCTTATTTGTGGTAACTTGTTGAGAAATATCATCAAAAAGACATGCTCACCAGGTGACATGGGAGCTGGAATCCAGGTTATCAGAGTCTATCACCCCCTCCTCTGTCCTTGGAATGAAGGTTCTGCTTCTTTCCCACTCCCAGAGACAGCTTCAAGGATGTGGCCTTGAGATAATGATATGATATTGAAAACCCAAAATATAAAAAATACAGATTCGAAGGGGCACATGCACACTGATGTTTATAGCAACACTATCAACAATAGCCAAACTATAGAAAGAGACCAAATGTCCATCAACTGATAAATAGATAATGAAATGTGATATATAGATATATAGATACAGATATATATAATGGAATATTACTCAGCCATCACAAAGAATGAAATCTTGCCATTTGCAATGATGAGCATTGACCTAGTGTGTATTATGCTTAGCAAAGTAAGTTACTCAGACAAAGACAAATACCATATGATTTCACTTATATGTGGAATTTAAGAAACAAAACGGATGAACATATGGGAAGGGGAAAAAAGAGAGAGAGAAAGAAACCATAAGAGACTCTTAACACTGGAGAACAAAGTGAGGGCTGATGGAGGGAGGTGGGCAGGGGAAGGGCTAACTGGGTGGTGGGTACTAAGGAGGGTTCTTGTGATGAGCACTGGGTGTTGTATGTAAGTGATGAATCACTAAAATCTACACCGGAAACCAATTTTACCATATATATGTTAACTAACTAGAATTAAAAAAGTAAAACCTACATAATATACATGACAAAACCCAGTTAAGCCCTCTTTACAGACTTCTAAGATTTGGCAAGTGTGGGGAGCCATTAGTCTTCCTGTTTTCCAAGACAAGCCTCCTTGGTAAGTATTGTTATTATCTAATAATGATTATTTATTAAATAATTATTTAATATTAAATAATACTAAAACTGCCATCAACCAAACTGGAGTGGCCTGCCTCTTCACTCTTTCCTTGACCTCTGAGTACAGGGACCAATTTCAGATTTCACTAGGGAAGCTCCCAAGAGGGTTGCCAACTAACAGTTATATTCCAGAAAGTTGCCATGGACATTGAATTGGTGAATACTAAATTATTGCCCTTAAGCGAGATACAATGTTAGGTTCTTGGTAGCCTGTGGTTGCAACTTTCCTTATCAGAGCAATACATAACTTTAGTTCGTGTAAGTTTCTGTTTAAAGATACCTTATTCAATATATATTATTGAATATATATTATTGATTCATTAACATTGAAATCATGGCAAAAACACCACAACTCATGCCTAAACAAAGCTTATATAACCAAAAGTATATTTTCTTGAGTGAGGTGTATCACAGCCTTGCTGTGCTTAGGAAAACCAATCTTTCAGCACTATGCATGGGAGGCATTTTAAACAGTGAAATCACCAAATAAAGCACAAAAATCTAACAAATGCTGCATTAAACAAACTGAAAAATACACTTGTTTGTAATATGAGACCTAAACAAGGAAACAGAGCATTACCTTGTTCAACCTCAGCTGGGAATATGTGTCACTCAAAGTTTTCACCATTCTGCCTGTGTCTGTAAATGAATGAATGCCAAAGCCCATGAGGATTGTTTTGGGGATTACAAATTAATTTCAGTGAGTGGAAAAATTTGCAAATATAGAACCTGTGAATAATGAGGATTGACTGTATCTACACATAAAAAGCTGCTACTATGGGGCCCCTGGGTGGTTCAGTCAGTTAAACATCTGACTCTTGATTTCAGCTCAGGTTATGATCTCATGGTTCATGGTATGAGCCCTGCATTAGGATCTGTGCTGACAGCGCACAGCCTGCTTAAGATTCTCTCTCTCCCTCTCTCTCTCTGCCCCTCCCCTGTTTGTACACTTTCTCTCTTTCCTTCTCTCAAAAATAAATACACTTAAGGAAAAAAGTTCTGTGACTCTATTGTATAACATCCATGAATTTGTCGCCTTAGGTGACAGAACTGACATTCCCCCACCAAGAATGCCTAAACCCACATTTTGACAGAAATGATGAACTTTGTTTAGGGCAAGTGACAGAGCAGTCAGAAATTTAATGCAGAGGTTTGAGAATGAGAGAGTCATAGAAGCACTGAGCTATTGACCTGCTGCACAACCTTAGCATTACTGCCAAGACATACATGCACATAGAGAGACCTAGGGAGTCCAGTTAATATGCAAAGCCAGAAAAAAGTTGCATACTTGTTGCATCTTTGAATGTAATACAGGCAACAGGAAGTGAACATACTACTGCATTTAGGTGTTTGCACATAATCATTACCAAATTTGGCATTGCCTCAATGCTAAAACAAGTCCAACTCTAGGGAGCCAGGAACCAAAGTATATTAGTACAAAGAAATTCACATTGCACTACACTGCCGAAAGCCAACCTACGAGAAAATCTTGAAAGCAGCAAGAGAAAAATGACACATCATTCAAATACAATGGTATAATTAATGATTATCCTCTTATCAAACATATTGATGGCAAAAGACATGGAATGACATGTTAAATATGCTGACAATAAAAACCAGCCAATAATTCTATATTTAGCAAATTAGCCCTCAAATTAAAGGCAAATTAAAGACATGTTTCTATCAACAAAAACTGAAAGAATCTATTATAGCAGACCTCTGCTATAGTAAATACAAAAAAAGAAGTACTTTAGGATGAAGTAAAATGATTTTAGATAGTCTATAGAAAGCAATATAAAAAATGTAAATAGTGACCATGTAAATAAATATAAATATAAAAGATTATAATACAAAATGTTCAATTAGATATAGGTGTTATATATTTTGCACATCTTTCTTTAATTTCTGTGAAAGACATATGACTACCTAAAGGACACATAACACTGTATTTATAACATGTACAGATATAATACACATGTATGTAATATGCATGGCAGCAATAGTACAACGAAGGGGAAAGTGGAGCTACAAAGAGATAACTTGACTAGGATAAAGTCCAAATTAACAAATTAAAGTGTGGTAAGTAAAATATGTATACTAAAATATTTAGAGCAACTTCTAAAAATAACACAAAAATATAATTCAAATGTAATAGAAGCATTAAAATAGTGTAATAAAATATTTAACAAAACAAATATCAGTAAAGTAGGAATAAGGGAACAAAAGAGAGATGAGACAAATAAAACTCAGCATGACACAAATGGTAGACCTATAACCAGTCTGTGAACAGGTTGAACACTGTGATAAAAAAAATACCATTAATTTGACTGAATATAATGCTATAAGTGGCCCACAAGAGGGATATGTTAACTAATAATAAAGCAAAATAGATTGAAACTAAGCAAAAAATAAAAGACCATGAAAAAAGTAAACATAAGGGAACTAAGGTGGGTATACTAATATTAGACATGATAGACTTCCAGGTAGAAATGTACTACATACAAAGGATATTTTATAATGACAAAATGGTTAGAAGAGTAAGAAGATAAAAAACACAGTATAGTTGCATTTAAAAAGGAAGTTCCACACTATATGAAACAAAAGGGACAAAAGTACATGAAAAAGGGTAAAAGAAAACCTACCCATAAACATAATTCTAACTGGATATTTCAATATT
Organism: Hyaena hyaena; assembly: GCF_003009895.1. NCBI lineage: Eukaryota > Metazoa > Chordata > Mammalia > Carnivora > Hyaenidae > Hyaena > Hyaena hyaena. The sequence goes on along the minus strand of NW_024081460.1, from coordinate 80,721 downwards.
TGTCTCTTATTAAGTAACAGAGAAACCAAACAGAAAATCAGTAAGGATACAGAAAAGCCGAAAGACATTATCAGCTAAATTTGACAAATCAACAACTATAAAACACTACATCTGTACACATTCTTTGAAACAGCACTTGAAAAGTTAGTATAACAGATCATATATTGGACAATAAAATAAATCTTAATGATTTTAAAGGATTATATCATACAGTACTTGTTTTCTAGTCACACCAGGTTAAATTAGATACAAAAATCAGAAAACAATCAATTCGAATAATAGACGAATGTTTTGAATTACCCATGGATTAAAGTGGCATGAAAAATTAGAAAATATTTGAACAGAATGGTATTAAAACACACATCAAAATTTGTGGAATGAAGTTAAAGACATGTCTGGAGGGAAATATACATTTTGAATAAATGTTAATGTTAAAAAAATTTCTGTTTCTAAGCTTCCACCTTAAGAGATTAGAAAAAATAAAATGAAACCCAAGATACGTAGAGAAAAGGGAAAACAGAAAGATGAATAGAAACCAATAAAACTGAAAACAGTTAAACAATTAAGATAAGCAATAAAACTAAACGTTGGGTATTTGAAAAGGACAATAAAATGGGTTAAAAAAAAAAAAGGTAAAATCGAGGCAAAAAAGAGAGAGAAGGCAAAAATTTACCAAAATCAGAAATGAAAGGAGATATCCCTAGAGGTAATAAGCACATCCAGAGAATATGGAATATGGCATCAGTCAAAATCTTTGGAAAACACAGAGAAAGGAGCACTTTGTAACTCATTTTATGAGTCTAGTGTTCCGTCATACCAAAGCCCTTTTGAGACGAAAGGATCACCAAAAATGTATCATTTATTGAACATGGCCACAAAAGTCCTAACAAAATATTAACAAATAAAATACAGTAATGTATATAAAGTATAATATACCTTGACCAAGTGCGTTAATTAAAAGAATCTAAGGTTGGTTTAATTTCCAAATATCAGTTAATACTATATGCTTTATTAATGAATTTAAGACATATCATATGATCTTCTTAATAAATGCAGAAAGATACCTGGCAAAACCAATGTCCATTTCTAACTAAAACTTTTGCCAAACTAGAAAGCAAAAATAGCATACTTAATTTTAAAATAAGCATGTATGAAAGATCTATGGCTAATATCTTAATGATAAAAACTAAATGATTTCTACTAAAGGCAAGGAACAAAATATGATTGTCCACTTTAATCTCTCCTGTATAGTATTGTACTACAAATCTTGCCAGTTCAATCAGGAAGAAAATAATTAAAATTCATGCAGTTTAGAAAGGAGACAGTGGGGGTGCCTGGGTAGCTCAGTTGGTTAGGACGATAAATATGTCACTGATCTTTTCTTTGATTTTCCTGTTTTTAGGAAGGTAAAATTACATAAGAAATTCAGATTAAAAAATAAGTATTCTCAGTTTTTTACTTTTTTGAGAGTCCCATTTTTAATGTTAGAATGTTTTACATAGCAAAAAAAAAAATCCTTTGTTCTATATCACAAGTATTTTAAGCAGACTTTAAATTTTTTAAATTTTATGTGATATTTTTCTTTGCAGGAATTTAAATGTTATGTAGTTTTGTGACAATATTTTATTCAGAAATTTGAAACTTATGGAGGACACCCTGCACTCTAAGATTATTTTTAAAAACTCCCATTTATTCCCCTAACTTTATATTTTGGTTATTTATGCTTGACTCTTCAGTCATTTTGGAATGTATTTTCACATATGTGTTGATGTGTTATGTGTGGACTTAATTCTAATATATTATAAATGGATGTCCAATTCAAATTAATAAATTATAAAAGGCATTTTTATTATTTTAACAATTAGCTTTTTTCTACTGCAACTTTAACTTGCTATATTTAATTTCTCTTTACTTTCTATTGATCAAAATAGGTTGAATTATCATAAAAAACACTGTTCATGTAACACAGTTTTTGAGTAACTCATTAACTGACAAAGTAGAATTTGCTCTTACCTAAATCATCACCATTTTTTTTGTTTAGATCTGTTTTAGACACACTACCTTAAAATCTCTATAAACATCATTCTTTCTCCATCTTATCATAGCCCAAATATCTCCAGGATTGATGATTTTGCCAAGCAGACTATTCTCACAGAATTAGTACAGGTCAATAGATAAGAATTTATTCCTCAAAGTCTGTACCTCCTATAAGTCAGTCATATTCTACATCAATATTATAGATGCTGACTTAATGTCAGCTGCATATCTCTGAAATTCTTTGTTTTTATAGTTTGAAAGTTATCCATTTCTCTCTCTCTCTCTCTCTCTCTCTCTCTCTCTCATGCACTCCAGTACAGAGTTTGAGTCTCTCTATTGATCATCTCTTTCAGTTATATTATGGTTAGAGGAACTTTGAGAATCTTGCTGAGTAGCTGGTAACATCAAGGTGATGCATCACTCTCATATAAACACACTAAAATAAAGTACTACTGCTTAATACTAATTCAAACAGCACAGCACATTCAGTTTTCACTAAATAGCTTTTCCCAACTCCTCTTATACCCACGTCTAGAGGATTACTGGAGCTGTGTTTCAAACAGTTACTCAAATTTTGCACAGCCTTCCAACAACATGTTATGGTTACCAAAGACAAGAAGCGATAATGGATTAATTCAGCAAGGGCTGAATATGCCTTTAATAGCCATGCAATAGGCTTATCTGGGCCGACAAAGTGACCCCCTTTCATGTCTGTTCAATTAGAGATAATAGTTGAAGGCATTAATCACACATATTTTCAACAAAACTTTTCTCAGTTAAAGACACCCTGCAAATGATGTGGTCCAATGCACATCCGCCCATTAGGGTTGCTATGACTATGGTGAGTCTGATCTGAAAGACAGGATACAATCAGGCCTGAGACAATGAGTGGATTTTCATATTTAATGGCCTGGGTTTTCAGCTTGGCACAGCAAACTGAATAGCAGTGACCTAAAGATGACCTTCCATTTTTCTTCTTTGATTTGTCCCCAGGAATGGATAAGGCATTGAGATCCTGGGAGTAATCAGAAAGCAAGCATGTTCTCTTGTATAAATGAAAACATCAAGGAAGAGTCTACACTGTAAAACTTTTGTATTGTTAGTGATACAGGAGAATCCTCTTGTTATTAAATTATTCTCGATTTAAAGGTCTAAGAATACAATAAAAAATTTATAACAACCGAGAGCAATGGGACCTAGGAATTCACTCTACCACTAAATGCCCTTAGTCATATGCTTTGTCTGTCAAGTTTTAGTTTGCCTATCTATAGAAGCATTTGAACAAGATTACCTAAAGTAATTTAGATAGAAAATTAAATTGATTTTATTTTATAAAGGGAAGATGGAATAGAAATACTAATTGATGAGTGGAACAGGTCTCTTTACTCTGAGGCAGAAATGAGATGGTGTATGGAAAGTGCTTAACCAAAGACCTCATGCAACATGTGCAGGGTGTGTTTATGTTTCTATTTCTCTGCTTGTCTGTGTCTTTACAGTGTATAATATCTCTCTCAACTTTGATAATGCTGGTATTCTTCTTTACTATGAGTTTCCGAGAGAGCTTTTCCAAGAAAATATTAGATATCAAGCATTAATATTTATGAATTGAATTTTATACATTATTTTATACATTGTTATTCCAGTAGCATAGTGCCGATTACAGTACTACCATATACAGAACAAAAGAACTGTGTGTAAAAAACAAAGGAATTTGGAAACACAATAATACGGTCTTTGTTTTTGAAGGAAAAAATGCATATATATATATATATAAAATATACTACATTTTGTATAGAATATATAAAATTATAAATATATATTATTAAGGCTATTAAAACTGTTAATTCATAAAACAATTTGCTAACGGTAAGGAGTTGCCCACAAGTTGGAAATGACTGTGAGTAGTTAGAAGCTAGTGTAAATTAAGCAGTCAGAGGAATTATATGAACTAAGGAATTTGTCTTTATATCCAGACAAATTCATCTTGTTCCACATGTTTAATTTAAACTAACCCATTTAGTTAGTATTCCCTGGTCTCACAGTTTGAAATCATTTATTTTCTGTGTATCTCCACTTCTCTTGGGCTTATTTACAGCATTTGTATTGTTCAGACTTCTGTAAACTATAAGGGTATAGCTAGTTTTACCAGTACTTAAACAGAATCTGTGATTTTTCATCATTTATGTAGTCTTATGATATTTTGGCTGATTTATGCCTATGATTTTTCCATTTGTTTTATTTTGTTTTTTGTTTGTTTTAACTGTTTGGAAAATGAGGGAATACAAGTCTACATGAAAGTAAGGTTCATGTGAGCTGAAAGTGGATGAATTGGTAAAATTTAGACTAAGTGTGTGGTTTTGAAAAAAAATTAAGATTAAAACATAAGAGGATATAAGTGTTTACTGGTAGAATAAATTATAAAGAGGCATAAATACATTTTCATTTTCAAGAGAGCTGAACATCAATAAATGCCTTTGGGATATGGCAAGTTTGGGACGAATTGGATTGCTAACGAGAGAAAAAAATAAACTCAGGAGGTAATATTATAAATTCCACTATGTGAATATCTAAGAGCGTTTGAATAAGCTATAGGTTTATAATTTTAAAACTGTACAATTTACGTCTAAATTTTAAATGGAAACTTTTTTTTTGTCTGAGGAGTCTGAATTTCTGTTATAGTTCAGCCTGGTTTATTTGTTGATAAAGTATTCTTTACTCAGTATATTTAAACTGATAAAGATAGATATGCACAGGTAATTGGATAGATAGATAAATTGATAGATAGAGAATTATCCTATTGAAAAATTATTCCTCCCTAATGTATTAGAATTAGTTAATGATATAACACAAACTGGCAGTGATTTTAAAATTTATTTCAAATACACATACACAAATAAAATATATACATATATGAACACATACTGATAGTTTAGAGCAAGTTAATATTGTAATGACTGTTCAAAATGTAATAAATAAAATCATTGTCTAAAACTTTTACTATGGAAATAATTTTGAACATACAGAAAAGTTTCAAGAATAGTGTATATAATACATATGCATACTCTTGTATTAGAATTCTCCAGAAAAACAGAATCGCTGTGTATGTGCATATGTATAGAAAGAAAGAAAGAGAGAGAGAGAGAGAGAGAGATGTGGGGTGCAGAGAGAGAAAGAAACTTTTATTTTAAAGAATTGAATCACATAATTGTAGGAGTTAGTAATTTTGAAAACTTTAGGACAGGGCAGCAGTTTGTAAATTCATGTAAGAGTCAATGTTTCAATCTGCAGTTTGGGAGCTCAGGTAGGGTTCCCGTGTTGCAGTCTTGAGTCAAAATGTCTTCATCTTCTGGAAATGCAGTCTTTGCTTTTAAGGTCTGTTTTATTATTATGTTTATTTATTTAGATAAGGAGGGGGGAGGGCAGAGATAGAAGAAGACAGGATCCAAAGCAGGATTCAGGCTCTGAGCCATCAGCGCAGACCCCGACGCGGGCCAAACCCACCAGTGTGAGATCATGACCTGAGCTGAAGTTGACCTGACTCAACTGACAGAGTCACCCAAAGACACCTGCTCTTAAGGTCTTTAGATGATTGGATGAGTCCTATCCACATTATGGAGAGTATTTTCACTTCAAATCCACTAATTTTTAATATTAACCACATCTACAAAAGACTTCACAGCAATATCTAGACTAGTGTTTGACCAAACAACTAGGCACCATCACCTATGCCAAGTTGACACATTAAATTAACCACAAGACACTTTACTAAATTCATTATTATACTTTTTATCCTGTTTGTTTAATATTTATTTGTATTATTTTTATAAGTGATTTGAGATTAAGTTGAGTATATCATAGGGAAATGCAAATCAAACCACAATGAGATTTCACCTCAATCTGTTAGAATGGCTACCATCGAAAACACAAGGCATAACAATAACAAATGTGAAGCAAAATGTGGAGAAAAGGAAATTCTTGTGCATTGTTGATGACACTGTAAATTGGTATCTCCACTAAAAAAAAAGTGTGGATATTCCTCAAATAAATAAAAAATAAAAAATAAAAATAGAACAACTGTGTGGTCCAGCAATTCCACTTATGTATATATCCAAAGGAAATGAAAACAGAATATCAAAATGTTATCTGCACTCTGTTGTTTATCACAGAATTATTTTCAATAGCCAAATATAGAAACAACTCAAGTTTCTGTCACTGTATAAATGGGTAAAGAAGATGTGGTATGTAAATACAATGAAATATTATTCAGCTATGACAAAGAAATCAGGCCATTTGTGACAATATGGTTGGACATTTGGGTATTATGCTAAGTGAGATTCGTCCAGCAGAGAAAGAAAAATAGTAAATGATATCACTTACATGTGTAATCTAAAAAGTCAAACCCCTAGAAAGATAGAGTAGAATGGTGGTTACTAGGGCTAGGGGTTGGGAAGTTGGAGATGTATTTGTCAAAGGCCACTAATTTGCAGTTAGAAGATCAATATGTTCTGGAGATCCAATGAACAGCATTGCAATTATAGTTAATAATATTGTAATATACTTCAGAATTGTTAAGAGATTAGATCTTAAATGCTCTCAGTATAAAGAAATTGTAATTATAGGACAATGAAGGTATTAGTTAACACCTCAATGGTAATCATACTGCAATATACACAACGTCAATTATATCTCAATAATAAAAGACCCTAGTATTAATGCAAATAATCTCTAGAATAACCATTTACACTTATAAAATCCAGTAATCTTAATATTTATATGATGTTCTTATGAAGTATGTCACCCATATTCCAATTGACAGAATACATTGTTTATAGCATATGTTTTTCCACACCAATATATTGATTTAATAAAAAATCAAGCATTGTATTTAGTGGTTCTGTCTGTTTTGTTTCCTTCATTTTGGAGGATTTTGCAGTTTTATATTATCTTTTGTATTATTGACTTTTCTAATAGTATACTTCCATACAATTTTTTACCCCCATAAAACACTCTTCATTTTGGTTTTGTCTATTTCCTCATGATTATATTCAAGTTATGGATTCCTGGAAGCAATATGACACATGTGATATCATTGTCCTCAGGGCATCATGTCTGAATACCCACAATATCCAACTGCCCCTTATTGTTGATGTTAAGTCTACTTTCAGTGAAGGCATTATCTGTACAGTTGCTATTTTTCTCTGGCCAGTAAGAAATATATAAGAATAATGGCACCTGGGTGGCTCAGTTAGTTGAGCATCCAACTTCACCTTAGGTCATGATCCCACAGTTCATGGGTTTGAGCCCCGCATCCGGCTCTGTGCTGACAGCTCAGAGCCTGAAACCTGCTTTAGATTCTGTGTCTCCCTCTCTCTCTGTCCCTTCCCCACTTGTACTCTGTCTCTGTCTCTCTCTCTCTTTGAAAAAATATTTAAATATTATATATATATTTTATAAATATAAATATTATATATATGAATAAATTTTGATCCATGCAGATACTTGTTCCTCATTACATTCTTTATTTGTGTAAGCCATTAATTTTTTTTTTTTGCCTGAGCAAATTTTTATTATAGTAGCTGGTGATTTTTGATCTCCAGAACTCCCTCAGCCAATTGGCCTGTGAAATTTACTGAGTAAAAAATTCTCCCTTCTCTACATTGATAGTTTAATATCAGTAGGGACTCAGGATTTTACATTTTACATGAGCTTTATTACATTATCATCCTTTATTTCTTTAATATTCATATTGTCCTAGTTTGGGCCATTTAGAGCTCCTTCAGCAGAAGTCTTATGCACTTGTCACTATCTCTTTTGAGCACTTCCTCACTTTCCATAATAGCAAGATGTTCCAGGATCATTTTGTATTATGATTCCCCAGGCCTAGTATCGTCCATTTCAACAAAGAGCTCTGGTTCCTTTTAGTGGAGAATGATGAAATATACCATTAAAAACTAAGATCAAGACAATGGTTCTGCTCATTGGTACTCAGTTGTCTTTGTTTCTGAGTCCATTTTGTGGACAGAACTAGGGAATTTGTATACTTACATGCCGGAGACTGAACCTGCACAGGTCATCCCTGATGGCAAGGCCCAGGGAAAAACCTGTGGGAAAAGACTGCAAGGCAGTCAGAAGAACCCCCTGAAGAATTCTTCTTCTCTACTTTTTCTGTACCTTTTACTCTCACTTCTGCTGTTAGTCTATTCTATGGTTAATATGAAACCAGAATCGCCCAAAGTTCCCCCCTTCTTCCAAAATGGAATATACCTAAATATCATGTCACTCCCTCAATCAGATGTTGTCTAATGAATATTGTAGCGATTAGCAAAATTGGAGAAGGTCCAGTACGCATGGGGTCTATAAGAGACCTAGAATTCATTTTCCTTGTATGAGTCTAATTGCCAGTAAGAATACGTATTATGCCATAAGCAGAGACAAAAATAAGACTTACTATAAGTTTTGGAGGGCTTTCTTGAAAAAGTGTTAGAGAAATATTTGCCTGCTGACCTCAAGCCTGTAAGGCAACTTATGGATTGTTCTGGCCAAAAAATGAGATCGGTAAATGCAGAGACCAAATTCTAGTTGATCCACGTAAAATATTTCCATATGTCATCTATGATAAATGTTGACATTGTTCTTTCTTAGTAAGGGGTTGTGAGAGTCTGTTACCTACCGCGGGTACAAGTATATCCTGTTTTTGCATGCCCACTGAATTTAAACAATTAAAGGGCACTGTGATCTCATGTATTCTGGCAATATGCTTCACTTATCCTTAGATACCCTGTCATATGTAGTAAAGAATATTTATAACTTTGTTATGACTACCTGGTTAAATTTTATTGGTTGAATTGGAAATTATGTACCATGAAATCACTGTTGCCAAGAAAACTTAGAAATGTTAAATCCTATGACTGTACTCAAAAAATGTAAATTGTTTAAGCATAATTGTTTGAATTTGCTATATAAAAACCCTATATTTTTAGGGTTGGCTCCTGTCTTCTTTCGCCGACGCCAACCCTCACTCTTTGGGCCTGGCCTGCAGAGGCTGGACCCCTGCACTTACACATATGCACATACATATACAGTATACAAAAATACATACTTTAGAAATAATGGGATCAAAGTGATACTCTCAATTTCAACACATCTCCTCTGGGATTTGTTTTTGGTCTTCCTGATTCTATATTCGTGTATCATATATTCCACAGTGAGAACAATGGCTCCCAAAAATATCATAATATTTACCCATTCTCTCAGGTAACAATATACATCAATTTGTCCTGAATCACTTCAACCATACCAATACCAAATATAAACCCTCTAAAAGGAGTATAGGACTTTCCCTCTCATTCATCCCATCAGGATGGGGCTGGAGAGTCAAATTTTGTGTTCCTTGATTTTCTTCTCTCTCTCTCAATGTGCTTAAGATATGCATTGGAAATAATTTTGGCTTGTTTGTTTTAGTCTCATATCTGCTTAAAGTTATATTTTCCTTTTCCCATCATTATTGACTTAGTGTATATTTTTAGAGTTTACAGAGTATTAAATATTGACTACTTGTTTCCACAAGTCAAAAATTATACATAAGCATTGACTTAGAAGAGAACTTCTTTCATATATTTCTTCTACTCCTTTATCCAATACCTCCTCTATGTAAGTAACTTCTTCCTGTGTTTCTTTTCATGAAGATAAATGAAAATATATGTTCTCTTATGTCACTTCTTCCACATATGCATTTTTGTCCTTATAAGTTTTCATTGAAAAATATCACCTGATATCAAACCATATCAGTTCATAGACAACTTTCTCATTCTTTAATAGCTGCAGAATAGAGCCTTTTATGTATATATCATAAACTGAATAAATTTATCAATTTCTTATAGTGGAAATTTACTTCTAATATTTTCCAGTTAGAGAAATACTCCTCTACATACAAAGAATGATCATCTAGGCATATATTTTTTGTTGTTGGAAGTGTATCTTCAGAATAAATTCCTACAAGTGGCATTGTTGAATCAAAACTTGTAGCCTGTATCATTTTATTATATGTTGTCAATTTTTATATGTAGTCAATTTTCATTCCCTAGAAATTGTACCATTTTGCATTTGCAGCAACAAAATATTAAAGAGTCTTACAAGAGATACAACTCAAACTCTACTGAGTACAATTTCTGATTTACTTAATATAATCAGCTACTGTTATATTACTTTCATTTATTGAGGAAAATAAAAATCTATACACTAGAGTTAAAAGTAGACCAAATTCTACCAGGTCCATAATCCAGCATCTGTGAGCATAGATATTTCTTAAATTAAGGTAATTGGCCGCTATTACTTTGTCCTCTTTTCTGAAAGAGGATGCCATTAACAAGAAATGTATATTTTTAATGCACACTCTGACAGTCAATAAAGCAATTATTAGACATAGCAAAATATAAAGCCATATTAAAACAAGATTTTAAAAATGTGCAACAGAAACAGACAACAATATAGTACAGATGTTTGTACAAACAAATACAAAATGAAGCGGTGAAATAAATGATAGAGAATTTAATCAGATTGAGATCCATAAAAAATGACATTCTAAAATTTTAAAAATAAAATACTTGATATGAATAATTATGAAATGGGCTTAATAAAGGATTAGCCACCATTGAATTCAGGATTGTTAAACTAGAAGATAGGACAATGTGTTCAGAGAATACAGCTACACAGAACCACAAGGAAAGAAATGGAAACTGTATAAAACAACGTTAAATATAGACTGAATGCCATAAAAAGTCTAACATACAACTGGAGTGACAGGAAGACGAAAGAATAGGGACAGATATATTATGATGAAAAATGGCTGGAAAGTTTCAAAAGCTGATTACAGACCTCAGGTCACATATTCAAGAAATGACGCAAACCCCAAGCAAAACAAATAGTAAGAAAACTGCCATTAGAAATACACAGCATTAAGACTGCTGGAAATCAAAGACAAATTTAATATTTAAAAGCATCCAGAGCAAAGTGTGTGTTTTCTTCAAAAGACTAATATTAAGACAGCAAATTTTTAGCAGAAATTATGGAAACCTGAATACAATGGAATGGTGATCTCTAGGTGCTATAAGGAAATAAATATCTATCTAGAATCCAAAACCCCAGGGAATATTCCTCAAAGTAAAGATAAAATAAAATAAATGGTTCTAATAAAAATCAGATTGTACTTGTTACCAGACAATCAGGACTAAGAATTTGAAAGTGATTTCTGAAAACTGAAGGAAATGAACCCACATGGAAAAACAGAAGTGCAGGAAGGAGAGCACAAAGAAAAATAGGAAAAATAAGAATAAAAATATGAAGAATAAAAATATGAATAATAAGATAAAATTGTCCACATACATGCATGTCTTTAGTAAAAGGAAGTAAACACTAAAAACATAAAGGGAAAGTAAGGGATATTAAGAAAAGAAAATAGAGCAATGTAGACACACTTAAAAAAAGAATTGGCAATAAATTTAAGAAAATCACAGGAATTACATATGTTTTTTATAGGTTGAATACATAGGGACAGATGAGTTTTTATAAATCTGCATATATTTGGAAGTTTACCGAAGAAAAAAATAGTCTCTTAAATTACTAGCTAGGTCATTCTATATATTTATATTATTTGTTTTTATGTTTATTTCTTTCCAAAGTAAACAACAGCTAAATAATTCAATTAATATTTTATCCTAAGTTCAATTTTTTGTTCCTTAAACCATTAAAGAAAATCTGTATACTACCCAAATTCTTTAACATTAGTGTCATATTATAATGATACTGTTTCTAGAGTTGTTTTAGAAACCTTCTCTGTGTTATTTGAAAACTAAAATGATTCTCCCAAAAATGCATGTAAATATTATCTAAAATATTGAAGATCAGTATTCCAGGTTTCTCACTAGATCTCTAGATCAGGACTTCTCAGTTAGGATACTATTGGTATCTTGAATTGGATAATTCTCAATGTGGGGGCCTCCTCTGTGCATCTTAGGATGTTAAGCAGGATCTCTGGCCTCTAGCAGAGATGGCCCCGAGATGAGAACAACTACACCACATGACCTATAAGTATTTATTACAATTAGTAGAATAGCTATGACTTTTATTTTCAGGGAAATATAATTTAATTTCATTGTATGCTAATTCTCCAGAAACACTGGCCATCTTCATTAAACAATAAGTATTATATTCTTGCAAAATTTACATATAAATATTACTTGTTTTGAAAACGTGTTGTTATGATGTAGGAAAAATAAGAAAATATCAAATTCTTAATCTGTATGGTAGAAAACATTCTGTAGCAAAGACAGAGTCTTGAAAGATATTTCCACAGAAATTCTTGGGACTTTCCTGTTTCTATTTTTGTGCAAAGATCAATTATGACAGGCTAGTGCAAAATTTGACCTTTATTTGGAAGAAATCTGTCACAAGCTGTCATTTATTACATGAGAAATTATAAACATTTTGTACTAAACAAGAACATTATCAGCATTTACAGTGACTGCACATCTGCCTAGTGAAATTCCAGTCATACTTAATATCACCCTGTTGCCTGAGTTGGAAATACCTCACTTTTTCCTCTACAGGAAGAACAAAGGATTTGGTTTATAAAAGTAGACTTCTTGAATCATACCACCTTTTTATTCTCTCACTGATAATTATATTTCAAATGACATCTAGTTCAGTAGTATGCATATCTTACCTATACACATTCTTCATATATTCATTTCAAAATGCATATCTCTGATTATTAGAGGGCAGGTGTTATGATAGCTTGACATAAACCTTGAATAAAATGCAAATGTCTGACATTTAATGACAGACATAGGCAAGTAAATAAATTGTCATAGCTGATAACATATTTAAAATAAGTTTAAACAAATTATTTTTTCAGGATTAATTTTATCTGGTATTTTATTTTTCAAAAATGACTTATAATGAGGATTACAAATATAAGGAATATTTAACATCAGGTAAAATATAGGAGTCTCCAAATTTGGCATACACACACCTGGGAGTACCTGGAGTTTTTCTAGGGAATATTCAGGAAAAGATGCATTAAAATGTTATGCAGATCCTCAACAAAGACTAGCCTGTGATCAAAAGGTATATTTTCATAATTACCATTCTGCCATTTATCCATCCAATTCATGAGTGAGGGAAGCAAGATTAGGCAAAGGAAGAAATTGAACTGAAATTTAAATGACAGAGGCCCTTGCTGATGGCACTTCAAAAGTATACCATATGGAGGCTAGAAATTTTGGCCTCTCTACTCCACATGGACCAATTTTTGGAAGAGGGCTTCTTCTAAGAGAGGTGATAACTGTGGGGAAGCTGTTATCTTTAACAATGGGAAATTCCTTGAGTCTCATCTTCGAGCTGTCTGTAAGTCCCAGTTCTAGCAGTATTGAGTGTTTTGGTCTTGAAGGTGTGGATCTGGGTCAAATCCCTAACATCCAACAGAGTCCACTTCTTGAATAATTACAATTTATTTGCTTTGTATAATTTCAACTTATCTGGGAACATATTCTCCAAGATTCTGCATGATTTCTTTTCTGGACTATTTATAAGAAGGTTAGTGGAACAAAAATGTCCTCAACACCACAGCTGATCTCATGACTGCAACGATTTATTCATTACTTACTTCCCATACCATATGTTTTAGATTTCCTCCACTGTTGACTAAAATCTATGCTAGTCTAGGTGACTTACCCATTGAGATGACCCAAATTTGCATACCTAAAAAGTCTGAGTTTATTGATCTCCATGTCCTTCTTATAACATTGATGTTGTACATGTTCACTTACCAACAGAATTGGGCAGAGAAAGTCAAATAGATGCTCCAGGGGGTTAATTTGGTTGTAAACACTGTCTTCCTAGTTCCCATTATATCAGATCAACCCTATATATTCCTGATGGTCAAGATCAATTATCCTTGCTAGTATATCATCACTTTTCATTGACTACAGGGCTCTTGGGACAGAGACCCAAGTGATCATGGGGCAGCAACAGAGTATGATTAGTCAAATCCCTAGAAGTATTCAACCTCTGAAGAATGCAATATCGAGTAGCATTTCAAGTAGCTACTGTAGAGTAGCATTTCAGGTCAGGAAACATAAATAATCCCAATAAATCACTTGGATTGAGGCAAATAAGGGCAATTCCTCAGGCCACCATTTGGTTCTACACATATATATTCTATTTACTGGGGACACATCACTGCAAAGGGTCACACTTCTCCCATAACTGCATCTGTATGCCTCTTTACCAGATAACTATGTCCCAGATTTTTCATATTTCTTTTCCCATCCAGCAAAGCCATTCACTACTCTACATGAACTAACCTGATAATTATGTCTCCCACCTCTCAAAGCCTAAAAAATATACTCTCCAGTGTAATCCCTTCTGCAGTAATTCTATCCTAGATTATCACTGTTGGACATTTTAGCAATTGTGGCCAAGCACCAATGTCAGTAGCTATGATACTCTACCTTCCATGAGTGAGAAGAGTCCTCATTCCCAGCTTGTGCAGGCGATCCAGCTTTAAAATTTCATTTTAGATTCTGCTTCCTAGAAATAAGATTTCTACCAGCCCCCAAAGGCTGGGATCCTTTGAAAACAGACTTTAAGATTTGGCCGCACAAGCTATGTTTAGTAATGTTCTCAGGAACAACTCCAGGAAGATAGTAGTCCAGCAGGATTGGGAAAAGGGAGAAGTTGAACTGTGGTGCTATTGCAACAGAGGCCCCAGGCAAATTCCTGAGGGACCCTTCAGGGATGTCGCTAATGTAAGCATTTGCCAGTTATTACTTGCAGGTTATCTTATTCTCACTTCCAGAAAGCCAATGGCCATAAGATAGTCTGTATTACTTTCCTAGGACTGTTGTAATTCCTCCTCAACAGAATATAATTTTTGATTTTTTTCTTCTTGGGTCTAATTTGCCTCAATCTTAACTAAGTTATTTTGTTTCCTGGTATTGTTGTAGCCTAAGAAGTATTCTTTGACTTGTAGTCTATAGTACTTCTTCATCCTTAAGGAAAAATAATGAACTCTGTTTACACTACCTGCATCTCTGTTTAAAGCTTTGAGCAGTCATAAATTAAATGTTTTATGTTAATCATAAAAGTTGCCACATTTAATAGGTTCAATTCAATTTTAATTTGACATGAAAGAAATAGTTTCATATCAGCTCCAGTGGGGAAAATTAATATATGAATTAAAAAAATTTCTAAATCAGCTTACTTAACACTTTTTTCAATGAAAAAATAAGAGCCAATGCCAAACTTACATATACTCATTAATATTAAATCAGTCTTCAAATAAATTCTTCAATTTTCCGTCTTATTGGAATGTAATGAAATGCAAGTAGTGATTCATAGAATTTTTATAATTTTATGATAACTATACTAAACATAATTTACCTTCTACTATTGTGCTAGACATACAGTAAAAAGTAAAAAATGAAAACATTAAAAATATATAATTTATTAACACTTATTAAAAACCCTACTAATTTTTTTTTTCCTAGGAGAGAGAGACAGCGTGAGCAGTGGAGGGCCAGAGAGAGAGAGGGAGTCACAGACTCTGAAACAGTCTCCAGGCTTAGAGCTGGCAGTCAGCACAGAGCCCGACGCGGGGCTCGAACCCACGAACCGCGAGATCATGACCTAAGCGAAAGTCGGACGCTTAACTGACTAAGCCACCCAGGCGCCCCTAAAAACCCTACTAAACACCAACCACTGAAATAGTTGTTGCAGTGAACAAATATTAACAAAAAGAGATATATTTCTCAGAAAGATCTCCTCCTAAAATTGGTTGTGGTTTGAGTATGGATAGGAATGGCTGAGGCCAAGTAGTGTTCACTGGTTTAGAGAGGACAGCTGGTATAATTTTATCAATGGGATAAACCATGTCAAGACCCAACAGGAAGGAAATAAACAATTGGAGAACTTGAGAATTAATTTATAAACACCTTTTAAAGATTTAAGCAAAAATAATTATGTCAAGTTTAGTACTAAGGGATGAATATAGAAGCTAAAATAATACCATGTTGCGTAGCAGAAGAAAATTCAGTAAAAGCTAGGTGGATTTGAAGATTTTGTCTTAGAGAATTCATAAGATTAATCATACAGTTCATAATCCAGTTAGCCTATATGAAATAAATAAACATAGATTTTGCTTATTTAAAGTTTTGAAATTTCATATTCAGAGAGATATTATTTGCGTTTACTTCATCGTATTTTCCCAAACACAAACACTTCTTATTTAAAAGACATCACTTAATAGCTTATCACTATGTCATCCTTGGCCCTTGGATTCGATAAATAGGTAATAGTTTGGAGAAAATAATTAGGTATAACTTCAGGAACAGGATATAGAACTACTTCACAAAATGCTCATTTGGGAGTCTAGAGAGTAGTAGTATTTACTCTAAAATTTGTGGTAGTATTTTGTAGTTGGAAGGAAACTAGAAATAGACTCTCTATGCAAAAAAAAAAAGCACCTTTTATTTATATTTTTGCAAGACTGGTCCATCCCCACTTTTCTGACATAATTGCATAACTTTATAGTTTTTGGCTTGGGATGAACCCAGGCATAACTGGGTCAAAATGTTTTAGAACCACGCAGGTAAGAGTAAGGACAAGGTAGAGCTGATATCAGCAATAGCAGTAGAGCTCCATCCTGGAGAACCTATGTTGCATCAAGAGATAACAACATATTATGTACTTGATAAAGGCAGGTGCACAATGTCCGGGATATCAAGCATGCAAAAGTGAGAGCACTGAGCAATGCAGAATTATTTTAACAATCAGTGTGGATATACCGTTTCCTCTTGGGCAAATATAAATTCTGACCTACCACTTAGCTTGCAGACATGAAGAGTCATTCATTCTCACATAGCCATCACCTCTCATGAATCCATGCTAATGTTACAGACAATATCTTAGGGAGAATGTGGATCTATGTGCCTAAGGATCATAGATTTCTCTCTAAAAGAATATGACCAAGATACCAACCCCTGACTTTTGAGATTTGAAATTATGGTTACTAAACTGAGGTGGTCCCTGATGCCAAATGGAGAATTTCACTGAAAAGAAATGCACCAAAAAAAGATAATGAAATTTGGATGGATACCAGAATTTAAGGTTAGGTAAGGTATGTTTTGAGCAGAGCTTATATATGGAATTCCCTAACTCCAGGAACCTTGGCAGCATGGAGAAAACTGGATATATGTTTAAAAACTGAAGAAGTTAAAGTGTAGAGCTTTAGCTTTGGGAATTCAGATAGGTTTTTTTTCTGTTTGTTTTATTTTTTTTGTTTGTTTGTTCTCATATAGCAGTGATTGGTAATAACAGAAAATATTTTATATTCTGATACTACAATACATATAAGGATTGTAGTTATTGCAGGGTTCATTGCTATAACAAACAGGGCATTAGAAACTATGATGCTTCCTTTGGTCAATAGGCACTGTTTTCAGATTCGGAGAAAGCTTGTTTTACCATGATGATGTCATTTGCCAATGCCAGTGGACTATTAGTGACAAATGTGGCCTACTGCCTGATTTAACAGACTTCCAAGTTTCTATGTTTCATATAAGGGTAACAAAGACTGGCCCTTTGGACAAAGTGAGTGACACCAAGTCACCGAATTTAATATTTCAAAGAAATTATGTGATCTTATGTTGCATCCTTCACTCATGAAATAGAATGTAACACATCCATTTAGATAATCAGCAGAGCAATTTTGTTCTAATTTATAGTCCAAATATAAGGATAATTTTGTGGTGGAATCTTGTTTGGGGCTTGATATCAGTTTTCCTTATTCATTGGCTTAACAGAATTCTGATTAATGTTTCTAGTCCCCTAACTGTGGATTACAACTGAATTAAGTCAATCATGGTTTGACGTTTTTCTATTTTTGTCACCAATTTTGAAGCTATAAGTGGCCATATGATCTATTTCTGCTAAGCAGAAATCTTCTGGTAAAAAAGGTTCTCTCAAAACTTTCGCTCTGCTGACTATGATGGGAGCTATCATCACCTAGAATATGGTATTCCTTTGCTTTAGCTTGCCTTTAGTATAAATGTGACTTCTAAAACAATAGGGAATGTCCTGTAACCATGAGGTTACACACAGCGTATAAAGACAGGCTGGGAGAATTGCAGAGACTCACTCTGCATCAGAAGATCTCCAAGTCCATGCCAGTAATGACCTACTTCAGACCTCTTCGGTTTCTGTTACCTAATACAATACCAGCTCATACAATATTGCATCTGAAAACACCTTGAAAATTAAAAGGCAAAGAAAAAATGGACTTATGAAATTAATTTCTTCTTTAAATTAATTAAAGAATATTTAAATGCAAGCCTATTAATTGAATATTGCAGCTTTTCCAAGGATTGCTAACAGCCTTTAATTGATATCATGATCAAGAAAAAAAAGGAAAGAAATAAAGAAAGAAGGAAAAAAGAAAGAAATTTATCAGCTAATGAACCAGAGCCAATTTCTTCTCCCAGTTCTTTTGACAATAAATGTAGATTTCATTATGTATTCACTCTAACCTAAATTACCTATCCATAATTAGCATCAATTTTTCTGTAGGTCATATGTAGGCCTAATTTTAGTTTTTATTTTTATTATGCAGAATTTTTTTAATGTGTTTTGTCTAATGTATGTACCAGATTATTCTTTGGCATATGGACAAAGCCAGGTTTGATTTTTTTTTCTTTTAGCTATAAGGTATTATTTATTATACAAAATGTCTCTGTGTCTACATATGTTAGTTATTGCCCTTGACTAGTAATTACAATAGTTAATTGATGGATCCCTTAAACTTTTAAAAAAGTGTTACAATTTAACTCATACATTGTATAATGATATAATCTTTGAAAATATATTGTGAGGATATTGATAAAGTATGTGAGTAAAGACAATTTTTCAGCTAACAATCAATATTTTTCGTTCCCGAAGTTTTGGCTGTTGCCCTCATTTGTGTACTTAATAATTCAATGATGTTCTTTGCTTTGTGAAGCCTGTCAGATACAACTTAGAACAAAGTCACTTGAATACAATAAGTGGATATTTTAAGTGCCTTGCAGAGACATGGTCTAAAGGCTAGCATTTTAATTTTAAGAGTTAGGTGCTTGGGATACCTAGGTGACTCAGTTGCTTAAGCGTCCTACTCTTGATTTTGGCTCAGGTCATGATCTCACTGTCATGAAATTGAGCCTTCTGTAGGGCTCTGTTTTGGGCATCAAGACTGCTTGAGATTCTCTCCCTCTACCTCTGTACCTCCCCCACTTGTGTACTTGCCTGTGCTCTTTCTATCCCTCCCCCTTCTCCCAAAAAAAGAGGTGCTTAAGAAAAGAAAATATAGTGTTTTAAGGTCTAAAACTATTGTCTTGCAATAGCAAGAGCACATATCTGAGGAAATTTAGAGCACAGTCAGTTAATGCATGGATTGAAAATGTGCTCACGATTATATAAAAACTTGTTTTTTTTAACTTCCACATAGAAAGGAAATGTGAACCATTCCTGGATTTGACGTTAGGATTTAAACAAAGAAAGAGGAAAAAAAGAACAATTATTTACCTTTAGGGACATCCATTACCTATATCTCTTCAGGTCTGATCTTTAAAGGGAATTAGAAACAATCGAAACCAAAGGTAATTTAAAGTGATCTCAAAGTACTGGGCAGATCTGATAATTTTCCAAAGTAGTAAGAAAAGGAGAGAACAAACTGTTTAGCAGAGTTTCGTGTCTTTTGTGATACGACAGGGTCAGAGGATGAGTGGGATGACCTCACATAGAGAATTATGAGCAGGTTTACAGAGACCTACTATCTGAGAAATGTGGGGACAATTTTGAAGACTTTAGGAAAAATAGCTGGATGCCACATACCCTTTATAATATTTAAACAAAGAGGCCATTAGACTGAGGTGGCTCTAAATTTAGGCTGTCATGGCCTACATAAACAACCCAAATCTGTCTCTAAATGCCTCAAGTTTGTGAAATCGAAATCTAAGGACAACCCATCACAAATAGCCAACTAGGCTTGAGGCTATAGCCAATCAAATAATTCCCTTTCTTTCCTTCCACACCTTCTTTATAGAAATCTTACTCCTATCTCCTTTGCAGGGAGTGATTCTAACCACTCCTAGTTTGGCAATGACTGACTGGAATTAGCCTTGCTCAAATACACTCTTGAAATTGTTAACATGCTTCAATTTATCTTTTAATGTACCAAAAAATTATGCCCTGATAAGGGGTACTAGAGCTCATAGTGGTCATCAACCATGGATGCAAGCAAAGGCAGAGTTGGAACAACACCAAGAAGGGACAGCACTCCACAGTGAGGCCAGCAGGCCAATGCAATGTTAAATAGTCCAAATAGTCTAGAAATAATCTTCCAGATATCTGGAATCTGGACAAGTAAGCTGTCTGTGGGATTAGGTGTCCCCATGGGAGCAGAGAAACTTGGACTTTAATATTAACCAAGGAACATTGATTTAAACCAGAATTGGCAGGAATAAGTTTTATGATTCTGCAAGAAATTGCAACCTTGAAAGACAAGTTGGGGTTAGTTATAGAAATGAAGGGATTTATGTCTTTGGACATTTTAGTGTTGTGACTGTGTAATTTAAACTTAAAAAATACTGTTTCCAATTCAGATTAAATATGAGCACTTCTTGTGTGTTTGTGTGTTTTATTTTTTTGGTTTAATTTTACTTTTGAGACAGAAGAGGGTATATTAATGAAACAATACTAAGTTTAATCAGATGATCTGGTTTCAAATTTTGGTTTTGATATCTACTATCTACAAGGCATAATTATTTATGGGGATGAGGAGTGGGCCATTACTTTTCCTGCACTCCAATTGCCTTGTTAGCACATGAAGTGATATCGCATCCAGCCGCGTATTTAATGCAAACACAAAAGAGATATTGAATAATGGGAAGTAACATTGCAAATGGTAAAACATTAAATTATCAAATATTGTATAAATTTACATAATACAGCAGATATTGGAAAATGATTCAATTCTTACTACTTTCTTTTTAACCTATATTTTAGCCATTTCTATTTTTAATTTCATGAAATGCTTCTGTATCCCAATCTATGCTCTTTCCTCCGACAGAGATGTTTTTGGCAATTGCTTAATCATCCCATTCTTGACTATTTGTCAGTTCTACCTATTATCTATGATTAAAAGTAGACATCACTTTCTTAGGAATGCTTTTCCATCTTTAACAAGTCTGTGCAGATATCGCTTACCCTGCACGATTCAGGGTAAGCACTAGGAGGACAGATCACTGTGTGCATTACATCACTTCTTCAGCTCCTACAACATATATGGTATGCACACAGCTACTCTTAATTAAATAAATAATGAAAAACAGATCAGCCCATGAAAGTAAGTTCTGGCCAAAAGATTTGCTTAAACCTCAATTTTCTGTTGGCTGTCTCATGGTTACTGTGAGCAACAGGACCTTAATTATGCTGAATACTCATTATAGTTGTTTTGACACACCAATGAACTAAATTTTCTTTACCAGTTTTCCAAATTGAATTCATTCATCAGTTTCAAAGACTATGTCTGTGTTCATATGTATTTTGTTGAGTCCCTGGTACAATGTAGTCTTTTATAGTTAGTTGTGGGCTTCAATTTACCATGAATTTAGACCCAAATATATGTGAAATATAGTACAAAAATATAGAATCCCCTTAATAAGTATAAATTTTATGGTATAGAGGCAAACCACAGGAAACCTACAACATGTACTGGGGATAAGTTGAATGACAGTTTTTAAAATTTTATTTATTTATTAAAGGTTTATTTATTTTTGAGAGGCAGAAAGAGACAGATCACAAGCAGGGGAGGGGCAGAATCAGAAGAGGGAGACACAGAATCAGAAGTTGGCTTTAGGCTCCGAGCTGTCAGCACAGAGCCTGATGTGGGGCTCAAACCCACGGACCATGAAATCATGACCTGAGCCAAAGTCGGACGCTCAACTGACTGCACCACCCAGGCATCCCAGAATTATAGTTTTTTAAATGGAAACTCTTTTATCACCATTTAGATACAGCCATGCCTATGAAATAAGCTAGGTGAAAATTTACTTGTTTAATTAAGCTTTGTAGGGTAAATTCTTTGTTCACTTGTTTTAATAGATTTTGACATGTGTATGCAATGACTGTGAATTTTACCTTAGATGTCAGTAGGTTATTAACTGAACCTAATTCCTAGTTGTCTGGATTTTGGGATGGTTAATAAGAGAGCTAAAGTGCATAGAATTCTACATCTGACAAATCCATACATCAAGTGTGAATTTTCAAGAAGACTATATACTGTTTTTCTTTAATTCTTGTTAAATTGGCTGAAAAGCTGAGAAAAAGCAATTTTAATCAAAATGGAAGATGGGAATAAATGTCAGAACATAGTACAGAATTTTGTAGAAATTTAAATTGTCCTTTCGAAAGTTTTGCACTTTCACCCTTTTCTGCTAATAGGGAATTTAATTTGATAAAATTATTAGAATGTTACACAGTACAAGCTCTTTAGATGATAGGTGCTTAATCACTTAACTTGTAAATTTTTATGAAAACCTACAGTTAAATGGCTTTAAAATATGCTTAAAATAAGCAGTTTTGAAAGAGTTGATTATATGAGTAAAATATGCACATTATAAAATGTAGAAAAATATATGAAAGAAATTAAATCTGTCCAAAGAACCCCACTCAGTGACCACAGTTAACGGACTTCTGGTGAATTTCCCTCTTTCTTGTAGAATATTTTACATGACAAAGTATTTTACATATATAATTTGATATTCTAATTTTTCACTTAACATGAAGATGTAAGCATTTCCAAAATTGCCAACATTTTGTATACATTTTAAATGACTCTATGATTCTATTTATGAATTGGCCACAAATTGCATTATTTAATTAATTCTCTAATGTTGTACATTACTGTTGGGCTTCTATTTTGTTTTTCTCGTTTGCTTAGCTAATCTAAACACAGATCCACTGACGATGCAATGTGAAAGACCAGGAGTACTTTTAGAGTAGTTGAAAAATTCTGGAAGTCACAGAGTTTATTGTGGCCTAAACAGATGGTTTCAGGCTGAGCATTTTATATTTTTATTTTATAGCGATGTCTCTTGAAAGATAAAGTCATACCATATTCAGGAACAGGATCTGCTAACAATACAATTTTTATCTTCTGAAGATGATTTAAGTAAAAGGTTGTATATTTTGGTAAGAAAAAACAACAATCTTTTTATGTGCTTAAGCACTAAGAGGGTTATGACAAATATGAAGATTTCACATGAGTCCTGATCATCGAAGGCCAAAGTATGAACAAGAAGGTCGAGCATTACTAGATAAAGTATACTTTCCTAAAAGACTATTGACCAAAAGAAATAATTCTTATATAGGTTATTACATTCCTTAAAGAATATCAGATTAGTGTCATAGAGCGTCTGGGGTTAGCCATCACTATGGAATTGTGAAAAGCACACTTTTTCAGAGTTGACATGGCATTAAGTTTGTATCATGGATAAATCATAAATTAGCTGTGTTTACCATTTGACTATTGCAGGAAAATGATGTTTTCGTCTCTCTTTCTCATAAACATATTAATCATCTTTCTTAGAATCTCTAGTATTGATTTGTCCAGAGGAAGAATACAGTTGAATATTTGTAGAAACCTGGTGATGGTATAAGCCAAAAGTACAATATTATTATTACTTTATTAGCAATATCTAAAATAATACTGAATTAACTAATAGACATGTGAAACTTATTTTTATAACTGGTGGATTATAATTATAAGCCACTGAAAATTTCATTTTCCTGAATAGATGCAAACAGATGGTTTGAGTGACCTGATATAGTGGTTATCATTTATCACAATATCTTTATTTTAATCATATGAAGCTTCTGGGGCACAGATAGATTTTCTTAAAAAAGGAATTAGTTTATGCCTATACAAGAATTGCATTCAGTCTTCTCCTTCTCCAGGAAGCTATCCATTATTGATGTTAAAAAAAAAATGACCTGAAACCATTATGAAATGTTTGGAGCCATGTACTCACTTATAGGCATACCTTTTTCTTTCTTCCAGTAAGTGCTCATTCTATTCCAAACATACCCATCTGAAAAGTGAGGAAACATATTTTATATTTATGTCTAGAGCCTAATTTTTCTAATAAGAAACCATCTTTAGAATGTAAAAGAAAGGTATTGAATGATTATATATTTAAAAACAAAAACTTTTCTTTACTGAATCACTTTTTTTCCCAGAATAACCAGAATGGATTCATGAATGAACTTTTCTCAATACACACAATGAAAAGAAGATAGATGAAAACTTGAGTCTATTAATACTAATATTTTTATAAAAATAATTTGAATTGTATACACTTGTCTGAGTCTATAATATGTCTTGAATAAAGTAAAAAGGACTGGCTGAGTTCTTGACTTGGAGACTAAGAATTAAGTGGCTGTATGACAAGAATGAATAGAATTTTAATTTTTATATTTTTCTTTTTTTAATTTTTTAAAAAATTTATTTCTGAGAGAGAGAGAGAGAGATAGCATGAGCAGGGGAGGGTCAGAGAGACAGGGAGATACAGAATCTGAAACAGGCTCCAGGCTCTGAGCTAGCTGTCAGCACAGAGCCCGCCGCAGGGCTCAAACCCACAAACCATGAGATCATGACCTGAGCCGAAGTCGGACGCTTAACTGACCGAGCCACCCAAGGGCCCCATTTTTTGTATTTTTCAAATTGTCCAGCTTATGTATGCATGATTTATTGCAATGAAATTTAATATTTATTTTCCATATTGGATTTTGAAGGTAAAATATCTATGTTTAACACTCAGGTCATTTGCTATCTAATTAAAGGTTAATCTTTCTGAGGTTCTTTTCATAGTAGTAAAATAGATAAAATAATCTTGGTAATTTCATAGTTCTTATGAAGATAAACCAGTGTTCTATTCAGAAGCATTTTGGTTGCAAGTAAGAGACACTACCTTCATTTTTCTTAAGAAAACACCCATAAATAGTGGGCTTTATCATAAGAGAGGAGTCCTGAGTTTAGGGAATTCAAAACTTTTATAATGTTCAGTAAGTAATTCTGCCTCACCTTTGCCCTGATGGAGACATTATCTTCATTATACTGAGCTTAAAGAGAACCTGTCCTTTGAACTGAAAGGAGACATCATAATCTTCCAAGAATGTTTGCTACCGAGTGCCCTTGTAACAAAGGCACTGAATGTCTCCACTCCCAAAATGTTCAGAAAGGCAAGATACATTCTGCAGTTGTGTATATATGTTTGTCTGTGACACTCACAGCCTGCAGAAAAGTCAGCAAAACAAGCGATTAATGTCACCATGCAGGAATCAGTGTATTGTTCTACCAACTGGAACTGTGCAATTCTGGAGTTCTAATGAAGCTTATGATACTTTCCTAGTTTGGCAATTGTTTGAAAGGTGCAAGTTGCCATCACATGGTCAGTCACAAAAGAACCAGATCATTTTAGAGAAACAATAAAACATTGTGCTGCTGACTGTCAGTTGTTCTCTGTGAGACTTTAGACATCCTACTTATGGCAAACACTGGTCATTTTTAGAATAATTTAAGAGAAGGCAATAAAATTGTCTACATTGTTTTCCACATTTATTATTTAAAACTAAATTATTAGATGATTTGCTGAGCATCCCAATATTTTCCCAAAGAAATTGTGTTCTTTATAAAGTGTACAGTGAAAATTATATTTTCTTATATTTCTTTATTTTAACTGGAAAAAACATACATCTCTGAGTCAACTTTTGTTATGCTATCTACCAGTTTAGATGCTAATCTCTTCCTGAACCACCCACACAAACACAAGCCCAAATAGTGTTTCACCAGCTATGCAGGCATCCATTGTTCCAGGCAAATTAGTCTACATAACATACGTCATTACAAGTCTTCAATAATCTCAATGTAGGTGATAATGTTTGTTAATTGTATACAATTTTGGGTAGACACCACTACTTTGAAGGTTCTTAAATAGCTTTATACCTGTTTTGTAATTTGATATCAATAATCTCCATGCTTCCATTGGAAAAGAAAATGAGTCCAATTTTAATTCTGTAATCAGAGAATTACACAATTAAGAAATTACACAATTTAGTTTCTGAGGATCATATTTATCCTAAGAAATCAATTCATTTTCTTTCTATTTATTTATCATCTATTAGCAAAAGGAACTGAGAAGATGCTTTGGAGAGTGAGATGAACATGGTGGTGTCTGAAATTACTCCTTGTTCACTGATATGCAGCCATTATCTTGTTCTCCTACATGTATTGTTCCTCAATCTAAATGATGTATATTTTAAGGGAGGTAAAACTTTTTTTGGCTGGGCATGTTTCTTAGATTGTAAAACCCCTAAAAGTAGAAAGTATGTATTACATTCTTTTATTCATATAATGCATTAATAATAATGGCAGTGCTTTGCTCAGAAAAGTCATACAATATATTATATCTGGTGGAATAAACATTTTTACCAAATTTAACTAAGTACTATACTAGTTCACAGTGCTTAACCCCATGCATTTGAATTACAATTTTATAACATGAAGCATGTGGAATATTCTTAGATTCAAGATTGTAATTTTGCTTGGAGGTTTTGATTTACCTATCTTTTTTCTACTTTTCCCTACCAAAAAAAAAAAAAAAAAAAACCCACCAAAAACAAAACAAAACATAACCAGGAATAAAAAAAAAAAGTGCACAGATGAAAACTGTCTTTTTATTCTAAAATGCGTTAGTTAATTAATTCAGTTGAAAGCTGGTTAACCCCTACTGGAAATCAAGCTGAGTTAAAGAGTTTAATTTATCACTTAAGAAATGTTAAGAAATAAGGTTTCATCTGGAGGTGGGCTTTCCCTACCAGTTTGCCTGTGAGAGTGTTAGGGCTCCTCAAGAAAATGATTGAAGACTAGAAGCAGTAAATAGGTTGCTAGAGGGAAGATGCTATATATCATCCTGAAGTCACATCATTAGAATGGATGCTTAATTAAAAAATAAAAGTAAAGAACAACATGGTCTCTCCCTCCCCATGCTTCCTCCCTTCTCTCTCCCCCCTTCTTTAACACATGCATGCACAGGCAAACACACTTAGGAATATTTAAAGCAACAACTATAAACAAAGAAAGAAAGGGACAAATACAAAGAGATTCTAAGAAAATGTAGTTGGATTATTAAGGTGATATTTCTCAGGAACAGAGAAGCTGTAACATTTCAGTGTGTAGTTGAGATCCTGAAATTGTGGCTGTTCAAGAGACCAAACAAACAAAACCAAAAAAAAGCACATGTAATTGGCACTTTTTTTTCCTGACTTATTCCACTCCACTCATTCTGTATGGGCTGGTGTAATCTTCTTTAAGGTGTAAACAGCTAGGCAAAGTCTGATGATAAATTGATAAGACCAGTGTGAATTAGCAACCCAAGAAAACCTCTCTGTAACTTATTATTCATTTTTAGTGATTCTTACAAGATTGAGCTATTGTTTTCTCACTTCTTTAACAATGTTTAGTTGGTAGCTTATGAAGAAATATGGAAGATCTAAAGTAGGCTTTTTGCATGTTTAAATCTAGTCATATTGAATAATCATTATTATGTGCCTAGTACAGGAAATCATGTGCTAAGCTGCTGGAAGACACTTAAATAATACATCTTTGTGAAAAGGATTCATTACTCTACCTCCCAGTCTCAATTTGCAATAAAGCATACACTGGTTTTACATTCAAGCCATGGAAGTATCTACTTTTAGCTGCAAAGTTTCTTTGCTCTATCATGCCCTATGAGATTTAACTGGAATATTAAAGTCATGCACCTCTTATTTGCAATGACATTTATAGAGCATGAAGTCAAGGACAAATAAACTAATGCTTGAGTAATTTCTTATTTTATAAGAGGAATCAAAATGCGCACACACACACAATTTACAAACACATATGTGTGCATGCACATGGGTTCTTATTGCAGGGTAGCAAAGAATCTTCTCAGAGGAGAGAAAATTGAGCAGCCTCACTCAATTATGAGTTTCTTGGAATTTTAACAATAATTTGAAATAGGTACAACTTGCCATCATTACCATTCCTTTTCGCCATATGTCTTTAACATGGGGATTTTTTTAAACTTTGCTTAAAACATTTATTTAATCACTGCAATGAAGAAAATTCTCGGGCTGAGGAAAAATCATAAGATATAAATAAGACATATACCTATAGCCAAAGTTATTTCAGACACTAAGAGAGGCTTCCAAATACATTAATGCATGAAGAAACAAGAGAAGATACTGCAATTTAAGATCTGATCTAATAGATAAAATAACCTAAATTCCTGTTGTATATCACTGACATAGTGCTACTGATAGTCTTTCAGTTAATTTCTCCCATCAAAGGAATTTACCAGAGTTAATTTACACAAACACACATACACACAAGTATCTCTATATGTTTTCATATTTCTGGCAAAACTAAAACATCTTATTATTTAGATTTTTCCTCTACCTTGAGACAGCTAAAATTTAATGGATGTACTAAAATGTATAGAGGATATATGGAAATGTGAGTTTCTATTTTACAGTAATAAAAATGAAATAAAAAGTAAATATGTTTCCATATTCAGTTAAGACAACAGTATGAACACAATATATATACAATGAACAGTAGAAACAAAATCTATTGGCATGGTAAGACCCTAAATAGAGTCATAGACATTTTTATGTAAATATGCCTGTAATATAACTGGTTTTGTTTATTCCTATTTCTCAGTCAAACTGACATTAGAAACTCGCTTCGATGCAGCAACTTTTCAAAGCTACAGTCAAAATTTAATAATAATGTCTTGTGTAATGTATTGTATTTTGGTAATAGAAGTGGGGTCCTTAATAAATCACCTTGAGAGTCCTTTAGATACATGGACTTTTTTCAGAGCTGAATGATATCAGTGTATTCAATAAGCAAACATCCATTGGACTTGACTCCAAATAACCTTTGATGGCGTCCAAAACTAATTAATTATCAATGAGTGTAAAGTTTTCATCACCAAGGACAATCAAAAGTCTGCGTCATGATTTCTGAAATGAAAAAAAAGTATCATTTTTAAGTGGGACAAGATTGCTTTGGGTGAGAAAAAAACGATTGCTTTGGGTGATATATTGTCTTTCAAACATAATATTTTCAATAATAAGAATATTTCATATAGTTTTACTTTGGAATGTTTGTCAATTAATTAGTTTCATAGGTTACTTATATTCTACCTTATACCCTGATTCAACTTCTTAAAGTAACTTCATTAGTATTCTGTTTAGATACTACTTTGATGAATTTGACAACCTGATAATATGCTATAGAAAAATATAAATGTGTGTATATTTGTGTATGTGTGTGTGTGCATGTGTACTAATTATTCTTCAACTAAACTTTCAGGTTTCACTTTAATATTTTCTATACTCTGGTTTCACTTAATAAGCAAAATTTTTCCTGTAATAATTGGGGGCTCTGAGATAAAAATACAAGTTTTTTTAAAAAGGACAAAGTGTTCTCCTGAGGAGACTTGGAGGGTCTGGGAAAATACTGAAGTAATTTAGTCTATTTTTAGTAGGTCTCCTGAAAGCTTAGATAGTTGGTAGTTTTCACCTTAAAAAAGTCCATGTCCAAAGTAATAACCCTCATCAACTTTTCATCTATACTGCTGTGTCTACATTTGTAAAGTTAAAAATAAGTCTAAAGCAAGTAACGGAAGACTTTTGGTACTGTTATCATGTAAGGAATAATTGTTGTAAGGAATTTTTAGAGTAAGATTTGTGCTCCTTTAGTAAAAGGAAGAAAATTGCGGTGACGCTCTAAGGTTAAGCTTCCCAGAAGCGATGGGTCAAGGACCCTGGCGCCCAGGCTGAATGTTGCAGCTCAAGCACTGGAACTGAAAGATTTCACCTCCTATCTTTGCTCTGCCCCCAGCTTGCTATGAGAGCCTGAATGAAATATTAATTTGCCTCAAATTATTCTTTTGTAAAAGTAAGAAGAACTGATCAAATTCGCAGGAATTTTATGAATGCTAATTTGTTTGACTTTCCTAGATGTGACTATGGAAAAATACAAGGCATACGATTATTTTGCATAAAAAAGGCAAATATTTTCCAGTCGCCATACTATAAATTTAAAGTATTGTCAAGAGGCTTAGCATTCTAAAGCTGAAGGATGATGGCACAGTGATGGCAGGTAAAGTTTGTCTTTGTTGATCTTTCCACTGTACTCATTCTTTCTCTACTATTTCCTAAAATTTCATCCCCACTGACCTCTGATTGCCCTATTCTTTTATTCTGCCTAAGGGAATAACCTAAATAAATTAATAAATAAAATGAAAGGGCTGATATAATAATTCACATGAAGCTTTTGTATAATAATTTTTCATTTATTCCAGGGAAATTCACTATTTAAAGAAAACTACAGGAAAAGGGTTCAGCCAAAACAGGGAATATTAACTTGTTCAATTTCAGTAACAGGGTTACCCAAGTAATACCTGAGTAATACCCTAGTAACAGAAATGCTATCTTGCATGATGCATAGAGTCATAACTATTCCTACCAGGCAGGTATTTATTTTGTAAGCCTTACAAGAAGTGGCTTCGTCTCCTTCTTCCAAATATCTGACAATGCACCCAACAACTTGAAATCCAGAAAAATGACATACCAATATAACTGTATAACACTTTCCTTTACATTTTGAATTTGTGTTATTTGATTGCTTCTTTAACTGACAATAATTTTATAATTATAAACTTTGATTATACATTGTATAATGAACAATTTAAATTTTAAATTGGAAATTTATAAATTGAAAAGAGAGGTAAATCAATATTTCTTTTGATATTATTCACTACTGATAATATGGTGTATCAACTATTTGCAATTATATGCTACATAGTCAAGTATATTTTTGACAAGAAAGAACTTCTATTTTAATGAGGCTATTTTGAGAATGGAATTCTTCATTTATAACTTTGAATATCTGAATATTAGAGAAGTTCCATAGACAAGCTTCAGACTCTATAAATTTCAAAGCCTATTTCTTCTCTACTGTCCATATACTTGCAGTGCCAGATGCTTTGGGATATATAATAAACATAGCAATTATACGTGTGTGTATTAATAGACATGTGTGTGTATATATATATATGTATATGTACACTTTCTATAGAAGTATGTCACAATGCATCTTGCCCTGTAAGTATGTGGATATGAGTGGGTATTTATATAGAAATTATGTGTGTATACATTGCATACACATAATTATGTATTATGCATCTATATCTATGTGTACATAATTTCTATATATATCCCAAAGCATACATAGAATATATACATATGTATGTTTATATATGCATGTGTGTGCACACATGAGTAATAGCACAAAGTACATGTCTCACTGGAATCAAACTAGTATATTTGATGTGGAGTATGATGTGAAAATGTATTTTCTAATCCCTATAACAAGCACTAAGGAAAACCTTAACCAATATAGTTGAAAAAATCAAGTTACATCAGTGATTGCCAGACCTGTAATATATGAAATCCCCCTGAGTAGATTGCTTTGTGCCTAGAAATTCTTTTTTTACTAAATGCTGCTTTAGACTTATGTGGGACAACATTCCAGTAAAACCCTATTTACAGAACCAGAGAGTACAGTGAATTTGACCTTGAGACTGTAATTGCCAACTACTGTTCTAGGTGATAAAGGGTGAAATTAGTATAGCATGAAACTTTATAAAAATGGAGATATTACTTTGATATTTTTATTTGCTATACATCTCATCTAATTCATTAAGCAATGATTGTTTTATAGGCAGGCTGAAGTTAAAAATGGCAGGATAAAATGTTCATTAATGGAAGATAACTATCAATCAGTGTTATAACAAGTGCTTTGCAAGTTCTAAACACATAAGGACAAAGGATAAAAAGATTACTCTTATGAAGCAGAGAAACTAAAAACTGAAGAGAACAATGTTAAACAACCTATACAAAATATATATACCAAGAACATTTGTAATTATGATTTTAATAAATACATTTGCAATTTATGTTATATTAGCCTGGTCATTGTCAGGAAATAAAAGTTATAAACAAACCTATAAATGGCAGAGTGACCAGATATTGTCATTGAGATAGTTTTTGGTTTTTGTTCTGTTGTGTTTTGTTTTGTTTTTTATCCATAACTTTGTGATTCATTAGATCATCTGCTAAATCATCAGAAATAACTAAAGATACCAGCTGTAAGAATGTTAAGATAAAAACAAACAGACAAAAAAGGTGAATGAAGTCTATTCTGTATTATTCCTTTGGAAAAAATAATGTAGCTGTATAGCTAATATATGCCCATTTTATTATGGCCTGAAATGATATTTTGAATTATCAGAAATATAGGGGCACCTGGGTGGCTTACTCGGTTAAGCGTCCGACTTTCGCTTAGGTCATGATCTCGCGGTTCGTGGGTTCGAGCCCCGCGTCGGGCTCTGTGCTGACTGCCAGCTCAGAGCCTGGAGCCTTTTTCTGTTTTTGTTTCTCTCTTTCTCTGACCCTCCCCTGCTCACGCTGTCTCTCTCTCTCTCCTAGAAATAAATAAAACTATTTAAAAAAAAAAGAAATATAATAAATACCAGGTTTTATTATAATGGCTTATGTAAGTATATTTTATTATATAAAACTCTATGAAAATTGTTAATTAGGTGATGCTTATTAACTAGGTTTACTAAATCAATGCGAAAGACCCATTCCCTAAACATTTTTAATAAACAATCCTCTATTTATTTTAAAAATATCTAACACTGTCAGTACAGAAATCTTAGCCCAGTGACATTCAGTATTCAAGCAGAAGTTTCAAGAAAGATTGCAAGCACATAAAATGGTCATCTAGGTGTTGGGGATTTTGCAGTCATCTTTTTCACTCATCTTTCCATTCAGGTACTTTACTCTGCAGAACAGATTTTCTGTAAACCAGTGACAGACTTTATGCAACATATTCATGTGTACTCCACAGCACACTTTATTATCATTATTTCCACAGCTTGTATATCCTTTATGCAAATCATAAGAAAAATATGACAATTGAGAGTGTTCCTGTATTAATTTTACAAAACATAGTTTTTTTCTTCATATTGCTTGTGTCAAGTATTCCATTTATAGCCATCTTACTGATTTTGAGGCTTTATAAAATTGTCTTTTGCTATTGGTTTTTAGTGACCATTTGCAATTTCATTCTAAATATATCCTTTTAAGAGTTTGGTGGGCATATTTTTGGTTTAGAATTAATATATATATAATAATGTATATTAATATATATATAATGTATAGAATGAATAATATGTATTCTACTTTAAGTCTACTTCCTTTTGCTTCCTGACCCTTCTTTTTTGAAAAACTGATTTCTATGCTATATATTCAATTTTAAAATTGAACACTCAACAAGCTCATTAGGGGTACATAATGAATTGAGTTTCTTTGACAATGAATTTCAAATAGATTTTGTGTGTGAGATTATTAAAAGGTAAAGATATTCCACATCTTACTAAAAGGAATACTCCATTTATTTAATGGGTGGTTTGTTTGCTTAAAGGCACTCTTTCAATTTGTACCACTTGGTAATATACCCACCAGGAGGCAGGTTGCCCTTCTCACCCTAAATATATTTAATGCTTTCTTCAGCCCCCAGCATCCATTTTCCCTAACCAGTTGGGGCATATCTTGTAAACAGAATAAATAATTAGCTACTTAACAGCTTCTTACTTGGAACATGAATTTTTAATCACTTAAGTGCAACATGGCAGAATGAGTGAACATATGCCTATATTCTCCTAAGAAAATAATGATCAGAATCAGTATTCTCAGCAGGGCTCTTAAAAAAAAAAAAGAAAGAAAGAAAAAGAAAGATTTAATGGAGCTTGGTGGCCTTAGGACACTATTCAGTAACCAAGAATGCAGCTAGATTTCTTAGAAAAACTCTGGCTTCCACATTAAGAAACAGTACTTGTGAGCTAGATATCTTCTCAACAACTTCCTTTTAAGCATCCTACCTCCCATATTAGCAGTCAGAGAAATCCATGCTTGAGTTACAGTATGGTACTTTTAATCAGTGTCCTGTCTATTATTGTTCATATCTTCCTAAAACAGAAAAAAATTAGAATTCACAATACAAGTTATTTTACACTTGAAGACTGACCTTAGAATTATTTTTTCCAGTTTTCCAGTAAGGGAATTGTTCATATCTTTCATGATTATAATTTTTCCGTTCCCCTTTTCCCCCAGTAATTAAAGTGATATTGACATAAGGATACTATTGTAAGTCACACTGAGGAGCTCATTAGCGTTTTGGTATATGATTTACGCAAACAAGCTTTAGCATGTCCTGAGATATTTATCCCAAATTAGGTCACATGCCCCAATTTTAAAATGTTACAGTTCTCTTTTGTCTCTAGAGAAAAAAGCTAGTGGAATGAGTTTTCATGGGCTATGTCCTTTATTAATTATTGCCTGCTAGACAACTTTTTCAAAGTACTGAATCTTTTGATTCATTCAGTTTTTCTTAAAGTGTCATATCCTGAATTGCTCAGTAGAAAGTTTTATTTGACTGTGTACTTAAAAAGAACAAGAACAAGAACTTTCTTTTCCTTTCCCTTTCTTCTTTCCCTTCCTTCCTTCCTTCCTTCCTTCCTTCCTTCCTTCCTTCCTTCCTTCCTTCCTTCCTCCCTTCCTCTTCTTTCTCTTCCCTTTTTGAATTAAAAGGGGGAAAAAGCCCTGCTTTCCAATTTAAACCATTAGCAAAACCTGTGGTTTGATGCCATTATGTTACTAATGGATCTACAGGGCAATGTGACACCACTTGTGATCTCCATTGGGAGATACATGCACATAATACATATGTTTAAGTCTAAAAGGGTATACTAATGGTTTCAGCACTTTAGTGTTAAGTAATGAAAAAAATTCCCCTTTGGTAGGAAACGTGTTGTAATGTAATCCATGTTTTCATGGGATAATAGGGTCTTTTCTCTTTATTGGAACTATGCTAAAGTTTCAAATTAGATTCATGAATTAAGATGGACATGCTGGTAGTTTGCTACAATTAACTCTCACCTCACTTTCTGTCATCTATGTATCAGAGACCTCATTCTCAGAGTCTTCAACTAGACACATAGGTCAATATACAATACATTGTTCTAAGATTGTAACAGCATCAGGGCCATGTGCTTATGATTTATTACATCATTGTACAGTTTGCTTGATTTACTGAATTTCATTTGAATACTTGATAGCTGCTAAGTCCTAATAAGATATGCTAGTTTAAAAAAATAAATAACATAAGACTCTAATTCTTAAACCTAGTAGAGACTATCATATGCAAAACTTCAGATTAGAAAACAAAGTTCCTATGAATTTGCTCAAGCAATAAATCTTGAATCAATTAATTAACCAGTGAATATATTCCTCTTTTTTAAATGTTTTCTTATTTTTTATGTTGGTATTGACAGTCCAAGCCATAGTAGGAAATAATACAATTTAGGTCTCAGCTAGTGAAAATTTTACATTTGAGAATATGAAGGAAATATTTAAATCAGATGAGTATGCGCTAGTTCCAGTTTGGATTCTAAGAAACCAGAGACCATCAGTGGTGTAACCGGAGAATAAGCAGTTGTTGTGGGATCTCTCACATCCTTAACTTCTTTCCAGGCACTTTTTATCCAAGTAGGGAAGGGAGAACAGTCATGATGACCACATTTTCTTAGGGATACAATTTGTCAAGTTGCTAATTTCAAGAATAATCCTTTCTATTCTTCTCCTGTTTCAAATTCAGTCTTTACTCAGGAAGGCATACATTTATGTAGCATCAAGAATAAAATAAAGACCAACAAAATAAAATAAAATAAATAAAATAACAGCTACATTAAGTATAAACAAAATCTGCCATTTGAAAACATTTAGAAGGACTACATGTCCCCTGAAACTATCAAATGCAAAGTATTGAATATTGCATGCTTCATAGTATGCTGCAATAATACGGATGTTTAGCTTCTTGCAAGTTGGATATCAAGTAACATTAGAATACTACAATGCTGCATAAGGAGTAGTGACTTGTAGGGGTAGTTTAGTATTAGGATTTAGTATTAGCAAAGTTTTATTGTTAATATACACAACTTCTTATATAAAATTTGCACATCTTCATTGGCTACAGAGCTCAGGGAAAAGAGGCCATCTACAGATACCAAGCCTTTTATGGACAGGTGTGGGCATCTTTAACAGTCACTTCAAGGTGGTCTTAAAGGGTAATTTTCCTAGAGATGATCCAGTTTTAATATTACACTATCATCTTTTATACTATTATTTCTTAAATCTATTTTTGGTTTTCTTTTGTGTCATAATTTATGCCACGGAAATAGAGTTGTTAGACAACCATTAATTTTTAGTAAAATCTTTACAAATATTGCTCATATCATATTTTTGTCATTTGTTACTAAGACTATTAAATAATATTAAAAACCTACTAAAATAAAAAATTGAAGTTTATCACTGAGAGAAAACATTGCATAAAATCTTTAAAATATTTGAATAGAGAATTAGAACAGTTGAGCTTCTGTATAGGTTAATATTTCATAAAAAGTTATATTTTCCCTAAAGTTGTACTAGTTTTTTTTAAAACTCAAATTATAAACTAAATGAAAGGAAAGTACCCTGGAAGTCTGCTATTATTCAAAAACTACCAAACTAATAATTACAACATTTCTGGCTTTTGCTTTTCCAAAGGTCTAAGAAGTCAGCAACATTTCACCTGTTTCACTCAGTTTCTTTTCACCCCACTGATGTAAATACACATAGAGCAGGCATCACATACTCACTGTACACTAAGTAAATGAAGCTGAAGAAGAGCTCTGTGGCTTAGCAATCATTAGAGAGCTGGTTTTCAATAGGACTCGGGCCAGATTCACATTTTATTTTTTCAATTCTCCTGTTCTTTGCATTCAGCTCTTCTAGTTACATTAACAATGTAAGATAAAGTCTATAGTAATAAAAAAGGTTTATACATTTTAGGTATTAAGTGTGGAATGATACTTCCATACTGTATTTATGTAATTGGATTTTCATATAGCTGACATCTAATTTTACTTCCTTGCTAAAAACTTACCCAATTGCTTAAAAATTCTTGTCATTTTAAAATGTAATGATTGAACAATTCCGATTTAAATGGCAGAAACGGTTAATTTGGACACACACTGGCAAGAAAAGGCAATGGAAGACAGTAATAGGGCAGTCAA
Source organism: Hyaena hyaena (assembly GCF_003009895.1). NCBI lineage: Eukaryota > Metazoa > Chordata > Mammalia > Carnivora > Hyaenidae > Hyaena > Hyaena hyaena. The sequence continues at coordinate 43,303 of NW_024081460.1, read as the reverse complement.
TGCCAAGCAAAATAAAACAATTGTGCCAGTAGTTGGAATGCCATATGGAAAAATGAAGCCTGGTTTCATAACCAGAATGGAGAAAAATCTGTCAAGGGTTATTTTTGTTGCATATTCATGACCTGATAAATTGTGTTAATTGCTAAAAGAATGAAGAGTCAAGCAAGGATGGATGTATTGTGATAGGAATGGGATATGTTAAGAATAGCAAATGCAGTTTCAAAAATCTATATAGGCGGTAGTTTTAAGGTTTTTATTTCACTTAGAACTGGCAAGGGAAAAGCATTTTATCCCTATTAAGATAAATTTTAATATTTCATATATCTTTCTTTTAAAACAGAAATCTCAGAAATTTTGAGTCATTTAATGTGTACTTAATTTATTTATCACACATATAAATAGATATGGGATAAAAGCATACACATTACATGAAAAGCATTTCAAGCAATTTTCTATGTATTTATTTTGAATTCTTTTTGTTCTATTAAATGCTATCTTCTGCACTTCTCTCACCATATATAAAATAATTTTGTTGTTGTTGGTGGTGGTGGTGGTGATGGTGGTGGTGGTGGTAGTTTTTGCACAGAACCTAGAAAGAAAGGTTAATATTTGAAGTCCAAACAAATGTGAACACATTAATTTTAGGCTCACATTTCCAAACACCAACTTTCAGTTCCCCAATTAAGTCAAATATAATTTAAAATAATCCACTTTACATAGAAACCATGAACACTCTTTTGGGTGCTAGTTTTCAGCAATTGTAAGAAACAGGTTTAAGAGAACAAAGACATAAAAACTACTAAGCAGGGGTGCCTGAGTGGCTCATTGGGTTAGGCATCTGACTTCAGCTCCGGTCATGATCTCACGATTTCTGAATTCGAGCTGACAGCTCAGAGCCTAGAACCTGCTTCAGATTCTGTGTCTCCCTCTCTCTGCCCCTCACCTGCTCTCTCTCTGTCTCTTTCTCTTTACTTTAATGTTTAAAGTAAATAAACATTTAAAAATTAAAAAAAAAAACTACTAAGCAAATATTTCCTGTTTTTTCAATAGAGATCAATCTAAGAGGTTGTATTGAATGACAAAGCTATAAAAGAGGTGCCAAACTGAGTACTAAGTGAAAGAAGCATTTTCATATACTCTTTAGCAATTACTCAAAGCTTTGGCTTAATTTGCATGGGTAACTCATAAGTATCAATCTGTGATTTAGGAGCAGTTCGAGAATAAGCTTTTCTTTAAAAAGTTCTCTGAAGTATTCTCATCTCCTAGAACAATTGTATATTCTCACGAGGTTTTCCTAACTCCATACCAACCTTGAAAATCTTCTTTGAATTTCAGAATGAACCAAATGACCTAGCTTTTAATTTTTTTTAATTTATTTCTGAGAGAGAGACAGTGTGAGCAGGGGAGGGTCAGAGAGAGAGGGAGACACAGAATCCAAAACAGACCCCAGGCTCTGGGTTAGCTGTCAACACAGAGCCCGATGAGGGGCTTGAACCCATGAACCATGAGATCATGACCTGAGCCGAAGTCAGACATTCAACCAACTGAGCCACCCAGGCACCCCGACCTAGCTTTTAGGATGTGGAATCAACTAGCCTTGTTTTTAGTCAGCGATTTCAGACAACAATTTGATATCTATCTTTAAGTATTCTAACATGGAAAGCAAATTCATGACTCATTACCAAGAACTTAAGCAAAGCTCTAATAGTTGACATACCATATACATGCAAACTAGAAATTTGTCCATGAACTTACTGTATATAGACTTTTGTCAGAGGCATGCCTAATAGCTCTATTTTGTCAACCTGAAATAATAAGAAATATGCAGGAAACAAATTGAACTAACCACTAATGTATATTTGTGGTATATTATCCACTAATGTATCCTAACTTATTCAATAAGTTTCATCCGTATCAACTTCTAGGGTAATAAGTGTCTTTCCATTTGCTAGCATTATATAGGAATGTTTAGAGAATAAGAAACTATTTTATTTTATTCAAGTGTACTTCACTGAAATGTAATGGTAGAATAATATAATATGAAAATAATGGTACTATTTTAAAACATAAAAAGTTGCAGAATATGATTTAGATTCTCCTACTGTAGTCCCAATATCACACTGAACTTCTCCTTTGAAATACATTATCCTTCTAGTCACATGTCTTCTTTTTATACTGTAAACTGTATGAGAGCAAGACCTACATCTGTGTCAGCACCACTATATTTTGCTACTAAGCACAGTGTTTGCTACATAGAGTAGGTCTTAGAAATGTTTTTGAGTGAATAAGAAATCCTCCTAAAATTTGATTAATTGGAGTACAGATTTCTGGAGCAATGGATACAAAGTTACAGGTAATGAATTTCAAAGTAGTCACAAATTAAATACATGTCTCTTAAAAATGAATTGCTTTCTTTATAATCAGCCAGTATTCGATGTTATATAAATCCATATGTCACATGGGTCTAAAGCATACATATTCCATGAAACTGGCTCGTTACTAACCAATCTAGCATTTATAAAGCAACTATGTGGATGAAATACTGTAAGCTTTTCATTTTAATTCCAATGCCAATTAGTATACAGAAAATCAACACACACACATACAGATACACACACACTTTTTTTCTCAAACAGTGCTAAACTGAATTGTAGGGAAGTCAACCTCTTTACCTAGAGTACCTCTTAATATCAAGTCAATGTTAACTGAATACAGACTACTCAACATATTTTTAGAAAGTAATTTTTAAAATTATGTTTGTTTTGAGAGACAGAGAGAACAAGTGGGGTTGGGGCAGAAAGAAGAGAGAGAATTCCAAGCAGTGGAATCTGGGGCTCAAACTCACGAACCATAAGATCATAACCTGAGCTGAGATTAAGAAATGGATGCTTAACTGACTGAGTCACCCAGGCACCCCTAGTATTTTTTCATATTTAATATTGAAAACAAACCAAGGATGAAATTATATGCGTATTTCAGCAGGTGGTAAGATAATAACCACAAAGATAATAAAATATGCATAATAAATACTACTATTTATCAAGCAACTAGGAAATGTCAGGCAATTTAAAAGGACCTTAAACACACTATCTCATGCAATCTTCACATCTACTTTAGAGATCAGGAAATTCATTTTCAAGTGACATGCAGGAAGTTTTAACTATTCAAAGTCACATGATTAAGTTAAAGAGCTAACATTTGACATCAGGTTTGTTGAATATTCAAACACATATATTTTCTTCTATTCAATATTCCCTTAGTTATGTATATTAACTCTGTAAATCCAAGCTGCAGTTGCAATTCAACATGTTTATTTCTCTGATTGCAATTTCATTTAATGTCATTAAAAAGTAATTTTCCTTGAGAAAATTCAGCAACAACCACAATAATCTATCCAAATAAGATGAGTTGCATATTTAGTAATAAATTTCCTGATATTGCATATGATATTTAGCCTTTTAATTGATACCAAAGAAAGTTGCCAGGTTTGAACGAGACTAAAAAAGAGTAAAACTTGTCCTACACCATAATGAAAAGAATGTTCAATATGACAAAAACATAATGCCTTCATATGAACATATACCAACTCCCAAAAAAGTTTTCAAACCTTATCCAGTTCACAGAAGTGTTGTAATAGAATACTGGAATAATAATAGATACAGTGACTAGAAACTAATTGGGTATTGATTCAGATTGTTCCATTATTTTCATTTTGTCTAAGAATACTTTATTGATTTTGTTGATTATCTTTCCTCACATGTATTAGAATTTTAGTTTGGAAGCTCATTTAGTGTAGTTTTAAGCTTTTTTTTTTCTTGCTCACACCTATCTATCATCACATTTGATTGTACAGAATAAGTTTTCACTTTTTTTTATTGAAGCCTTATTTTTCCCATCCTGTGGTGATATTGAGCATATGAACATTACAGAGCCAATCACCTTATCATTAGGCAACTTACCTCGAGTTCTGCTTACAAGTTCTACCTCCAATCTCCCAGGCATAGGACACTTGCAGCCTCCTTTTGCAGTTAGAACAAGTCCCCATTTTACAAACAAATTTGGTTTAAGTTACTCACGCTGTTTTTGGAATTGCTTTTTGTTTGTTTGTTTGTTTTATAGCACATTGATCATTTTCCTCTTTTTGTTTGTTTGTGTGCCTACTGCAGAGATGCAGAGGGTGAGGCCATTTATTGTCTCCATCCATTCCTTGCTATCTTCATTGCTTTACCTCATTATCTTTCACCTACTGTAAACATATTGCAATGATTTCCTCTTGAGAAACCCTTCAGAGGTAAAAAAAAAAAATCACTTTAAGGCTGAAACAATAATGTAGAACACTAGGTCAAAATGTATTGTTGTGGATAGCTATGAAAGAATAATGCAGAAGACTAGGTCAAAATGTATTGTTGTGGATAGCTAAATGAATGGTACCAGTATTAATACAGGGAGGAGGGAGTTACAAGGTTTAGATAAGGAGTTTAGTTTGAAATAGTATTAAATCCTGAGATCCAGTCATGTACCCAGAGAATTCTAGGTCTAATTTAGGCACGTCAGATAATGTGTCTCTAAAAGTGTCTCATGAAAAAATGCTGCACTGCATATCACATTTGTTGTTGCTGTTCTTACCCTTTATTCTCTACTAATATTTCTTTTAATGTTTTCTTCTTGTTTTTGGTGTCTGTGCATGAGTTTGTGTTTAACGTTAAGCAGGTTATTTGTTATGTAGATTGTTTTCTTTATATGTAGAAGTTATTTTTCATAGTAATACCAGCTTGGTAACTATACCAAGTTGTTGTAAAAATCAACAGGTTATACTTATCAAGGAATTTGTACAACCCTGCTCAAAATTAAACTGCAGAGTCCTATAAAATACTAGGAATTATTATTAGGTTATTTAGTCCCAAGCTTAATGAGACTAGATCTAGATGATATTTTCTATTATTAGACGTTCATAATTGCATACATAAGTGGTGTCATTTAAAAATGAGTCTAAAACATAGTGTTGACTTTTTCTACATATTACAGATCCTATGAAATATTGTGTAACACTCTAAAAAAATATTTTAGTTTTTCCATAGGCTTCCACCTTAATTTCTGAGAGCCTCTTTGCATCTTAAAATCCAGATATCCTATATAAAAAAAACTTCCTGGCATAAAGGTTAATGAAGTGGCCAATGAATTTACAATAGATTAAAAGAACTTCAAAATATTAAACAAAGCTTGCAACTTATTTAAAAATATACTAGGGTGCTGTGTTACTTATAAGAATGTTTTGGAAAATAAAGATACGATACTGATTAAATTTCCTTATGTTATATGTTATAATACTTGACAAACTTTTCCTAGGAAACAAATTTCCATGATGCAAGTCTTCTCAAATTTATTGTTAAAAATTTGCTTCTCCCCAATTGTTTCCATTGTGTATGGAGAGATTTTCTCATAAACACTCAGAATCACATCCCTCACTTCTTCCTCTTGCATTTCTCTCTGTCTTTGCTGACAAGATCACTTACTAATGGCTATTTCTTTGCATCCTCTGCCTCACCCTGACATTACTACTGCCCTCTGATTTCAGGTAATGATCATTGCTCCGTCATGCATCAATTATTAACCTCATATTTGTCTAAGGAAAACATTCCTATTTTTATTCCCCAATTCTATATCAAAGTTTTCCCAAGATGACTGGTAATAAAAGTTATTTTCCCTTTGAAGTGTCTTGACCCCTTTCATTGATCTATCTTGATCTTTACATAAGGGTTCTATGTCAATACATTTCCACAAAATCTGTGTTATTCAGTGGTACTCATGGTATATTTATTAAATACTTGTTATTTTCTAATCTAGGGAATACTGACTAGAGAATAAAGGTGAGGTTCTAAACTGAATTTATGCCAGACATAAGGAGAAATTCAAATTGAAGACAGTTGCATCTATGGCAATTTCAGTACCTATTCTCTCTTTACTAATTTTCACACTCTAATAAAGCTTGGTGACAGAAGAAAAGCAGTAGAGGTTCAGACATATGGAAACAGTTATAAACACCCACCCTGCCAGGCCAGAGTGCATTCAAGTGATGACAGTGAAGTGCATCTTCCTCTAATTATGTCTCATTTTGTTCAATCCCTTACTTGAATTTATTTTATTCATTCATGACTATGCTATTTAAGTCCTTTCCTCTAATGGAAATATTCAAACAACTATTCTTCAGCATTGATTTCTAATGTTTTCTTCCTGGGTGCACAGCCATAGTACATTTTCCAGGTTCCACTTTAGGTGTGGCTTTGTGATTAAATTCAAGTCATTCCATTTGACAAGAAGTAGTAAGTGGAGATTCCATGGTAGAACGTAAAAATCTCCATGTACTCTTATCCTACTCCTTTTCTCTTCTTCCAGCTGGAAACTGATGGTGGCCAGTTAGGCTTGATGAGGCAGGTAAGAAGAGGTTGATGTTGGAAACCAATGCCAAAGGCAGGACAATGTCTGGCAGACTGAGTGCCTGAAAGATTTTATAAGTAGGAGAGCCCCCAGTGACCTGAATACCTGCACGGATGCTCCATTATAAACCATTAAGATTACGGTCTCTATTTGCTACCACAGGCGAGACCACACAAACCAATGCAGTATCTGGGAGATTCTTGAAAAATTGCTGATCCTGACTACATAAAGGATTTTATTTCTTTATGTCTTCAGTCTTCATGGTTTGCGATTTTGTGAGAGATAGTGATTAGTTGATTTCTTTCCTCTGTCTGAATGATTGTTTTACCACAGAATAACACAGCTAATCTGTGGGAAGTTTAACTCAAACCACCAGTACGACAAATGGCCAACAGCTATTGAATACCTGGAAATTAAGCTTTTTCCTTTGGGGCAAAAAGGCCTAATTTGTATTCAATTACCTAATTAATGGTCACAAATCACCTCTGCCTGAAGTGGTTACACTAAGAAGAAACCACTATATATTCAGATATAAAACACTGTTAATTTCCATTTCACTGGAGTCTCAATGATCCCTTGAGATATGATTAAGCAATCATATAGACCGTAACACCGCTTGTAAGTATTCAACAGCATTTGAGATACTTTATCGCCTAGAAATTAATAATTTATTATTAGCATTCAATCTTCATGTATCAAACAGTCAGTGTAGAGGGAATAACATATTGTAAAAGACTCTTTTTCATGAACCAATGATAGAAAGTAAGTAAATTGGAGTTAAGTACCTGTTGGGTGATGATGGTTATAGATATACTTCTGAAAGGGCCAGTAGATTTCTTTTTGGTGGTATATGACAGATCAAAAGTGATAGACATCTTGAAATTTTGTGGTGATCCCATACATATGCAGAAGTATGTGTGTGTGTCTTGTAAGATATAAGGCATACAAGTTTTAGATCAAATAAGTGCCTTTATAGTATAGTGTTAAATGTTGTCTTTAGGTTTCCAAGTAGATTTAAAGACTCCATTTATCACTTCTATAGAACATTTATCCTCCATGAATTGTTGATATTGCAATCAAGGGTAAAATATCAAAAGTGCAATGGATAAATTGTTTGAGTGCATTTATATTTTAAAATCTTTAGATCATGTCTTGCTGTGTGGCATATATGAGAATAATAGTTAATGTTCACTTGAGGGCTTACTATATGTGACACAGTGTTCTATGTGCAATAAATGTGTTAACTTATGTAATACTCTCAGTAACTCTACAAGAGTCTACCAAATTTACAAATAAGAAACTGGATTTTAGAAAGGTTAAATATCTTGCCTAAGGTCACACAGTTAGACAGAGATGTCACCTGAGCCCAGTTGATCTGGCTCCAGAATTCAGTATATATATATTGACCATATTTCTATTTACAAACATTTAAGTAAGCTTTGAGATATGTTTTAGGTTTTCTATTTCACAAATCATTTAAAATTATAAAAGTGTCAAAATAAGAATATTAAACCAGCTTATTTCATTGCACAAATATTTTAAAAGAAAAATGTCTTTAGGTGATTATACATGATGAATTTTGTCTGTAGCAGCTTAAGTTAATATTGATTTTTCATTTCAAACTTCTGCTCAAAATCAAATGCAAGTAATGGAAGCTGTGAGAATTTTAGGCTATTTGGTTAAAAAATAGGGTATTTTTTATAAATCAGTGTTTAAGTCTTGGTCCTGATTCTTCTTCCCTCAGTTTCCTATCTTTCATCCTTTTTTAAAAGAGTATAGTTATTTTTCTTTTTATTTGAGGATATCAGTCAGACTTAGGTTCATTTCTTGCTCTCCCACTTAATGCTTTGGACACATGGCTTATTATAAAAAAAAACTTAGCATCTTTTTTCTCTTGGAAATAAATAACAGCTGGTAATTCCAAATGTAAATAGCAATATTGTTTATCTCATAAAGGTATTGAGGGATCAAGTTAATGTTTTAGGTAAGTCATACTGCATATGCTCAGGAACAAAAGGAGGGCACAATAAATTATATGTAATTTTAATAACAGTCATAACAATGTAAATCTGTATGGACATGGTAAGGTATGTCTTTGTATGGTTTAACTTTGAAAATGAATCACAAACTAAAATAAGAAAAAAATAAATTATTATGAGCTTTGTAAATTATAACTGAAAAACATAATAACTGTTCTACAGCTATTATTCCTTTAAACCAGCTAGTCATAATAGCAGGAAATATGACTCCTCCTGCCCCCTAAAAGCTATGATATATCCTTGAACTACGAAACTTGCAATGACAAGAGAGAGCAAGAACAGTGCAAGTACTGTAGTACTGAGTAGTACTATAGCTACTGGAGAGAAAAAAAAAATATAGACCTGGGTAAATATAGCACAGACTGGATGCTGAGCTCACAAATGTCCAAAAGAAATATTCTCATTACTCAGGAGACAAGGGAGGCCTCGCAAACACATTTTTGTAGTCAACCCTTTGAAATGTCTTAGTTTGAAAGTAAAGAACCATCTGAGAATCCATTGCAATCTGCTAAATGTAGTGTGAAGTTATCAACCATATTAGGAATGGTTTTGAATGTTCTGTAGTAGTAGATCATTATGACATCGTTTTAAGATTTATTTTCTTCAGTCAGATTTATGTTAAGCTACTGTTCTGGAAAGATCAATTTACCTCCACTTAATTCTTACACTATTGATATTTATTCAGCATTTGTAGTTTTGTTTTATATGCTCATATTATTCTTCCTCAATTACATTCAAAAAGCCTCATTCCTGTAATAATTTCATTTAACCATTTTTGTCAGTTTTTCAGGTACACTATTAGGGATTGTGTGTATTATGTGATTTTTTAAATTATATAAAGACAGTATCATCTATACATTATCTCTTTTAGATTTTTAATTAAATCAACTTGAACCATATTAAGACTTTGACTGTTAAATAGATAGAGCTTATTTTTGTCATTTGTGTTGGTAAATTATACTCTTTTGCTCCATTGCACAGCCAAGAAGTGGTAACTCTGTGCTCATTTATCTCAATGTTCTATTTCAGGTAAACATAAAACTACAATGTGCTTGTCTACCTTGCTTCAATATAATCCTTAGAAACATCTTTGGAGGGGCGCCTGATGGCTCAGTTGGTTAAGCGTCCGACTTCGGCTCAGGTCATGATCTCAGTTTGTGGGTTCGAGGCCCACAGCGGGCTCTGTTCTGACAGCTAGCTCAGAGCCTGGAGTCTGTTTCAGATTCTGTGTCTCCCTCTCTCTCTGACCCTCCCCTGCTCACTCGCTCTCTCTCTCATAAATAAATAAAACATTAAAAAATTTTTAAAAGAAAAGTCTTTGCAGAAGATACCTAGATAATGTCATCCATTCTGCCTTCCCGTGTTTCCTCTCTCTCTTCAGATATCAATCCTGCTACCTCTTTATACATCATGTGGAATTATTTGGGGACATATTTCCTAATTTCCTTTGCTTCCTGAGCATTAGTTTCCAAGTTTTAATCATCCAAATATAAATATTTATTCTCTGCACCAATTTTATGTATTTAACCTATAAAATTGATCTATAATATTTGTTGCTTATATTTTTGCTAAAAAATGGTTAACTTCCTCATTTAAGTTCCAAATAATTATTCCAAATCAATCTTTTTTATTTTAACAAATACATCAAATTGGTTTTCCTTACATGAAAGCCAGTTTACATGAACATAACTGAAATACAACAGACAAGAGGAAAAATAAAAACCAACTTTTCTGTTTCAATATATCTAATATATTTTTACCTCCTATGCATATTTATGCCTTTTCAAGTTAATTTTTACCTCAGTTTCATTTGTGATATAGAAGGTGGTATGAGAAATCAATGAGCATAACCAAACGTAAAATTCTCTTAGCTTCATAGACCCAAGACTCACAATATAAAAATATGGATTTTTTTTTTTTTTATATGGCATCACTGCTCATCTTAGCTTGAGCACTATTCCACTAATCAAATTTCTGCTCCAGGTCTTTTCTTCAGTACTTCCTTCAAAGTCATTTCAAAATGCATTTTGTAAAAATACAACTACCCTTTATAATATAATCCTTTATAATATAATCCACATAAATATGTGTTCTTAGAAAATAAGCTCATCCATGGTTGAATACACTTGAAAAATGTTGAGGGAATAAGTACAACTGGTGAGCTTTAGAGTTTTTAATTAGCTAATGTGCATTTTTAATCTCCAAAAAAATGATAGAACATTCAGGATTTCCCTAACATGGGGTGCCTGGGTGGCTTAGTCGGTTAAGCGTCCGACTTTCGCTTAGGTCATGATCTCGCGGTTCGTGGGTTCGAGCCCCGCGTTGGGCTCTGTGTTGACTGCCAGCTTTGAGCCTGGAGCCTGTTTCAGTCTGTGACTCCCTCTCTCTCTCTGACCCTCCTCTGCTCATGCTGTCTCTCTCTCCTAGAAATAAATAAAACATTAAAAAAAAAAAAAAGATTTCCCTAACATAACCCACCAAGATACACTTTTGCCTAGCGTCATGGCAAACTCTCATAATAAAATATACAGAATGAGAAAGTTTGGCAACATAGCACAGTAAACTCCCAAGGGCTGGGCGTTGTTTGTTTGCTGCTCTGTTTGTTTTATTTGTTTAAAGAACAGAATCCATTGTGAACACATTTATTTGTTTTTCTTTTTTTTTACTTCATGCATCACACACTAGAAAGACTTGTATTATTGTAGTATCTTCCGTAACCCACTGTGTTTTACTGTATTTTTTTTCCTTTTGATTTCTACATCCCCTCTGCATAGAATAATCTCTCTTTTCACACACTACTTCCTTGAAGGTATGGACTAACACCACAAATCCATACCCATCTTTTATGCCTGATATCTTACATAGTATCTGGCACAAATTTGACATGCAATAAATATTTATTGAATAAGTCAGTAAATATATGTGTAGTGGGTAATGCATACAAACTGCAGATGATCAGACATTGCTTTCGATTTTCTCTGTTCTTTCGTTTAAGGCTTTCTTTTGCACTAGCAATCAGAATTTACCATGATTTCACTTTATGAAAAAACTTCAAATTATTAAGGAATACTAATTCCAGGGGTTAACAGGGTAACAAGCAAAATTTACTTTATTTTTCCAATTACAGGAGCTGTAAACTTAGTTAAGTTTATCAGAACCTATTAACTTTTCAAACGTTAAAAGTGGAATCTGTTCTTTATATGTGATTCATCTGTTAGATTTATTTTGATTCTATTTTCATGTTAATTATTCTTTTTGAAGAGTAGAACTCATTTGCCAATATAGCTTTGAATTAGTTAAGAATTTGTTTAGCAGCAAAGAGTTATGTCACATCAAACATCTCATTCTCTGGCCTTTCCTATACGGTCATAATATGGCTGCTGCATATCTAGTCATTATTCTGTGTTCAAGGCAGGAAGAAGGAAACTAGGATTCACTGGCATCTACAGGTTTTTTTTTTGTTTTTTGTTTTTTTTAGAAAGTAAATGTTTTCCCAGAAGCCAGATGTTTTCCCAGTTCCTTAAAGTTCCCCAGAGTGGGCTTCTGTTTAGTCACATTAGCCTGACCTGTATCATATGTCCAACCTTAGCTGCAATTGAATCTGGGAAATGTGGAGTGGAATTTTCTTATTTGACTTCCATTAAGATCCATCCCTTAGGACCAAGCATATTGCTATAGCAGAGTTGTGCTAATAAGGTAGAAGACGGTGTTGTTTACTTGTTTGCCTTTGAAACTTTTATTCTTTTTTCCCCTGTATTACTTAATATGAAAACAAAACCTTACAAATAGTTTTGCAACAGAAACAATTATTAAACTACTTAAGAATTCAATTGCCTTCCTGGGTTTAATATATATATATATATATATATATATATATATATATATATGTTTGTTTCTAGGATGTGATTTGAAAAGGTCCGTAATACAAATCATGAAGGGAAAGAGGGTTGTCCTAGATTTTCACTACTAAAAATACACTGCTTTATAATATTATAAAAGTGTATGTAATTGAAATTTTAAGTCTTTGAAATTTGGTAATATATTTTCTAACAAAGTCTGACCATTTTTGACAAAGAATTAATATTTTACAATTTGAAGGGCTGAAAAAGAATAATTTTCTAAAGGGAAGGAAAAAATAATCTTAATGGGGTGGAGGGGGGCTGGGAGACAGAGAAGTCTAGATGAACACACTGACTAGATGGGTTGTCACAGTGAAGACAGCTCCTTTCTGGGGCTGTGATTAGTACTGAAGTAAGAAGACACACCAAATGAGAGATGTGAAGAAAGGGAACACTTACAAATTTCACTATCTTACGTTTTCCAAGGAACCAACTGTGTCTTTCTCAAAGTCCTTAAAAGGTCTAGAGTTTTTAAAAGATAGTATTTTTCTTCATTTGTAAAATTACATAATTAGATAGAACATAGTCATTCAGGCCCATATGATCATTAGAAATCTTTTGGAGAATTATCAAATAAGTGACACACTTAATTCCATTTATCTAAATGTATTCATGGTTAAAATATTCCTGAATTTACATATGTAATGTTTTCTTCTCACTGAAAGTTAAGGAGATGCTCTCTTGCTTTGCCCAACAGTAGTCCTAAATATGTCCTCTCAAATATAAACTTCTAAATTATTTGTATAATATTATCATATCAAAGCGATGTAGATGAATTAATCAGATTCAGCTGTGATTCACTTCTTTGTTAGACTATCAGTAGAAAAGATATAAAGTGCAATAGAATCATCAGTTCCATAATTTCCCAGCTATAGAACATGGGAGTGATTGGCATTAGCCCTGATACATACAGTATAGTATCTTAGGGCTTCTGTAACAAATTATCACAGAGTTACCAGCTTAAAACAAGTGCTCTTAATATCTTTATTATCCAGTTCTACTGAACTCTGTGGTAAACTAAACTTGCTATGATTTTCTTATATTTGAATCTTTGCATATCTAATATTTCAACTTAATCCAGTGCTTCTGCTCTGACTCCTCCTCCATCTCCTATTTCTCATCTATAGTTATCTGAATCATATTTCTACATGTGGATTGGCACTAATCTTGTCCAAGACTGTGGCAGGTTGTTCTCATTGGTTCCTGTAGAACCTTTCATTTATCTCTCTTATCACTCATCATCTATTCCGTAATTGCTTTCTTGTCAATATATTCTCTTATATCCACTATAAGCTGAGTGAAGACAAGGATATTGCTTTTTCAATGTTGGTTGGGTATCTTCTGCTTACCACTCATCCAAATAAACATGTGTTGAATAAACACTTTCATAAATAAATTAAATAATGAGATATTTAAATTAGGGTCTTAAGGTATTTAATGCTCATCATATTGTCTCATAAAATCCCAGAATATCTGACTAGACAAAGACACCAATATACATTTGTCCGTTAGTGGAAACATTTGTAACTATTTTTGTTAAGATCCTAGGTATTGAAATTTAAATTCATCTATAAAACTTTAAGGAGTCATCTGCTTTCATTAAATAAATCTGGAATGTCTGTCAGTATTATAAAGAATTTCAAAATCAGTATTTCTAGAAATGTTGGTTGCTACATTGAAGGAATTTCAAGTTTAACTTAATTTGAACATTTTTTTTGTTTTTGAAAAAGAAATTTTCTGAATATTAAGTACACTCCATTAATTGAAAAATCTTAAATGTGTATGTCCAGAAAGCAAATAGGAAAAGGTTTTAAAAATAACAGGGAAAGATATGTGTAAAAGAGTGTTCAGAGATGCTGAAAAATTAACATATCTTCTATTCACTCTCTTTTTTTAAGTTTATATATTCATTTTTAGAGAGAGATAGTGAGAGAGCATGAGCAGAGGAGGCACAGAGAGGGAGAGAGAAAATCCCAAGTCGGTTCTGTGTGAACACAACTGTGGGGCTTGATTCCAGGAACTGTTAGATCATGACCAGAGCTGAAACTAAGAGTTGGATGTTTACCTGACTGAGCCACCCAGGAGCCCTTCTTCTTCTTCTTTTTTTTTTTTTTTCTTCAAAGATTCACTTTTAGAAATTTATTTTATTTTATTTTTTAGAGAAAAAGAGAGTCTGGGCAGAGGAGAGGGGTAGAGGGAGAAAGAGAGAATGTCAAGCAGGCTCCATGCTTAGCACAGAGCCCAATGTAGGGCTCACTCCCATGAGCCCGGGAACATGCCTGAGCTGAAATCAAGAGTCATACACTCAACCTACTCTTTCTTTTTGAAAAATAAAATTTTGGGTTTCTAGGAAAAATATGGGATAATTGTCCTGTTTCTTCCTATTCTAAAGATATATGCATTTAGAGAAGAGTGGATGAGGATAACAACAAATTGTTTCAGAGGAGGTCTCTTAGTAGATATTTTCAGAAAAATAGAACCAACAAGGTGTGTATATACATAGAGGATGATTTATTTTCACTTGGCTCACACAATTCTAGAGTTTGGCAAGCCCAAAATCTGCAGGGTACGCTGGCAACCCCAAGGAAGAATTATGGTTTGTGTCTGAAGTCAGTCTCCCAGGACACTTTCTTATTCTTACAGGGAAGTCAGTCTGTTTTTATCAAAGCCTTCAGCTTAGTAGATGAGATGCAACCAAGTTACGGAAGGTCATTGGCTTTATTCAAGATCTACTGACTTCAATGTTAACCTTACTTGAAAAATTCCTTCACAGAAACATCTCGAATAATGTTTGAAAAAAGGATACCATAGTCTAGCCAAATTGATGCGTAAAATTAATCATATAATTTTATTTTTTTAAAGAAATCTTTATATATATATATATAAATATATATATATTATTTATTTCTAGGAGAGAGAGAGAGAGAGACAGCGTGAGCAGGGTAGAGTCAGAGAGAGAGGGAGATACAGACTCTGGAATAGGCTCCAGGCTCTGAGCTGGCAGTCAGCACAGAGCCCGACGCGGGGCCGAACCCACGAACCGCGAGATCATGACCTAAGCGAAAGTCGGACGCTTAACCGACTAAGCCACACAGGCGCCCCATAATCATATAATTTTCTTAAGTCCTCATTTTTGGTTTTGATTTTTAGAAATTGTAGCATGATCCTCCTTCACACTGCAAGTCTGTTCCCTGTCTTAAGAATCTCTCTCACTTGTGATTTATAAAATAAAACTGATAACAACATAGATGATATTTTCATTTTATCTTCACTTACTCCACTATACTACTCTTTCTTTATGTAGAACTGAGTTTCTTACCTACATCATTTACCTTATCTCTAAAGAACTTTTTGTTTAAACATTACTTGAAAGGCAGATCTACTAGAAATAAATTCCTCAATTTTTATTTCCCTGAGAAAGCATTTTTCCATCATCTTTAAAGGCAAATATTCTATATACAAAATTTTTATGTGGGTTACTTTTTTTCTCTCAACTCTTTAAGTTGTTCCTTCCACTCTCTTCTCACATGGTTTCTGAGAGAAGTATGATATAATTCTTATCCTTGCTTCTCTATAGCTAAGGGATATTTTCCTCTGGCTTTGTTCAAGATTATTTCTTTATCTTTGATGCTCTGCGGTTTGAATTTGATATGCTTAGGTGTAGATATTTTGGCATTTATCTTGCTCTGTATTTTATAACTTTCCTAGATCTGTGTGTGGTTTGTGTCTGATACTAATTTTGGAAAATTTTCAGTCATTATTATTTCAAATATTTCTTGTGTTTTTTCTTTCTTTTTTCTTCCCTTTCTGTATTCCCATTATACCTATGTTATATCTTTTGCAGTTGTCTCACAGTTTGTGGATATTATGTTCTATTTTTTTCTCCAATATATTTTTTTCTCTTTGATGTTCACTTCTGGAAGTTTCTGTTGACATATCATCAGGCTCAGCTACTCAATTCTCAGCTATGACCAGTCTACTAAGGAGCCTATCAAGTACTTTCCATTTCTACGACAGTGTTTTTGATTTCTAGCATCTCTTTTTGATTTTTGATTCTTAAAATTTCCACTTCTCTGTTTCTATTACCCATTTATTCCTGGATGTTGTCTTTTTTCTAAATTGTTTTTAAGTTGAGCTCATTGTACATTATTCATAATTAGTTTAAATTCGTAGTCTAGTAATTCCAGCCTGATTCTGACCTCGTTCTACTATATCTGAGCCTGATTCTGATATTGTTTTGTCTCTTCAAACTATATTTCATGTCCTTAGAACACCTTTGAATTTTTTGGTCAAATCTGGCCATGATACACAGGGTAAAGGGAAGTATGGGAAGTATGACTTTAGTGATAATGTATAAGGTGTGAAGGACAGGAAGTGTTCTGTAGTCCTATAGTGAGGTCATATACTTTTAGATAAAGCCTGTGTCCCTACGGTGTGAACTACACAAGTGCTTCTGTTTTTACCTCCCTGTAGGTGGCACAGAAAGGCTAGAGAGAAGTGGAGTGGGGTATTTATATTCCCATAGGAAAACAGTTCCTTCTGAGAACAGGCCTTGTTAGAAAGAACAGAATGCTCAGGGCATATTTCAAAGGGTTATTTCTCCTTTCTACCTGCAAAAAGCATGAGGGGATTTCTCTCTGACCTTTACTGTGAGAACATGCCAGTGCTCCTGAAAGTAAAATCCATAAAAGTCCAGCAAGCCTCCTTATCACTGAGCCCTCCTAGAGCTTTCACATCCAGACTTGTCCAAACTAAGCATCTGCAGTTCAGGTTCTCCTGCCCTGCCACTGGCTCCTGTGGAGATTGCTGTTCCTAAATTTCTACCCCTGTAAGTTGTGATTCACTGTATCTGTATGTCTCTCCAGTATTGGGACAGTAGTTTCGCCTGTGATCTCACTTCTTTGATAGATCTTTAGAACACTATTGATTTTCAGTTTGTTCAGTTTTTTACTTGTCAGGATGGAGTGACACCTTCCAAGCTCCTAGCACGCTAGACTGGAAACCAGAAATCCTGACTCACTTTTAAGCAGTCAGTGGTCAATTAGAAACAGAATAATACCTTTGTCATCTTCCTTGAGGCAATTGTTTGAAATTAAGTCACATTAAATGGTGACTAAACAGACATATATATCATACTCATTTTGACACCAGCAGTGAACATGTAGAAGGTAGAATTAAAATGCTGAATACTGGGGCAGCTGGGTGGCTCAGTTGGAGAAGCATCCAACTCAGACCGTGATCTCACAGTTGAGTTTGAGCCTTGCATCAGTTTCTGTGCTGACAGCATGAAGCCTGCTTGGGAGTCTCTCTCTCCCTCTCTCTCTCTCTCTCTGCCCCTCCCCCACATGCACTTGTGTTCACTGTTTCTCTCTCTCAAAATATATAAACAACTTAAAAAAATAATAAAATGCTGAATACTTACCACATGACTTTAATTGGCCTTTCAAAACCAATAATTCTTGTCAAACATGCTACCTAATGTCACTGGTTCCTTCAGGTTGACAAGTAAAGCAATGATTGCCCATGTGCTTTGAAATTATATGAAGGAAAGATGGGAGATTAGAAACAAGGACACAGAACTCAGTTTCCCTAAAACTAAAAAAATAAAATAAAATAAGCCTTTTGAAGACACACTAGCAATATTCAAAAGTAAATTAATGGCCCATATTTTAAAATTGTCTCTGGCTGACAGGAAGCTAAAAGAGCACAAAAAGTTTGAATGATCCAATAATAAGTAATATTTTGTATAGATATTCCAGAAGATGAAGGATAAATAAACAAGCATGTATCTCCAAGGTGATGGTCAAAGAGGGAAGAAATGGTCAAAAGGCCCTCGTTAAGTTCTCAATTCTTGTAGAAAACAAATTTTGCTCAAAGTGATTGTACCTCATTAAGGTCATGATTGTCATCATCCTCCCTTGATTCTCTGTCAGAAAGTTGGGCCTAATGACTCAGTATAGATATAGAAGAAAACTCACAAAATTGAGACAATTTCCATAGGAGTTTCATACACACTGGACTATTATGTCATGAAATCAAAATTCTGTCTTGTCATTTAGGTAGTCATCTGTATGTCCTTCAGGATCTGCTCATATGACTTGGCAACATGAAAATATGCTCACATATTTTATAAAGGTAGTTTACGTTTCTGCCTAAACCTAACTTGTGTGTTATTAATAGACAGAATACTAAAAATTGACTTTAAAATTTAGCCTTCTGAATAACAAGGAATAAATTTTCACATAAATTAATTCATGGGATGTGGGAGGGTTATGAATTAAATGGCATCCGTGGCAATTAGGGAAGTATACTTTCATATAAATCCAGAAGAGTAAGTTATATGCATCTGGG
Organism: Hyaena hyaena; assembly: GCF_003009895.1. NCBI lineage: Eukaryota > Metazoa > Chordata > Mammalia > Carnivora > Hyaenidae > Hyaena > Hyaena hyaena. The sequence continues at coordinate 24,579 of NW_024081460.1, read as the reverse complement.
CACACAGTCAATTATAACTGAAAAGTTACTCTGAATTCAACAACACTGCATGAATTTCATGACCTGTGATTTCAGATTCCACTATTTATATAGCACTACTGTTCTCAGTACGAACTCTAGAGATGGCTGTGAATGTACAAACATTGCTATGGATAGAAATACAAAGGGGATATGTAGAATAACTAAATCCACACAAATTTTCAGTGATTGGAAAGAGGACAAAGAGAAACAAAACACGAAATGTTTTAGGTAGAGAAATGACTAAGTTCATGCCATACTTTTCCCCCCATTGCCAACCATAAAACCTATGTCCCATTTAAATATTTTGTTATATACTTTAATTATAATTTAAATATACAAGCAAACTTTCTTCACCTAAATAAGCTATGTTGCCAAAGTCTTAATGTTTATAAATTTCAGGGTATTAGATTATAGTACTGCTCTTAGTCCAATAATCAAATTCCTGGTAAATTTTTGAAATAAAGAAATGATAAAATTTCCATTCAGGGAATAATCCTTCCATCTTTTTAGTCAACAAACTTTCAGTGAGTAATCTGTAATAGCTGTTTTTGAAGAATACTATTATTATTTAACTTTGTTAATCACTAATGACAGCAACCTCTGCTGAAAGAGGCAGTAAATATGCATATTTGTGAAACAGGAGGGATAATAAATAATGGATTTATGATTATCAATGTAATTTTCATTTCAGGTGTCACAATAGGGAAAGTAATAGATAGCAAGAAGAGTTTTTATAATTTCTACTTCAATCCTACACCTGGTTGCTTACTATTTGTAGTACCAGTGAAATTGTAAGGAAATGTAGACAATGGGATTATTGTAACAACCAAAAACATTCAATGTGCTGATTGACCTAGGAAAATATGAATATGTCCACTTATATCCATACCAAGATTTTCTTCAATCAACATAAAATCAAGCACGTCTCTGGTAAAATAAGAGTGTTGTTTGTTTTCTAATATATGATGCTTGGTTAACTATGACTCAGTTATACTCTAGAGGGGGGGAAATGTCATATTTGAAACCCTCTTGAATGTATTAAAGCATATTTTGGTAAAGAAAGAAATAGGTCACAATTTGAGTTTATTTTTAATGCCTTATAATTTTTTTTTGTTTTCATTATCCTCATTAGTTATGAAATACTTTCATCTGTTGGTAAATTTTCCATGTAACATTACAGTGCTTCACATATCCAGAGTCCCTCTAAGTCTTACTTTTTTATAACTGTTTTTGAGAAATCAGAACCTTTCCTTTCATCCTGGAGGTGAACTCACAGTTAAAATATGTACACTATAGGCTTAAAACAAGTCACACTAAGCCAGCTTTGTATTTTAATTAAGAAAAAAAAAACTATTACTTAAAGTTCTCTTTTCACAAAATCACAGCTTTCAGAGTTAAAAGCTTTCTCTATAATCTTCAACTACCTGTTTGATTCTATTCTAAACAATCTTAGTTATACACTCACAAATTCAGAAATTTATTTCCTAGACAGACTTCTAACCATGGTGGAACAGATTAAACAAGAATGAGTGGGTTCAGGATATAGGACAGATGAGAGCAAATGTCTGAAAACTTTCAGCAGTGATCAATGCAAGAAACCCTTCAGGTACTGAGCATAGAGTCTGATACCTAGCTTATCAATGAATATTTATTAATTGAATGAAATAAATGAATAAATCAGTCCCTGAAAAAATAATTTGATAGAAAAATAATCATGGACAAGATGGTGAGTTGGTGGCCACACCAACTTTAGGGAAAATTTTAGCATTTAAGAATATACCCTGTGTTAAAAAATATAGTATTTTTGTGAAAAAAAATATTATGTAAAAACCCACCAAGTTTTTCAGTCTTTCTCAAGTTATTTACTCAATAAAAAAAAAAAGGACAGTAGAAATCATATTTCTAACCAATCACTCAAATGAGGTACCTCTTAGGTAAAACCATGCTTTTCTCAGGTTTTACCTAGCATTATGAAATCATTCTTCAAATGAATGGAAGTTTCCTTTAAGCCAAAACTAATGATTTTTCTAAACATTTACCTAAAGATCCACACAGAGTACCTTTGTAAATGGTATCCCCTTTTGCAGTAAGTTTGGGAAGCAACATTTTCCATGCCCTTAACAAATAACAAGTAAGACTCCAGAGATGATAACACTATGTTGAGAAGTAGATGAGTGGTGTATGAATACATACGCAAAGACTCTGGGACAAAAATCTGCTTAACGGAGAGAACTAATCCTCAAGTCTCAGTGTATCTACATGTAGAATCAAAGTATATAAATAATAATGGATTTCTCACCCCCACCTAAGGGCAGGGAGGGGAGGGGCTTTGATTTGTTGACTCAGTGTTGAAAACAGTAGAATTATATTAGAATATGAATTGACTGTTGTATTTTGGGGAGTAAACACAACCGGGAACAAAAGGTACTATTCTGAGTTTATTATTACCTGACAAATGGGGATTCATTTGACAGATTCTAATCAGGACAGCCATCTCCTCCTGGCACTACTGCTGAGGCTGGAAAATGACATTTTATTAAATTCAGATGCTGGTGAATTGTCAGCACTTATTTTGCTTGTATGTTCTGCAGCTTTCAGCGTTATTGATCATGAAATTTTAATATAATGCTTGGAAACGTATGCCTGCATTTCAAGAGCAGCCTCAGATTGATTTAGGCCTTAGCTGCCCCCAAGAGAATAGTCAGCACCGGTTTGTGTATGATTCTTCTTTCCGTTCTCCCCTCCTTTTCTCTGTCTTCTGATCTTCCCTCACCTAATTTCTCCTTCTTTTTTCCTCCTAGAAAGGAAGTATGCCACTAAATGAAAGAAAGATACCAAATCTGGGTTGGTTTAATTTGCAGTACCCAAACTACTCTGGATACTCATATTTGAAAAGGTTTATGTAACTGAGCCATGTATTGTAACTTGCTTACTTTTACTTATATTTAAACATTAGTGCCCTATGCTACTTCACCTGAGTTTTTATAACTATATATATATATACTATATATATAGTATATACATAACTATATATATAGTATATATACAATATAACTTTGTAACAATAGTAATAATCACATTTTTAAAAATTCAACTCACACAAATAATTGTAAAAATGTTATTAACCCATTTAAATTACTTTACAGTTAGCCATCATTCCATTTTATGTTTGACAGAAATGGCAAATTTCATGATTTTAGGAGTTATTTAGATTCTTCGTGGCCTTTTGAATGATATCATTTCCTTTAGAGCTACAAAGTGATTTTTCTTTTTTTTTTTTTCCCCTCCTCCTATCCACATCACTGCTGGCAGAGGAGGGCCATTGCCTGTCTTTACTTGTGTTGGTCTTATAATAAGATTGAAAGTCTGTTCAGTACATTGATTTTTTTTCCATCAACAACTTGATTACTGCAATTCCCTGTTAGTTGGCCGCTTTTCAACTACAATATAAAATTGCAACATGTACACAGCCAAGCTACCAGACTGGTGGTCTGCAACCACATGTTGGGTGAGAGCAGAACCAGTTTAATTCTTCATCAGTTCCTTTTCAAAAAGGTCTAGCTTGACCATAATCTTTTTTATTTTAATAAAAAAATTTTCGTATCTTTTTCTATAGTGAAAAAAATTTCAAGACCATGTCACATAGTATCAGGGAAATAACCTGCAAAAATCACAGACACACAAAATCTGTTCTGTGTGTAAGTTAACTACAAGGGTTCCAGTAACTAAATTCAACTTTATTAAAGTATGGAGAGGGGCACGTGGGTGGCCCAGTCGGTTAAGCTTCTGACTTTGCTGGGTCATGATCTCACAGTTTGTGGGTTCAAGTCCCATGTCATGCTCTGTGCTAACAGCTCAGACCCTGGAGCCTGCTTAGGATTCTGTCCCCCTCTCCTGCCCCTCCCTTGCTCATGATCTGTCTCTATCTCAAAAAGTAACATTAAAATAATAATAATAAAGAATGGAGAAAATTAGGTAAGAGTTGCACTGTGACTCTGATGGAACACAAGGCAAGCTGTCATGCACCAAACACACAGGGGTACCTGTGACATTCCTCAGGCACTCCAAGGTTCCCTAAAGCTAAGAGAAGGAGAAATCAAATGGTTAACAAATAGAGATCACAGTGATGATGCAGGACAGGAATCTCCCTCAGTTTGCAAATGTAAATTATAAGAAAAAGGCAATCTTATCAATAGCCGTACTTCCAGAAACCCATAGATTCAGCTTCCTGGAGCCTTAACGCCCCCCCTCCCTTCCCACCATAGTGATGTGGGGAACAAAAGCAAGAAGGAAATGGTAAATAAGATTAAATTTCTTTATAACCTGCAGCTCATGGAAAAATACTTGAGGCAAATAACATAGTACACTATTTCTCCAGGAACTCCCTACTGTCATTAATGCATTATGAGATAAAACAAAAACAAAAACAAAAACAAACCAACAACAACAACCACCTTAGTTTGGCAACAGCTTGGCCTCCAGTGTCTTAGGAGTCCCCTTTAGCACCAGAAAGTCATTCTGGACACCTCCCTTTTGCCTTTACCTCCCTCAGCTCCATAGTATATAAGTAGCCACTCCTCACACCCCCAGTGCAGCTCTTTCTGCCCATAAGACCTGTTCCTGTGTTTTAATACAATCACCTTTTTTGCACCAAAGACAGCTCAAGAATTCTTTCTTGGCTGCCAGCCACAGACCTCTGCCATTTTAACACCCCATCAAGTATACCACATGAGGAACTGCTCTAAGTGAGTGGCATGTGTCAAGAGCATTGATGTGCTTAACAAATCACCTTTCATTTCATAGAATGAATAAATAAATGAGTGAATGGAAGAAATTACAAGAGTAACCTGTCTTGGAGAAAATTGGAATCTATTCCAAAAGAAATTTCAGAGTTTGGTTTTGAAATATTGGAATCACAATTTTTAAAAACAAGTACACACATACATATTACATAGACATATAATTTTAAAAGAATGACATTGTTGAGATAAAATAATTATTGAAACTTTATGTAGTAAAACAACAATAAATGAAAGGAGAAACATATTTTAAAGTATTGTTGTTTAATATGCAAATGATTAATACTTCTACCACATATGGAAAATTCATTTTAACTTTTAAGAAAAAATACAAATTCATTATTGGATAACTTAGAAAAGAATAAATTCAGGTGGTCTTGTAATTCATAAGGAAAATGTATTTTTAGGGAGGAAAACATAATAAATCTGAAGCTTTGAGATACATTTTCATACCTAGAAAATGAACATATTTAAAACATATAAAACTTAGTAGGTTGTGGCTAAATTCACATACTCACAAAGACCTATAATGACTCTTCTGCAATTCTGAAATCCAGAAAGGTCTAAAAACCAAAGATTAAATAACTAATTTAAGTTTTTATTTTGGTAGCTCATTTGGCAGCCAAACTGAACTAAACTCTTTTGATAGTAAAATCCGACTTCAACTGAAGTGTCTATTTATAGGGATTTGTTATCATAATACCATTGTTATGAGGCCATTTATTACTATTTATTTACTCTACTTAGTAGGACTATTCATGTTTTGTTACAAAAATACCAACCTACTTTATTACCTAATATTGTTCTGAAATCAACTGGGTTGTTATATAAATTGTGGTATTTGTACCCCATTACTTTTCTGAATGGATTACCTAGATTCTAAACAGTATGAATTTTAAAACACTCTGGTTCTATGGGTTTAAGATAAAGGATCATGGAATTGTACAGTGTTAGTGTCATTGTATAAGGATTTTTTCATTCATTCATTTATTCATTCATTCATTCATTCATTCATTCATTCAACAAATACATGTTTTGCGTCAACTACATTCCAGGGAATTTTCTAGGTAATGGAAAAATGCGTAGACCTCAAATAACTTACAGTCTAAAGAAAAAAAGATACCTGAGCAGAATTACATTTAACTTTGGTGAGTACTAGAGAGAGGGAGGGATTAAGAGGGTTATGAATCCTTTAGCCTAGTCTGTGGGACAGGGGTTGATGAAGGGGCTCTTTGCATGTAAGGAAAACATCTTGGTGCCAGCCGAAATCTCAATGGGGTCAGATGCACTAATTTGATTTAGTGAGACGAAATATTAGGTGTGAAGGCTCAGTGAAAGATAATCCAATAAAACTTCATCTGGAATCTCCCACATAGATGACTCTGGTTGAAATTGGAGAATGAGAAAGCAAAATTACTAGGCATAAGCAAAGGATAAAATTGTTTGATTTTTTCAGTAGACTCCAGGATGCTTGTTTAGGATTTCATACAAAAGCTGACATGATCATAATTGCTTTACTAATATTGGATTTTTTTTCACTGAATAATTGATTAGAAGGAGATAAACCTAATAAGTATCAGGGATACCAGGTAGTAGATTGCTGTAGTAATACAAATAATAAGAGATGAAGGCCTTATCTAAAACAATGCTCTGTGAAATTCTATTTCCTTAAAGAATTTTCAAATTCATGTACTCCTTATATGGATGTAAAATGATGTTAACTTTTAGGTTAGAGAAATAGGTTAAAAGATGAAACTGATGTTTTTAGTCTATATCAGAAGTTCTGCACAATATATGTGCATGACAACAAGGAAAAAAAAACGAAGAGATTAGGCTAGTAAATTTGAAAACAATACATTGCTTTTAAAATACTGTTAATTTTTTTTATTTTTTTTATTTCTACGAGAGAGAGAGAGAGAGACAGCTTGAGCAGGGGAGGGTCAGAGAGAGGGGGAGTCACAGACTGTGAAACAGGCTCCAGGCTCTGAGCTGGCAATCAGCACAGAGCCCGACGCGGGCCTCCAACCCATGAACCGCGAGATCATGACCTAAGCGAAAGTCGGATGCTTAATCGACTAAGCCACACAGGCGCCCCTAAAATACTGTTAATTTTTTTTAAAGAACATAATAAAATGAAAACTAAGTCTTTACAATATTTTTCTATTTCATTCTTTTCTTTGTGACTAGGTCAGCTACCAGAGCATAAAACTGTTTCCTTCAGTATTGCCAAATAAGGCTTGAGGTTACTAAGTGTGAGCTCAATAAGAGTTTCATCTATTTTATTCCAATAAAACTCTTAAATTTTTTTAATGCTTATTTACTTTTGAGAGACAGAGAGATAGACCGTGAGCAGGGGAAGGGCAGAGAGAGAGGGAGGTACAGAATCTGAAGCGAGCTCCAGGCTCTGAGCTGTCAGCACAGAGCCCTACGCAGGGCTCAAACTGATGAAACACGAGATCATGACCAGAGCCGAAGTCGGCTGCTTAACCAACTGAGCCACCCAGGTGCCCCTCCGATAAAACTCTTAGATCAGGTCCTTCTACATAAGATTTGTAGAATACATACATGAAGAAATGAATGAATATTACAAGTCTAGAAGAGAGGAAGGAAGGATTTTGCTTTGAGTGCATTTCATTTGTTGATACAAGATTTTAATCTATAGCTGAAAAACAAATAAATTCATGAATGTATCTGTTATTTGTTCTTTCACCACTTAAATGTTAGAAAGGAAAATTTGTTATTAATATTACACTTAAAGGTATTCACTAAATTACTTCTCTCAGGCTGTTTATGCATAAGATTTGCTTAGCTTAAAGTCATCATGAGGTCAGAGTCATCATGAGGTCTATCAAATAACTCTTTCTGTGATTATATTTCTAGTTTAGTTCTGGTGAAACATGAACTAACTTAAATCTAAAATGCTGGCCTACTATTTATCTACTGTGACTTTGAGCAAAACAGAACATATTCCTCTTTTAATTCAAGTCAGTGAGTGTACATGTAAAGCAGTAATTTCTGTACCTCAAGAGACAGAATATCAGATTCCGTCTTTCATTGTTTTCCTATACCACTCCACCTTTATGAAACAGATGATTTTAATGTACTTACTAATAAAATAAGAACTGTCTTGAAAAGAGTGCTGTGTGCCAGGCATGGTACATACATTATTCCATATATTCCATAAAAACCATCAATAAAATAAATGTTATAGATATAATTTTAACTGTGTTTTTTATGTTTATTTATTTTGAGAGAGAGAGTATGGGCAGGGTAGTGGCATAGAGAGAAAGAGGAAGACAGAGAATTCAAAGCAGGCTCAGAACTGTCAATGCAGAGCCCAACGCAGGGCTCAAACCCAGGAACCATGATATGACCTAAGCCAAAGTCTGACATCAAACCAACTGAGTGACTTAACCAATGATCCTGATATCATTTTAGAGGTCAGGAAATGAAGCTTTGTAAATGAAATAATTCCTTTTAGATCTCAAGCTTAGTATATGGCAGAGTTAAAATTTCAAGACCACCTAACATGAAAGTCATACTTCTCTCGCACTACAATGAGTAATAAGCCAAACTTATTAATTACAGGTATGTTCTTGATGATATTTGACCATTGACATATGTAAAAAATTTAATCAAATACATTTTTTTTAATTTTTTAAATGTTTTTTTTTATTTATTTCTAGGAGAGAGAGAGAGACAGCGTGAGCAGGGGAGGGTCAGAGAGAGAGGGAGTCACAGACTGAAACAGGCTCCAGGCTCTGAGCTGGCAGTCAGCACAGAGCCCGACGCGGGGCTTGAACCCACGAACCGCGAGATCATGACCTAAGCGAAAGTCAGACGCTTAACCGACTAAGCCACCCAGGCGCCCCCCAAATACATTTTTTAAATAACCCAGTGCTAAATAACTAGTCTGACAGCTCTAGTGTATTGGATCCTGACTCCCATTAATTTGTTTGCTTTCATTTTTATTAAGGCAAATAGTAAATTTCTTCTTTTTTATAATTTTACTTTAAAATATTTTTCCATGTTTATTTATTTTTGAGAGGCATAGAAAAAGAGCCTGAGCAGGGAAGAGGCAGAGAGAGAGGGAGACACAGAATCTGAAAAAGCTGCAAGCTCTCAGCTGTCAGCACAGAGCCCGATGGAGGGCTTGAACCCACAAGCTGTGAGATCATGACCTGAGAAGAAGTTGGAGATTTAACTGACTGAGTCACCCAGGCAAACCTCTTCTTTTTTAATTGAAGTATAATTGACATACATTATATTAGTTTTAGGTGTACAGTGTAATGATTCAACATTTATAAATATTGTGAGATGATCACCATAAATCTCTATTTAAATGTTACCACACTTAGTTACAACATTTATTTTTTAGGAGGAGAAGTATATATTTCCTAAACAGTAATATTTTCACCTCCTTTTCCTCCCTGTCCACCTTCTCTTCTTTTTCCTTTTTTTCCCTAAAATGGCAATTAAAGTTGCATGTCAGCTATAAGTATTGTTTTTTTTTTTTCACAGCTATATTGGATATAATTGGTATACTAAAGACTACACATAATTAATGTTTACAATTTGTGAGTTTGGATGTATTTATACATCCATGATACCATCCCAAAATCCACAATGCATAGTCACAATCCACCACAATCACAACTCTAAAAATTTCTTTATGTCCTTGGGTTTTTGCGGGGAGGTAGGGGTGTGAGTATATGAGTATGAATGTGTGGTAAGAGCACTTACCATTAGATCTGTCTTCGAAACAAATGTTTAAGTACACAATAACTTACAGTTAACTATTGGTACTATGTTGTACAGCAGATCTCTGGAACTTATCTTGTATAATTATAATTTTGTACCTATTGAACAACAAGTAAAATCTAATAAATTCATTATAGAATATTTTATTCAGTTGAAGTCCAGATAACCTGTCTATTCATCAGCTGTTTTTATTAGACATCATGATTTGTGTGATTATTTTGGAAAAAAAAAAAAAAAAGCAACTGAAGATAAAAGCCAAAGGCAAGGAATACAGTGCTGGTTGGGGTTAATGGTGTCCTCAAGAGTTTCACAAAATGATTTTAAAACTTGAAGGGTGAAAGGTCAGTGAGTCGAGCAGTAACACATAAACCATTATGGCCATGCTCTCAGACCCTGCATGATCAGGGGTCATCATGAGATTTGTAATAAATCACACAGATTAATTTGACACTACACCCACTATCTTTAGATTCTATAAATCTTATGTGCAGGGTTCCATTAATTTAAAACAAAACACTCAGAAACAGTCTATAAAGCAAGATAAAATTCCTTTTTTTTCCCAAAAAGTGATCTTTATCTTCTGATCTTCCAAATTTCAGAACAATGGGAAACCCATTTATCTAAAATTCAGTTTCTAGTGAAATGTACTTGTCTAAAAGCTACAACTATGAAGGGGGCTTTTTGCAACATTCTGGCACCACATAAAACAAGGGGTGAAGTGGTCGGAATGTCTTAGCTAGTAGTTACATTTGGAAGGTGGGATAATTTGCTTGATTCTTCTTATAGAAGAATTTGCTACTACTTAAACAAAGTTTTAGATATGTTTTCACCAACAATGGGGGGGAAGCTAAGAAAAATCAAAATACAATATTCTTGTATGTCTGCAGTTTTACATATGTATTGCAAAAATTTAATTTCAATATTTGTTTAGCTAAATGTTTCTGGGTTTAAAAGAATTATGCAACTCTAAACTTTTCTGATTTTAAACTTTAAAGAAATATATAGTAAAAACAAGGCTTTATTTCTTTTTTGTTGTTGCTCTAGAAAATAACTGTTGACAAGTAAACTGAATTTAATTATAAGCTTTGTCAACAACCAATTCCTCTTATTTTCCAGCCTGTAGTCTGTCTTTTAAATGACCTTTTCAGCTTTTCCACAAATAATCTTTAAGAAAAGCAAGAAACACAAGGTTTCAAGTTGTTTTTCAGTGGTAACATCAAAGTACTTTTAATGAGGAGAAATAGTTTGATTAAAAAGAAGTTTGAAATAAATGGCAAGATAATGAAATAACATTTGTACTCTAAATCTATCATTACTACAGAATAAAGCATAATAGCTTACCACAACATCTATTAAATCCTTATGATAAAAGTTCAAAATCATTCAGATCATAAAATAGCTTTAGGTCTTTAAATCTGTATTGCTACTGCTTAGAGAGCGAGACAGAGAGAAAGAAGAAGGACCCTAAGATTTGCAAAATGTGAACAGTTTTAATGAGATGATCCTTTGATGACCCCTGCTTATTTTTGTGACTCTGACCACTGGTGTCATGAATGTTACAGTTAGTTGCATTTTTACCCCCAATGCTTAGCTAATATACTATCAAGTCTGTGCGAATTTCCAAAGATATTTACCTATAAGTGTAGAAATTTCTTTAATCATTTCCAGACTACCAGTTGCTACTAATAAAGATTTGGCTATTTAGATTATTAATTTAAGTGACCATACAGCTAATTCATTTGTTTAGAGGAAAAAACATCCATAAGATGTGAATACTCTTTATAATTAACATTATTCCTGATTAACTTAATTGCTAAAATAATAAAGAGTGAATGAGTTCTAGAATTATATATTGTTCTTATTTACTCATTATGTATGCTTCAGAATGAACCTCCCAGAGCATAATGAAGGGTGAAAATTTTGGAGAAAAGTGGTTTAATTAGGTTTTCCAGAGAAATAAAATCTATATAAAAGTTTATTATAGGAACTGGCTCACACAAGCTGAATGATCGGGAAAGCCAGTGGTATAATTCAGTCTAAGACCAAAGGCCTAAGAACCAGAAGTTCCAATGTCTGAAAACAGGCAAAATAACTCCCCTGTTTCTGTTTTGTCTTGTTTTGTTTTGTTCTTAGGTTTAGATGAAATGCTTCAGTGTCATGTTTACAAATTTTAAATGTTTGGTTCAACTGGAAAAAAAATGATTTTGTCAATTTCAACAATAGGGAAATTTAAAAATATTGGTATCAATAAATGGACACAAATAAATGGACACAAATGACAAATATTTTTCTCACTGTTTTTTGATCTATATCAAGAGACCCTCTAAGAAGAGATGCATAGAATTGTGTCAAAATGTTGACATGGGGCACACTTTCATGTTACTCTTGATGGAAATCTCAAAAAGATTATTTTCTTGTTGTAAGGTCAAAAGACCTTTCATTCACTGCTCAGCCTCTCAAGGAAATAGTTCCTGAGAAGTGTTTTTCAAGAAGAAACTTAACTGCTAATGGAATGAATTTAACTACAGATTTTATCATCTTTCAGCGCAAATCATTCTCCCATTTTGTAATCTGGCTATAGAAGATATATTACTCACAAAATCGCTTGCACTAGAAAAAGAACCATGCAAAATTGCAATATTGCTTGCAAGTATTCTCATCAGTTAGGTTAACATTAAATATTGTGATATTTATTTGTATTCACAGATATTATTTTCCTATAAACATAAGCAAGACCAATAAAATGGCTATGTTACTTGCTCTCATTCAACTCTATGGTACAGAAACAGTTTAGATACAGTTTACACAATTGGTTGTTTAAACCTGATATTTGACATACAAAGTGTCCAGTTTGATGCTATGATTGTTTTTACAAAGAATGAGCAGTAAAGGACATTGGTAACAATAGGATAACTTTTCCTGGTGATTTGCCAATTTACTCGTCCCCACTTCAGATATATTTCCTTTCTAAGATTACCAGATTTTGAATTTTCATACGACAACAACAAACACATACCGTATATAAATTTTCAATCATTTGGGTCACATAAATTTATTAAAAAATATTTTACAGCCACATAAAACATAAGGCTGCCTGACATATTATATGGCATTTGACCTGCCCACTCTTGTGATGATTTTAAAAAGAATCAAAACTCAAATATTTTAACTGAATCTCAGGGTAAAATCAATGCTCCAGGAAGATGCATCATTTTTATTTAGTTGGCTTTGGAGACTCCTTGACAAATCATTTGCATCTCTTAGTTTGGGAAGCACAACGTGAAGTTATATTGAACTTCCTCTTTTTCCATAAAGTGTAAAGATTTCCCATGGTAGAGTGGTCACTGCTACACATTAACAAATATTTATGAATTATAAGCATCTTACCAATTACGAATGTTATTAATGCAAGATTTGTAAGTGGAAAATATGCACTTAAAAATAGAATGGCAATTTCAAACAATATGTTTAAGTCAATAATTGCATTGAAAACAGAAGTTTGTTTTGGTATGTGTACTTATTGAGTTATATTAGGAGCGTCGATAGTGTCATAAATTGTTCTAAACATAACTCCGGAATTGCTGGTAAGTCAATGAAAGCCATTTACTGATTGACCTGCCACTTAATCAGTGAATGAATTATGTTGTCAGTTAGAGTTATATTTGTCATTACATACATAAGAAGTCTCCAATACACAGGACATTTTTTGTCATAGAATTTAGTACAAAATTTCAGTCTAACTAAATGTTATAAAACCATGTTCCTCAAACTAACTCATGTCTTTTTATAAGAAAAAAAATCAGTCTTTTTGTGTTGTTTGATTCTTGAAATTGTATACAAAATTGTGAACAAAAATAAAATATATTTATTTAAATGTATTTATTGATTATAAATTATAATTTATACTTAGCTTATTAACTTAGTTTATGTAGATATAGCCTTAAAAAACAATATTCCTTAGGGCACCTGGGTGGCTCAGTCAGTTAAGTGCCAACTCTTGGTTTTCATTCAGGTCATGTGATCTATCTCACAGTTTCATGAATTTGAGCCCTGCATTGGGTTCTACACAGCTGGCAGTGCAAAGCCTGTTTGAGATTCTCTCTCCCTCTCTCTGCCCCTCCCCAACTTGCACTGCCTCTGTTCCTCTCAAAAAAAATTAATTAATTAAAAAAAACCCTAATATTCTCAATGCCTCCTCATGATTTCAATTCATTCTGCTTTCTTTCTACAGCTCTTAGATTTACTATAGTTTGCAATTTTCAGAAAGAATTGCAGGAGTGGATAAGAAGAAGTAGGACAAAGAAGCTGTTCCTAGAGGGAAGCCAGGTTGAAATTACTGTTTTTGCCATATATTTGGAAATCAGATTTTTTAACTTGAGTATTACAAGGCAAAAACATGGGTATATTTCCAGAAAAAAATGTTTGAAAGCTAATGGTACATATTTTACCTTTATGGTAACAAAAAAAAAAAAAAAGCTTTATTAGTCCATGTACTTTAAAATTCATCTCATAGCTAAACAGATGATGCATACCCAAAATAAAGTAAAACTGGGTCTAAGCACATCCTGATGGGGATATGAAATAACTCTTACAAACTTTCCATAAAATTAAACCCATACCAGACTGAGTTTCTAAATTTAACTACCAACTTATAGAAAATAAAGATCATGGAAAATGTTAAATAGTGGTGTCAATGGGATGAAACCAGTAAATCTAGGTTTGAGGAAATCCCTCAGGACAAACAACTAATTGGAAGAAAATAATTTCCAGTTTGAGGAAAAGAGATAGGAAAAGAAATTACAGATTATAAAACAAATTATTAAAAGGAAATATGAATAAGTTGCAATTCATGTTTCACTCCCACTTGTCTCCTTAACTTTATCTTGATGTGTACATACAACTGGTTAAAGGATACAGTCTTAGTAGTGTGAAAACTAACTGGGCATATTAATTAATGTTCTTAATGTGCTTATGTTTTTTCAAGTAGTCATTTTTACATACGTATATTTAAATATCTATGGATGGAATGATGTGCCATCTGAAATTTATTCGGAAAAAATCTGGGGATCTTGGAGATATAAGGGCCTTTGATGTTAGACAATACAAAATTAGAATGGATCCATCAAGATTCATTATATGCGTATTTCTATTTTGTTATGTGTGTGACATTTTCCATATAAAAGTTAGAAATAAAAAAGAAAAGTAAGATTTGGAAACATAGACTGAACTCAGACAATTTGCAGGAAATGAAAATTTTTGAGGTCACTGATAAAAATAGACTGACTTCAGGGATGATTAGTGTTTTGAGGCATACTGTAAAGAAAAGCAAACCAAGTAAAGTAACTCTTTTTAAGTATGAATTTAAACTTAATCTTAAAATTTATTTCTGCTCTGACAAAACCATGAAAATCCTTTGCCAGATGTAGCAGTTGAGGATTCTGAGAAGGTTCCTTGGAGGATAATCTTGCCGTTTTGTTTGTTTCACTCCCACTTGTCTCCTTGTTGCCCAGGACTTTGAGGATGGCACTCTGTCTGATTCTTCATACAGAATTTCCTAGATGAATGAGCCTGCTATGGTGTACCTTATACTTTCTCAAAGAAGCCGGCTGCTGTGTGTCCAGGTATGTGTCTTATAGGCAATATTTATTTAAATAAATCCTTTACAATCAGTATTGAAAAACAGTATTTTCAAAGCCATACATCATGGGCCAGCAAAATTATCATAACTGCTGCCTTGAAATCTTAGGGTTATAACTAAATTCGAGAAGTCCCTTTTGACTCTAGCTATAATACATACAGCATCAGGATAGCAAGAATTTTGTCTTTTTCATTTAGTCTCAAGCCTCTGGTAATGCCAGATTTCAGTCCCTAACAAGTGATCAAAATTCCAGAATCTGACTTATTTTATTGCTGAATAAATCACTGAAGATGAGGCTAATTACAAAGTAGATTGCTGCTATTTATGGCCAGATATATCCACAATCTTAACAGAGTGGATATAAAGGAATTTTAATCAGGAAACACTAAAAACATGTGACAAATAAATAGACATTTTGTTAATGTATTTTCTCCTGGGGTTTCCTTGAATGTTGTTAAAATTATTTAAGGGAAAAGTCATAAACCCCTAGGGAACACAATTCAAAAATTTAGGACTAATCATATTATTAGCAATGTGATCATTGCATTTCAAATTAAGATAGGTTTAAGTCATTTTGCTTTAATGTCAGCTTATCAATTTTTTAGCACCATATGAGCATTATGTAATTACAGTGAATTATACAATTATGTAATATGAGATGCCTTGGTAGGTTTTACTTCTAAAAATGGAATGATTTAATTTGAACTGATTGTTGTTTATATACCATTAAACTACATGCATGAGCTGATCACATCATAAAAAATAGTGCTTGCCATGATGGCAATTAAAGAACGTTTAGTTTGATATCAAAATAACAGTGACAAGTTTAAAATTCTAGCCTTTAATGTGAGTTATAAAATTTATAAAGTCTTGACTTTCTGCCTCAGTTTCTCTATTATTTAAGTGAAGATAAAAGATTAATGACACTTATATGTCATATCAAAATACTGAAAGTAACCATAGGGAAAAGAACTATTTGTAGCTACAAATATCAATTGTAGAAATACTATTTTTAAACTATTTTATGTATTTTCAATATGTTTACATTCTAGTCTCAAAGGTAATTAATGATATCTTAATTGCCATACTCAATCTAATGTTCTTAGCATCCACCCTGCTAGAATTTGCAATGTAGGCTCCCATTCATGGACATTCTCTTCCTCTGGATTGTCATTAACTTGTTTTTATATCTAACTCTTTTTTGGCACCTTATCTTCCTTCCTTCCTTCCTTCCTTCCTTCCTTCCTTCCTTCCTTCCTTCCTTCCTTCCTTCCTTCCTTCCTTTCCTTCTTTCTTTCAGAGAGTACAAAGAGGGGACAGGCAGAGATAAAGGGGTACATAGGATCCAAAGTGAGCTCTAGGCAGACAGGCTGACAGGCTGACACCAGTGAGCCTGATGTGGAGCTCGAATCGTGAGATCTTTGCCTGAGCCGAAGTTGGATGCTCAACCAACTGAGTCACCCAGGAGTGTTGGCACCTTCAGTTTATTTCAACTAAGTGTCTTAAAACCTATGACAATGTGCCACCCGTGTACATATATATTATTTAAAACTCTAAATAACATGCCCAAAGCCTCTACATGAAAGTAAGACATGGTCAAAAACAACTGTTTGTAACAGGTAATGTGCTCTCCTCTTCCTTTCTTGCTTCTCATTCTCTGGATGTGTACATTTCCTAAGTTGATGTTTCTGATCAACTCTTCTCTACAGGAGATCCAACCAATCCTACAACAGTAATTAGTACATCGGTGTGGATGAGTTTCAAAATTAACCTTTAAACTTGACTTTTCATCTAAACTTTCACTTCACTTTCAACTGGTTACCAGACATTTCAACATGAACTTTTTTCTAGTACATTCCAGTACAACATATCTAAAATGGAAATCATCATCCAAGCACCACCTCATGCCTATCCTGACATTCCAAATACAACACTTTAGACAGTCACTCAGACAAGAAATGTTAAATAGTCCTTAATCATTATCTTTATCGCCTTTAACAAATAAGATGCCCTAAACCAGAGTAAAAAGAGAACCGGAGTTCCCGGAGTTCTCTTTTTATTATCAACCCTTTTTTTTTTTTTTTTTTGCATTTTAACTCCTACCACTACAAATTCAGCTCAGGGCTCTGTCACTTCATATATTCAGCTTATTAAAGAAGATCCAAACTTTATTTTTCTGTTTTGTTCTTTTATCTTGATCAAAATATTGTGTGAATATTTTTTAGAATAATTTCCACAAAATGATTTTGCATTGTTTTCCTTAATTAGAAAACCTCAGTAGCTGTTTCATTGCCTTAAGCATAAAATTTATCTTGTGCACACTTGAACTTCTACCGTGTCCTGTAGAAAACTTCCACATCCTTTACAGATATCATAACCATCCCTCACTATGAATCTTTTAACCCCGACGTGATAAAATGAAATGCTTTGGTAAAAAAACAAAACAAAACAAAAAACAAAAACAACCCCCCTCAAAAAACAAACAAACAAACAAAGACTTAGATGTTGTATTAAACATGGATCAAAGTGGTCATATGGAAAGCTAGATGATAAACATAAAAACATAGATCAGGAACAACTTATACATGGTCTTGAAAGTAAGTGCAGGATTCATTCATACTATATTTCAGGCTAAAAATTTAGACTATGAAAGTAGTCCAAGAAAGAGAAACCCAGCTACTAAAGGGTAATGATTGTGAATAATAGCTAGAAATTCCAATTGTGGTACACTAGGATTGAGCAAAACAGGTACACAATAAATTTAAAGTTTTGGTCAAGGAGCCAAATAGTAACAGTAGCATGGGACAAGAACAGGAGCAGGGTGGGCTCAAGAATAACAGAGCAGGAAGGAATCAAGTTGGTAAAGACAAATACAAATGTGGAAGTCTGTCTGAGAATTAGCATCAGGCTAATGATGAATTAGAAACAAATGGATTAATGAATTAAAACAAAATGGAAAGGAAATAAAAATGATGTCAATTTACAAATGGTCAGAAGAAAGAATATTTAACTGGGAGAGGAAGTAATTTAAGGTTGCCTATAATACTGTTATTATGGCATGTACTGCCTTTGGTATCCAGAGAAACTTGGTTTGGAATCCAATTCCTTCTATTTCCTATTTATGCTAGTCTCTTGTTCCATATATAAAGTGCTCTAGCACAGTTCTGGGCATAAATGAAATACTTAACAAACAGAAGGTTTTAATATAATTTTCCCCTGCATTCTTTAATTGGAAGCTTTCTAATATGTAAGAACACTTTTCCTTCTAGCTACATCACTTCTGCCCCCACAGAAATAGTCATAAAACTATTTATGTGTCAAAACCCTTAAATTAAAATAAATATCCTGAAAGAAAAGTTAATCTGTAATATTGTTCTTAGTTCAGACAAATAATGATGTAATGATGTAATTCCTGATGTAATCCTTCAGCTAATCAGGAAAACTTGTTACATTATGGAAGATAAGTTCCTTCATCCTGCTATATACTGGAGATGATGGGTTGATCAATGCCTATAAATTTGTGTCCACTGATTGATTATGTGACAAAATCAAGTAGCATTTTCCTCCTGGACCTTATGAATTCTAGCTGTACTGACTCATATATAAGACTGTGGAAGAGGTCCACTCTTTGTAGTTTAATCCAAAACCACCCCATTCTTAAATAACTTATTTTGTAAATAATCTACATTTTCTTTTTAAATTATATAATGTATTCCAAATATATAGGAAAGCCATATAGATAAAGATGCTTGGTGTTTATACATGTATATATTTAAAATGTCTTGATATTATGTTGAAAGTTTTGAAATAGAGATTGTCCATATATAGCAAAATAAAATCATTTTATGTAATGTTTCTAAAATCTAATAAACTATATAAACACAATCAGATGAATTGTTATATGATATTCAGAGCAACCTTTCATTATTTTTCATTTCTTGGTTTGTTTGGGTTTTTTTTGCATATATGACTTGGTTTTAAACTGACACACTGATGTCTTTTCAGACTTGTAAAAATATGTGTAGTGGGTTCAAATATGGCAACAGACCTGAAGTGTTTATTAATGACAATTAATTACAATTAACCCTGAAGTGTTTCAAGAGGCGATAGAAATAAAGCAAAAGGGCATGAAATACACCCATGATATCCTGGTGATAAAGCTTCTGTTATACTGTTATTGAACACTATGATAATATAAGCAGGAGAAATGCTTTTAAAGAGTTGGACAGAAGTACAGATGGCTTCTCACCAGGTCATTTTGTATTCCTCACTAGTCTATCTAGTCAACCAGTGTATCATATAGAGACAACACAGATAATTAATCACTTTTCTTATATTTTAATTTGATTACCATTTGTATATGGTGGAGTTAATAATGCAACAATAATAAAAGGAGTCAGGCGTCTAAAATTGTTTTTATTTATAACATTTTTGAACAATAAATTTAAAGTCACTCACCACCACTGTTGCCTCAACGTTATTTCATGAGTTATAATATATCTTTTATGCAGAAATGAAATATTCTACTTAAAATATAATAAGTAATATTCTTTTAGGCAAAAAGGAGGCAAACCCTCTAATTATATCAGCCTAGATACCTTTCATCTGAATTTGAGTCATGCAGATTAACATCTGTTTATCAAGTCATTGGTTTAGATTATATGTACTTCTGTATTACACAAACACACACACACACACAGAGCTTTTTACACTCATGTAAACAGTACAATATTTTAGAACAAATGAGCAAAAAGTCCTGAATAAACAAAGGAGACATTTGATATATTTCCTTTTAAAAGTTTTATATGCATGCTTCTTTTGTGTTTTATTTTATTTTATTTTATTTTATTTTATTAAGTGTTTTATTTATTTCTAGGAGAGAGAGAGAGAGAGACAGCGTGAGCAGGGGAAGGTCAGAGAGAGGGAGACACAGACTGTGAAACAGGCTCCAGGCTCTGAGCTGGCAGTCAGCACAGAGCCTGAAGTGGGGCTTGAACCCATGAACCGCGAGATCATGACCTAAGTGAAAGTCGGACGCTTAACTGACTAAGCCACCCAGGCGCCCCTTTTGTGTTTTATTTTAAAATTTTATTTATTTGTTTAACTTATTTTAAATTTTATTTTATCTTAATTTTGTATGTATATTTATATGCATGCATAATTATACACAAATATGTAATTAAAATAAATAATAGTGCTAGCTGATTATTTTGTTTTATATAGCCTTCATTCTACCAACTTCTATATTTTTAATGTTACTTTACATTATTAGATATCCTTGTTACATAATTTTAATAGCTATTGATGTTTTCTTAAAATATTTTCTATAAAATATAATTAAAATAAATGTTTTCACCTGAAAGGCTCCACCAAAAGACGCCGAGAACTGATACATGAATTCAGTAAAGTCGCAGGGAACAAAATCAACGTACAGAATTCGGCTGCATTTTTATACACTGATAATGTATCAACAATAAGAGAAATAAAGAAACTGATCCCATTCACAATTGCACCAAGAACCATAAAATACCTAGGAATAAACCTAACAAAAAATGCAAAAGATCTGTATGCTGAAAACTATAGAAAGCTTATGAAGGAAACTGGAGAAGACACAAATAAATGGAAAAACATTCCTTGCTCATGCATCACAAGAATAAATATTGTTAAAATGTCAATACTTCCCAAAGCAATCTACACATTCAATGCAGTCCCAATGAAAATTGCACCAGCATACTTCTCAAAGCTAGACCAAACAGTCCTAAAATTTGTATGGAACCACAAAAGATCCCGAATACCCAAAGTAGTATTGAAGAAGAAAACCAAAGTGGGAGACATCACAATCCCAGACTTTGGCCTCTACAACAAAGCTGTCATCAAGACAGTATGGTTTTGACACAAAAACAGACACATAGACCAATGGAGTAGAATAGAGAACCCAGAATTCAACCCACAAATGTATGGCCAACTAATCTTTGGCAAAGCAAGAAAGAGCATCCGATGGGAAAAAGACAGCCTCTTTCACAAATGGTGCTGGGAGAACTGGACAGCAACATGCAGAAGAATAAAACTAGACCACTTTCTCACACCACACACAAGAAGAAACTCAAAATGGATGAAAGCCCTGAATGTGAGACAGGAAACCATCAAAAGCCTAGAGGAGAAAGCAGGAAACAATCTCCTTGACCTCATCTGCAGCCATTTCTTACTCAACACAACTCCAAAGGTAAGGGAATCGAAAGCAAAAATGTACTATTGGGACCTCATCAAGATAAAAAGCTTCTACACTGCAAAGGAAACAATCAACAAAACTAAAAAGCAATTAATTGTCCAAAGTAAGAGTGATTGGGTACCAGTTTTTCAACATTCACTGCTGTGCTTCCTGGAGAATCTTGACATTCATAACTACTTAAGCATTTCAAATGGCTAATTCTTATATCTAAGAGATAAATGTATAGAAATTAAGATGTATCTCTATTTTAGCAACAGTTATTTTTCATCATTTGGAGAACTTGAGAATAATGCCCATGTTTATGACTCAATAGTCAGTATTCTAAATTTATGATTCAAACTGTTTTGCTAAGATGAGAGCACTTGAACTTACATGTCATCAACCATGATATTTAGAAGCTATAGTTGAGTCTGAACACCAATTTTAGGGTTCTTTGTTCCTGGAAATTTCATAGTATTTCCTCTGTTTTTCTAAATTATCAAATGAAGATATTTAATAAGGTTACTTCACTGATAAGCCAACATTATTAAAGTGTCTAGTAAATACTAGCATTCTAGGGGCTCTTGGGTGGCTCAGTTGGTTAAGCCTCTGACTTGGGCTCAGGTCATAATCTCACGGTTCGTGGGTTCGAGCCCCGCGTAGGGCTCTGTGCTGACAGCTAGCTCAGAGCCTGGAGCCTCTTCGGATTCTGTGTCTCCCTCTCTCTCTGACCCTCCCTTGCTCATGCTGTCTCTCTCTCTCAGAAATAAATTTAAAAAAATAAAATAAAATAAATAAATACTAGCATTCTAGTACTTATGGTTAACTTCTAGTTTCATGGAGAAAACATAACAGTGATTGGTTGACAAAATAGTGAGAAGGGAAATATTTAACTTTTCTTAGTGATGAGAATAAAATTCATTTTATCAATTAAATGACATTCAGCTAAAAATAGCCTAAGCAATGAACTTGTCTAACCCCTTTCTCTTCTACTTAAAAGCCATTAAAACTTCTACTTAAAAGTACACACCAGTGCAGTACAGCATAGAGATTAAATAACTTGTTCACAGTCACATGCAGCCTTATATCAGAATGAGAATCAGATCTCATTCTCTGCACAATACACTCAGTACTCTATAAGTAACATGTCTATTACAGTTGAGAAAATTATTTAAATTTTATTGCAAACAGAATCAAGGATTGTCTAATGTCTGATCTTACTTTCTGGAATTCTCTTTTTTCTCTCTCCTTTGGGAGGTGTCAGAATTGTCCTTTCATTTGCTTTACACATTAAAGTAAAAATAATTTAAGGTCTTTATTTACAGCAAGTAATCTGTTTATAGAATAATATTGGCGGTTACTATCCATAGTAACCCACCCACCCCCAATATGAAAATCTTATGGGAATCTTACAGAGAAGCGTCATTCTCAGTAAGTTATTTCAATATGCATGGAAACTCTTTTCCCTCTCTCATTCTATTAGAAAAAAGAATGCAGATTTGAGAAGAGGACAAAACAAAACACAAAAATCTTGGGAGATACAATGTATCCTTTAAATTCAAACCTACTTTCCCTTAAAGGATATTAACATGAAATAAAATGATGGAACACGCCAATAAATGTTAACTTTCCATCTTTCTTTTCTAATTTATAGAAAAACCTGGCAAAGTAAATAATAGCCTGAAAAGGGTCATATTGGATACACAGGTAAATAGACTATTATAGTTTATTAAAAATGATATAAAATGGTAAGTTTTAATACTAAAATTTATCTGCATACACAAATAACTGAAATCCAAATAAATTATTTTTTTAGAAAATAAGAAGGTATGATCTATGATTTTATCTAAAATAAAAACAGATATTTATACCATATGATTTAAAGTGAAATGTAATTTAAAAGCTATGTTACCCAAAATTATTATATTGTGGATCAAATTAAATTTAAAAGACTCAATAATAACCAATATAATGTTCTTTTTATGAAATACTCAAATTAGGCTCCTGAACTTGGATTTGAACAACCACACCAAATACCTTCAGGTAAGCAATTATATATATATTTTATTATATATATATTCTTGTAAATGCTTCTTACTTTGATTATCTATTCCTGTGTAACAAATGGCTATGCAACTTAATCACTGAAAGCAAAACATACACTTACACACAATCATCTCAGTCTTTCTGTCGGTTAGAAATCTGGATAGTGCAGTTGTTGGCAAGATTCAGCTGTTGCTTGCCAGGTGAGCCTCTCCAGAGTGGCGGTGTGGTTCCTCAAAGCCACTAAGAAAGAGTCTTCTGGCAAGATGAAGTCATAATCTGTTGTAATCTAATCACAGAACAGGCATCCAAATTACCTTTATTATATTCTATTGGTTACCTGTCACTAGCACCAGCCCACACACAGAAAGGAAATTTCACAAAGACATGAATACCAGGAGGTGGATATCATTGAGAAATATCTTTGAAAACTGCCTAAGGTATTTCTTTAAAGAGATATTTTAAACATATTCCTGGTTTCCAAAAAACTAAGTGAAAAGTTAGAAATTTATGTTAGGTCTAAAAAATAACATACTGGGGCACCGGGGTGGCTCAGTCATTTGAACGTTTGACTTCAGCTTAGGTAATGATCTCAGTTTGTGGATTTGAGCACACGTTGGGCTCTATGCTTACAGCTATCTCAGAGCCTGGGGCCTGTTTCGATTCTGTGTCTACCCTCTCTCTGACCCTCCACTGCTTATGCTGTCTCCTCTCAGAAATAAATAAAACATTAAAAAAATAAAACACTAAAAAGTAACGTACAAAATTGAAGCATAATCTAGAAACAATAAATTCCTGAGAGAAATGAGTAGCTAAGATATTTATGACTTAATTCAGACTCTTGTGAAGTAAAAATTATAAAACTAATAAGCAGTATAAGATTTTATTGAGATACTTTGAGTCTGTTGGAGCTTACATGTTAAAAAATTTTTTTTCAGGGAATATATGTTTTATTTAAATATTTATTTATTTTACAAATAGTTTATTGTCAAATTAGTTTCCACATAACACTAAGTGCTCATTCCCAAAGTGCCCTCCTCCATGCCCATCCCCCCTCCCCCCCACATCCATCAGTCCTCAGTTTTTGTCAGCATTCAAGAGTCTCTCAT